>NC_061508.1:13956284-14050075 GCF_022539505.1 Lolium rigidum | reverse complement strand
ACAACACGGTACAAATTGTCTATCGATTCAAAGTAATGCTAGCTAGGCACACCGGCCTCGGTCAACGAGACGTCTTCTTGAGCGGCTCCGGGAACGGCTTGTACAAGTCCTTCGTCGTCCACGTCCTTCCATCACCCTGCCTATGTAGGCGTTCTTCGATATCCCTCTTAGGCAACGCTCTGGCTACGTGTAAGAGCCCCGATCCGTTGGATACATCTTGTAAGATAATTTCCGAGAGCTTTACTTGGAGGCGATGGAAGTCTTCTCTAAGATCATCATCACTGATTTCCCCCGACATTTTAATGGGGTCTCGCTTACTAGGTGGCAGAGACATCATCTCTGCATCCTCGACAAACCCTTTAAGGTGATGGAGGACATAGAAGGCCTCCTTAATGCTGCCAGTGGCTGCTTGATACAAGGGAAGTTGATCACGTGCTTGAACCCGATCTTTTTAGTGTCCGGCCTGATATATTGCCCATTCTTGTCGAAGGTGCCTCCACTTTTGGAGTAGCCAAGGATAGCCTCATCGAGAACACCCCTTATTCTCGTGTAGTCTTTCTTCGTCGTCGTACTCGACGAGTCGAAATACCTGGGCTAGTGACCACTTTGGATCTAGGATGATGAGTGTGCGGTATTTGTCCCTGCTCAACACATGCAATTGAAATGGAATGTTGGAAATGATCGGCAATGGAAGAAATATATAAGAAAGCATAAGTTACGACGGCCGTGAGCGGATGTGTACTTACTCGGGAAAGACGAGGCGAGAAGAATGGTGTTGCTCTCTTTGTGCATGAGCATGAAGTTACGGAGGTACCGCACCGCCTTGGTCCGTGTCCTTGAGCCGTCCCGGAGCTGGCTATCGCGCATGTAGTAGGGATCCGCTACCGCGATGTGGCGGGGTTTCTCTGCGTTGATCTTCATCCGAAGATTGATCGCGTATAGGCGCACCAAGTTATAGTCGAGCCGTTTCGAGTGAAACAGATTGAAGACGTCCTCGAACGCTATGAAGAAGATATCCGCGGGGTCTTCATTGACGAAGCTCGGTCGGACGGCACCTTGACCGAGAACACCGGGTAATTTGGATCCTTTTCTTTAAGAAGGACGCTCTCTTGATAATGAATAGAGTGCTGCAAAGGGAGCATTTGTCCACTTGCGAGGTGTTCCATGTCCGGAGGCAGTATAGGTTTACCAGCCTCATGACACCGGGGCAAGCCATCCGGGGTAGGTGGTACCATGTCGTCGGCCCGGATCCTCTTAGGAGCAGGCTGGCTCGAAGATGCGCCCTTCTTGGGTCCTCTCTTCCTTCCCTTCTTCACCTGACCTACTGGGGGTGCTTGTGGTGCCGATGGTGGTGCTTCGGGTGCTTGGTGGTGCTTCGAGGTTGCTTCGGGGTTGATTTGGGTGGCTCCCCGATGATCGTCTTACGCAGCGTGTTAGGGCTGAAAACGGTAGCAGGGCTTGACTTGAGCTGGATTGCCGGCCTGCGGAGGAGTGTCTTGAGAAAGACCCGTGAAGACCAGGCGCTGCTTCGTGACTCGTAGGGGGACGAGTAAGTTGATCGCCGTGTGTGCGGAAGGCTTGTTCATCCATAGGAGGCATGTACATATCTTGGCTGCAGGCGCCAGTGTTGATGTAGGCATCGATGTCATCATCATCATCTACATCGTTGCCATCAAGTGGCGCCATGTCCTGGACCTTAGGTGGTGGCGGTTGCGATGCCGCCGCTTGGCGTACCGCGTGTCTAGTAGACGGTCGTTGCGGTAGCGCTCCCAACAACCTGTTTGTGGCGTCCGGTGGTGACGGCGATCGTCGGTTCCTTCCGGGTGGCGGCGGCGACCGCCGGTTCCTTCGAGGTAGTGGGGGCGGCGACCGCCGGTTCCTTCGGGGTAGTGGGGGCGGCGACCGCCGTTTCCTTAAGGGTGTCGTCGGCGCGCGGCGATCTTGGGCCGGATGATAGGGGAGGTGGCGCCGGTGCTTTTCTTACCACTCGGAAGACCCCCCGCGACGAATCTGGTTCTTCGGCCATGTCATAAGCCATGAGGTGCAATCCCCAAGGGGGAAAACGTCGCCTTCGTCCGTGCCCGGAGGTTGAAAGGGGGAGGGCGTAGCGGTACTCCGGCACTACCATTACCAACTTGACCTTCGCCACGTCTTTCGCCAATGTAGTGCCGTGCATAACGCGGGAAGCCATGACATAGCCGCTAGCAACTTCCACCAACTCGCCGTCGGGCTCCACCGTTTGCAGAAGTATGCATTGTTCATCCTGAGTCAGGGGCGCCATGTTGGGCATCGTGAGATGGCAGTCACGAAAGGCATATATAGTTAAAGAAGATGACGCGAAGGAGTAACTAATGAGTTTACCTCCTTGATGGCGTCGATCTCGGCTACCGTCGATACAAGGGCGGCGGCTGGGGGCGTCGATGCGACCGCTTGGAGCTGCGGCGGCGGTTGGAGCTGCGGCGGCGTCTGGTGGAGCCCCGACGCCGGCGTCGGGTGGAGCGGCACCGTCGGCGACACGTGGAAGCTTGAGTTGCTGCCGCTAATGCTTGGCACATGTATCGGCCCCACTTGACCTCCCGCATTCCAAGCAGCTAACCCCTCCATCAACCCAGGGGGGATGATCTGCCGGATCTTCTCGTCCAATAACTTGTTCATCATCTCCGTGTTCTCCAGAGGCTTTTCGGCCACCAGCTTCTCTAGTGACTCCACCTTCTTCTTCAGCTCCTGAACCTCGGATTTATCCTTTGCCGATGACCTCCTCTCCAGCTTTCTCGTCTTGGCATCCGATCCGTAGTACTCGGATAGCTTCATACTTGTGCCAAAGCCGGACACACGGCCACCCGACGTCGGTGGCTTGTCTAGCTCCCTCTCCTTGTATTTGTTCATCGCCTCGTTGAAAGGCGTGTCCCACGGTTCCGTCGACCCACGGGACGACGGGCCAGCCTTCGTCAACTCTTCATCCTTCGGACAAAGGAACTTAAGGTTAGCCCATTTGGCTTCATTGCCTAATAAGATGAGCGAAATAATATAGAACTATCCTTACCAGGTACTTCTCGAAATCCTTCACGTCTTCGTGATCCGTAATAAATTCCCCGTCTTCCAGTCTAAGTAGTAGCGGGACCGGACAAAGTTCCTAGCCTTGTTCATCCTGGATTTTGTGCCAGGGGTTTTCTTTCCCCGGACGTACCATCTCGGCATCCTCCTTGTCCCAAGTGGGCTGTTTTCCTCGGTAACCGCCGCTTCCGCAATGGTGGGTCCCTAAGTTCAAATCCCGCATTTTCTTCCCCGGGCGGTCCATTTTTAACATCGTCACTCTCTAAGTAAGACTTGAATGCATTAAAGTCTTGTAAGGAGAGCGACGGTTCTTTGGTACTTATCCTCTCCCGGCTTTCACCGGCGTCGATCTTTTTCTTCAGCCGGTTCTTCCAGCTGCTCAAGGCGGTGCTCATCTTCGTGAGAGCTAAAGAGTCCACCTTCTTATTGAACGGCTCCGGAACGTGTATCGTTGGTGAAGCTTCGGAGGAGGGATTGGACGATAGCCTCGTTCTCCTTGCTTCGAGGTCATGAGTTAGGATCGGCACGGTTTCACGGACGATGCACCCTAGTTGCATGCCGTACCCTTTGGCAACCCACGAAGGCTCCATCGGTTGGCCACTTGGGGAGACTACCGTGACAACATCGGTGACGTTGGCGAGCACTTGCGGCCTCCGATCCCTCCTCGCCCTCCTCGCCGTCCTCTTCTTCTTACCCTCCTGAGGGTTGCCGCCGCTATCACCTTCCGTGCGGTTGGCCGCGTTCTCCTCACCGGTCGTCTCTTCACCGGTCTGGGCGGCGTCGTCCCAGGTATCGTCATCGTCGCCGGTGTCGGCGGCGGCCCCCCGGCCCTCTCCCTCGGAGGCAGTGTCCCGGCCCTCTTCCTCATCGTCGGGCGACTCGGCGGCGGCCTTCCGGGGCTGCTCGTAGTCCTCCCAGAAGTCCTTGTTGGCCTCTCTCGCTTCTTCGTTCGGCTCCTGGGCTTAGAAGTGTTGCCCGACATGTTTATTTTTGCACTTCATTAAAAAGAGGCAACAAGTTAGTACAAAAGTGAACCAAAAAATTCGGCATGACCTTTGCTATTTTTTCTACGTAGGAGTGCCCATTTCTCAACCGAAACGGAAGTTAATCAACGCTTCGGGAGAAATGGGCAACTCAATGAAAATATCCACCATATACACCATATATCCACCATATACACCATATATCCACCATATCCACCATATCAGTTAGTACTACAAACCAGAAACCTGGAGCACTACAACAAATTAACCTGGAGTACTACAAACCAGAAACCTGGAGCACTACAACACCATATAGTTCCTATTTTTTTTAACCTGGAGCACTACAACAAATTAACCTGAAGCATCTACAATACATCAAACAAAACCTGGAGCATCAGTACAGGAGGCATTATTAACCTAGAGCATCAATACAACAGATATTATTAACCTGGAGCATCTACAACAAATTAACCTGGAGAATCTACAATACATCAAACAAAACCTGGAGCAATCACCTGGAGCACTACAACAAACCTGGAGCATCTTTTTAACCAACTGTTAGCATATTTAGTGCAGCCAAGGCAGTAGCTAATGACTTAGAAAAATGACTTCAATAGTAGGCGAGTAGCATTTCATTCAAAATCAACTAGGCGATATCATTTCATCATTAGCTTGTTCATTTTTTCATTTGTATTAAAAAACCTATTGCATTGTATTAAAAAACCTACTCGCATTGTTCATTTTATTGAACCATGTACATCAACGAGTAGTAGCAGCTTCATTTTAATTTTCATTTAAACAAACTTCATTCTTTTTCCAGAGAGAACTTCAAGAACTTTATTAGCTCTACTGCATTTTCTCAACGAACACAGTTCATATATACTATATATATACTGTATATATACTGCAACCATCTATGCATTTAATCATGTATTTAATTAGTGGTCATATGTGAACTAAAACCATCTATTTAATCAGTGGCCAAAGGTGAACTAAAACCATCTATTTAACAAGTGATTCACTAGCACATGCAACACACACATGATCACTAACTCTCACCCTAATTCTGTTCTTACTAAATGACAAGATTAATATCTACATTTCTCTGCCAATTCGAAAACTAAATCACATTCAAAACATTACCAATGGAAATATTTTCATCTACTGACTTGTATGTTTAATCAAGGTTCTTTATGATATTTTTCACATTATTACCACATGGTTAACAAAACAACTAGAACCATTGAGTTGATAACAATCAACTACAATCTTAACGGTTTGTTAGCAAAGAATTTTTAGAATCATAGTTCTCTAACGTTTAGCTCTCCAATTGAATAAAGATCCTACACCTACACATTGGACCAAAAATATAAAACAAACACATTAGATTAAGCACTAGCCAATTCACTAACTACATTCAAAACCTAAATCAACCAATTATTTGTATCTACATTTCTCTGCCAATTCGAATTTAGAAAACCAATTAATTGTTTACTGCAAAACACAAGAGACCAATTAATTGTTTACTGCAAAACCAACATACCAAACATATAAACAAATAATTCGGGCTTGGATGGCTTGGATCATGGCAATGCAAACAACATATTGTACCAATGTTGACCTTCTTCTCCAAAATTCGGGCACAAGACAGTGGGGAGGGGGACAAGGGAGTGGGGAGGGGGAGAGGGACTCACCGAACGGCGGCGGTGGCAGGGCGCGGTGGTGATGGCGTTGTCCTCCTCCTCTGCGGCGGCGACTCGGGCTGCGCGTCCTCCTCCTCGATCTGCGGCGGCGGCTCGGCCTTGGGCGTCCTGCTCGGCGGCGGCGTGGCGGTCCTCCTCCTCCTCCTCCTCTGCGGCGACGGCTCGGGCTCGCGCTCGCGCGTCCTCCTCCTTGATCTGCGGTGGCGGCTCGGCCTTGGGCGTCCTGCTCGGAGGTGGCGTGGCGGTCCTCCTCCTCCTCCTCCTCGGCGGCAGCGGCGCTAGGTGGCGGCGCTTGGCGGTGGTGGTGGTTGCGAGAGAGCAGTGACGCGCTAGGGTTGTGAGTTGGGGAAGAAACTGCTGTTGAGTGGGGAAGAAAGGGTCGATCGATATTTCACCAAGTGTCTAAATTCTGTGGCGCACCACTCCATGTGCGCCACAGAATTAAGCATTCTGTGGCGCACCAGCTCTGACATGCGCCACAGAATCCCTTAATTCTGTGGCGCACCTAAAGTGGCGTGCGCCACGGAACTTAGGCACTTAGCAAAACAAAATGGTTTACTGCTGTGTACCGACGGCTACTTAGCACTAGCCCAGTGGTTAAGGTCAATGTTAGCCCATTAGTAGCCAGGTTCGAACCCCGGCTGCCACACAATTTTTCTTCCTTTTTTTCATATTTTAGTTACATTTCAATAAATAACACAACATTATTTAGTAATTAGTAGAGTATTATAAATTAATTGTCTCATACAAACATGTACGTTCTTGTTTCTCTCACACACACATGGATGTACTTGTCTAACACACACTCACACACATGTGATAGACCAAAAAAAGATCTTCTTCGTCCCGGCTTCGAGCTCTAGCTAGCGTCTCTTCGCAATCTTCTTGCCCTTTCGGTTGTTGGCGGTTGAATACTTTATGCCGGCCACCTTGAGATTTCTTCGCGTGAACGGACAACCTTTAGAGGGTAGGGAGGTCTTCCTTCTTACTTTACTAGTAGTAGGCATGTCGAAGTGCCTGTCGAATTCCTCCTCAATCTTCGGGTCACCGTTCTTGTCCAAGTCTTCCTCGTTGGCGTCTCCTTGCATTCCTATGATGCTCCTCTTGCCCCTCCTGACGACAACACGGCTAGGCCTCGACGGATCGGTGATGAAGAAGCATTGGTCAACTTGGCTACCGAGTACCCATGGCTCATTTTTCGCGGATGCGTTCTTCGATTTTGCATCGGGTATAACCATGGTTGTGAAATATCGGCCTTCTTTTTCGACCTTCTTGGCCCATCTCACACGAAACATTGGCACCGTCTCTCCACAGTAATTGAGCTCCCATATCTCCTCGATCCTTCCAAAAAATCTTTCATTGACATTAGTCTCGTCATCGGCGTATGACAAGCATAGTTACTCCCGAGTTTTGATTTTCACTATTTCTGTCCTTCTCCTCGGTGTAGAATCTAGTAACCGTTGATGTCGTACCCCGATAGGTCCTTACGTTATGCGAGGGTCCCCGTGATAAGGTGTATATGAGTTTTTCATCTTCGGTAGAAGGCGTATTTCTCTCGTGCTTCAAGCGGTTGAGTTTGCTTGAACCAACGCGTGAAGCTGGAGTTGTGCTCTTTGGTTACGTCTCCCATCTTCCTCGGCCGGCCCATATCGATGTAATTCTGCTCGACCATGCTTTTGTGCTCTTGCACGAAAGGTTCGATCAGTTTTAAGTGTTGTAGCGCGACCCGGTGAGCCCCGTCAAAGTCGTCGCGTCGATTTTCAATGCCGACATGGACCGAGCGGTAGCCCTCGCGGTGACCGACTCCGGCGAGCCTCCCGAGGTGTGTCCTGGGGGGTAGACCAACATGATCCTCGTCGTCCTCGGTGCTTAGATAATTCGGCGGAAGGAGATGCACTCGTAGGTTAGAAACCCCTTGGCCATGCTTGCGTCCGGACGGGCCCTATTGCGAACGTATCCTTTCATGACACCGTTCGCCTTTCGAAAGGCATCATGTTGTGGAGGAACGTTGGGCCGAGCTGCTTGATGTCTTCAACGACATGGAGAAGGAGATGGACGCATATATCACGTGAATGCGGGCGGGAAGTAAATCTCGAGCTCACATAGTATCACCACGATCTCATCCCGTAGCATCTTGAGCTGCCTCACGCCGATCGACTTCCTGGTGATAACGTCAAAAAGTTGCATAGGCCAAACAGCGTATCACGGACGTGCTCGTCCATTATGCCTCGGATCGCAACGGGAAGTATCTCGCGTCATTAGCACGTGGCAATCGTGAGACTTCATCCCGGTGAACCTCTTCTTCGCTACGTCCGGATATCTCGCTTATATTCCCCGAGTAACCGTGAGGAACTTTCACTCCTAGGAGGCACCTGAAAACTGCTCGAGCTCCTCCGGACTCGTTGTGAAGCGAGCAGCGGGAAGCTGCACCGCGTTCTTCTTAGCCCTTTTACGGAGACGGTGAGTCCCTTCCGTCTGATCATCATCATCATCATCATCATCATCATCGTCAGTATCGGGGGCTTGAAGATCTTTCCTGATGCCAAAATGTTTAAGATCGTATCTTGCTTTCGGTCCATCCTTGGACTTTTCTGAGTTGCAAAGAGTGCCAAGCAGACTCTCGGTAACGTTCTTCGTAATGTGCATGACATCGAGGCTGTGGGGCGTGTGGAGGACCTTCCGGTACTCCAAGTCGTGGAAAACAGACCTCGCTTTCCATACACCGAGCAGCGGCTCTGGCTTCGGTCGCTTCTTTCCCGGCGCTGGGCACTCCTTCCAATTTTTCAGAAGATCATCGATTTCTGCGCCGCTCCTCGGGCGTGGGGGTCCATCGGGCTCATCTTTACCATTGAACATATCACCGCGTTTTCTCCACGGGTGATCCAAGCGAAGCCACCTTCGAGCACCTGGGTAGACGGTTTTCGAGGACCCGGGATCCCTTGGTAGTTGTAGATGCGGGGTATCGTCCATGCACTTCACACGGCCGTTGAATCCGTGGCCCACCGGGCGGATACATATGCGTAACCAGGATAGTCCGTGACCGTCGTGATCAACGCGGCTCTCATATCGAAATAAGTTCTAGTGTAGGCGTCCCACGTACGGGGTGGCGTCTTCCACAACGTGTCTAACTCCTCTTTCGGCAGCCCGAGATACAAATGCATGTCGACGCCTGGTTGTTTCGGCCCCTGAATGAGAATACTCAGGTGTATGTACCTTTGCTTGGTGCACAGCCACGGGGGTAGGTTGTAAGGCCATACAAACACGAGGCCAGGTGCTATGCGTGCTACTCGGTTGCCGAACGGATTGAGTCCATCGGTGCTCATACCCAGCCTCGATGTTCCTTGCGTCGCCCCGAACCTAGGGAAGGCGATGTCCAATGTTTGCCACTGTTCGGCGTCCGAAGGGTGTGTCGGCATATAGCCCATCTCCGGATCTTCTTCGGGCTTCTGCCTTTCCGCGTGCCATTGCATGAGCTTTGCTTCCTTAGGGTCCACGAAATACCGCTGCGGACGGGGAGTGATAGGAAAGTACCATACCACCTTTCGAGGTACCTTCTTGTTCCCAACCTTGTACCGTCCGTGGCCACACACCGGACATGTGGTTCTGTCCTTGTACTCGCACCTATAAATCACACAATCATTAATGCAGGCGTGGTATTTTTCGTGCGGTAGGTCAAGGGGACACACGACTTTCTTGGCCTCCTCGGTACTACTTGGCAATGTGTTCCCCTCCGGGAGACGATCGTGCCATAATTTTAAGTTCTTGCTGAAGCTGGAATCGGTCCACTTGTTCTGCGTCTTCATCTGCGAGTAATCAAGCGTTACATGCAAGCGCGTATCCTGCGGACGACACCCAGGAAAGATCGGAGTCATCCCGTCTTTCTCCATTTGCGACAGCTTGGCTCTCTCTCTAGCTGCAACTCTATCATTGCTCGTCTCCCGGAGGAGAAGATCTTGAACATGAGAGTCCCGCAAGGCCGAAATTAGCGGGGTCGCGCCGGAATCTTCTTCTTCATCATGATGATGTTCTCCGCCGGCATCTTCTTCTTCATGATGATCTTCTCCGCCGACTTCTTCTTCATGATGATAGTCCCCGTCGGCATGATGATAGTCTTCTTCATGATGATAGTCATCTCGCTCGACATGGTCTTCATGCGCACCATTTGATGGGGCCGGCCGCGCCCGGTTGTCTTGCATGAAACCGCGCCTCAGCGAGTGCTCCTCCGGTTGTCCGGAATCAGGGTTGATCCAGCGCTCGAGTTTGCATGATCGACACGGACATCTTATCTCGGCGCCTATTGTTCCGAATCATGTCCTCCTTCGCGTCTATCTTGTATCTAGAGATTCGAGCGGAACTCATCGAGAGGACCATGCTTGCCTGCAAATGGTATACATAGAACAGGAAATTAGAACCGCACCAAATGCACACACATGCATGGGCCGTACCTCTCCTCAAGGTATTACATGGAGCGGAAAAATTCGGCATGACCTCTCCTCAAAGTAGGACATATGGGTAGTGCAAAACTTGCCGAAACGGAAATGAATCAACATTTCGGCAAACATCCATGCACCACACCGACACACACAAGCGCTTCACCCGCAACAAGCATCCATACACACGACGGCCACACAAGATCAACAAGCATATGCATGTCTCCTCCAAGCATATGTATGTCTCCTCCAACTACTCACCTTCTAGATTCGATACCGAGACGAGACCGCGATCGATGAGTTCGAGAGGAGGAGAGAGTATGGAGAGCCTTCTCCTCAACTCCAATTAAGTATCAACCAAAGTAAGTGCAATAAATACCCAAGCAAGTGAAAAGTAGAGTCAAAATGGTATGAGAGAGAAGGGGGGACGAGCTAGATGGAGGAAGAAGAATGACTTGTGTAGTGTGGTAGGTGGGAGGTTGGCTCACTTTTGTAGATCTGGTTCGCTAATTCTGTGGCGCACCTGAACATATGCGCCACAGAATACCTTATTTCTGTGGCGCACGAGCCAATATGCGCCACAGAATAGCTTATTTTTGTGGCGCACCGTGGCCGTGCGCCACAGAATAGCTTATTTTTGTGGCGCACCGTGGCCGTGCGCCACAGAATATCTTATTTTTGTGGCGCACTGCGGTACATGCGCCATAGAAATAGTAAAACCAATGATTGGGGGTGTCGGCTGGTGGGGCCCACCAAGTTTTTGTGGCGCGGGGTTCTTTGGTGCGCCACAAAATTAAGCTATTTTTGTGGCGCACCTTGCCTGGTGCGCCACAAAAAAAGTTTCTGTGGCGCATATTTAGTGGTGCGCCACAGAACTAAGCTTTTGCCTATAAGGGTTTTCCTACTAGTGCATGTATTTCGTCTATATATATTCTTCAAACCCATATTCAATCGCGCCCACCTCTGATCCGGTTAAATTCTGGTGATAACAGAAACCAAGGTTTAATCGAACCAGTAGGAGTCAAGAAGCACGTTGAAGGTTGATGGCGGAGGAGTGTAGTGCGGCGCAACACCAGGGATTCCGGCGCCAACGTGGAACCTGCACAACACAACCAAAGTACTTTGCCCCAACGTAACAACGAGGTTGTCAATCTCACCGGCTTGCTGTAAACAAAGGATTAGATGTATAGTATGGATGATGATGTTTGTTTGCGAAGAACAGTAAAGAACAATTGCAGTAGATTGTATTTCAGATGTAAGGAATAGGACCGGGGTCCACAGTTCACTAGTGGTGTCTCTCCCATAAGATAGCAGATGTTGGGTGAACAAATTAAAGTTGGGCAATTGACAAATAAAGAAGGCATAACAATGCACATACATATATCATGATGAGTACTATGAGATTTAATCTGGGCATTACAACAAAGTACATAGACCGCCATCCAGCATGCATCTATGCCTAAAAAGTCCACCTTCAGGTTATCATCCGAACCACCTCCAGTATTAAGTTGTAAACAACAGACAATTGCATTAAGTATGGTGCGTAATGTAAGCAACACAAATATCCTTAGACAAAGCATCGATGTTTTATCCCTAGTGGCAACAGCACATCCACAACCTTAGAACTTTCACATCACTTGTCCCGGATTTAATGGAGGCATGAACCCACTATCGAGCATAAATACTCCCTCTTGGAGTCACAAGTATCAACTTGGCCAGAGCCTCTACTAGCAACAGAGAGCATGCAAGAACATAAATAACATATATATGATAGATTGATAATCAACTTGACATAGTATTCAATATCCCTCGGATCCCAACAAACACAACATGAAGGATTACAAATAGACGTTCTTGATCATGATAGGAAGCTCACAAGATCGAACATGATAGCACAATGAGGAGAAGACGACCATCTAGCTACTGCTGTGGACCCATAGTCCAGGGGTGAACTACTCACACATCGATCCGGAGGCGATCATGGCGATAAAGAGACCTCCGGGAGATGATTCCCCTCTCCGGCAGGGTGCCGGAGGTGATCTCCTGAATCCCCCGAGATGGGATTGGCGGCGGCGGCGTCTCTGGAAGGTTTTCCGTATCGTGGCTCTTGGTACTGGGGGTTTCGCGACGGAGACTTTAAGTAGGCGGAAGGGCGGAGTCGGGAGAGTCACGGGGGCCCCACACGCTAGGGCCGCGCGGGCCCCCTCTAGGCTGCGCCGCCCTAGTGTGGCGGCCCCCCGTGGCCCCACTTCGTCTCCCCTCCGGTCTTCTGGAAGCTTCGTGGAAAAATAGGCCCCTGGGCGTTGATTTCGTCCAATTCAGAGAATATTTCCTTACTAGGATTTCTAAAACCAAAAACAACGAGAAAACAAGAATCGGCTCTTCGGCATCTCGTCAATAGGTTAGTGCCAGAAAATGCATAAATATGACATATAATGTGTATAAAACATGTGAGTATCATCATAAAAGTAGCATGGGACATAAGAAATTATAGATACGTTTGGGACGTATCAACCCCTGGTACACGACTCTAGCGGCATTGTCAGAACTCGTGAATTCAAGCATTTCTGGCCGTTTTCGTGTGCTATAGTCCACGATTTCGGGTCCCGGGAGTATTTCGATGCCCCGTGACCCACGGTACACGACTCTAGCGGAATCATCAAAACTCGTGATTTCAAGCATTTCTGGCCGTTTTCGTGGGCTATAGTCCACGGTTTAGGGTCCCAGGAGGATTTCGATGCCCCGTGACCCACGATACACGACTCTAGCGGCATCGTCAAAACTCGTGATTTCGAGCATTTCTGGCTGTTTTCGTGGGCTATATAGTCCATGTTTTCGGGTCCCGGGAGGATTTTGATGCCCCGTGACCCCCGGTACACGACTCTAGCGGCATCATCAAAACTCGTGATTTCGAGCATTTCTTGCTGTTTTCGTGGGCTATAGTTCACGTTTTCGGTTCCCGGGAGGATTTTGATGCCCCGTGACCCCCGGTACATGACTCTAGCGGCATCATCAAAACTGGTGATTCCGAGCATTTCTGGCTGTTTTCTTGGGCTATAGTCCTCGTTTTCGGTTCCCACGAGGATTTCGATGCCCCGTGACCCCCGGTACACGACTCTAGCGGCATCGTCAAAACTCGTGATTTCGAGCATTTCTGGCCGTTTTCGTCGGCTATAGTCCACGGTCTCGGGTCCCGGGAGGATTTTGATGCCCCGTGACCCACGGTACACGACTCTAGCGGCATCATCAAAACTCGTGATTTCGAGCATTTCTGGCTGTTTTCGTGGGCTATAGTCCACGTTTTCGGGTCCCGGGAGGATTTCGATGCCCCGTGACCCCCGGTACACGACTCTAGCGGCATCGTCAAAAACGGCCGTTTTCGAGCATTTCTGGCCATTTTCGTCGGAGTCCACGGTTTCGGGTCCCGGGAGGATTTCGATGCCCCGTGACCCACGGTACACGACTCTAGCGGCATCGTCGAAACTCGCGATTTCGCGCATTTCTGGCCGTTTTCGTGGGCTACCACGGTTTCGGGTCCCAGGAGGATTTCGATGCCCCGTGACCCACAGTACACGACTCTGGCGGCATCGTCGAAACTCGCGATTTCGCGCATTTCTGGCCGTTTTCATGGGCTATAGTCCACGGTTTCAGGTCACGGGATGATTTCAATGCCCTGTGACCCCTGGTACACGACTCTAGCGGCATCATCAAAACTTGTGATTTCAAGCATTTCTGGCCGTTTTCGTGGGCTATAGTCCACCATTTCGTGTCCCGGGAGGATTTTGATGCCCCGTGACCCCCAGTACATGACTCTAGCGGCATCGTAAAAACTCGTGATCTCGAGCATTTCTGGTTGTTTTCGTGGGCTATAGTCCACGGTTTTCGGGTCCCGGGAGGATTCGATGCCCTGTGACCCCGGGTACACGACTCTAGCAGCATCATCAAAACTTGTGATTTCAAGCATTTCTGGCCGTTTTCGTGGGCTATAGTCCACGGTTTCGGGTCCCAGGAGGATTTTGATGCCCCGTGACCCACGGTACACGACTCTAGCGGCATCATCAAAACTCGTGATCTCGAGCATTTCTGGCCGTTTTCGTGGGCTATAGTCCACGGTTTTCGGGTCCCGGGAGGATTTCGATGCCCCGTGACCCCGATACACGACTCTAGCGGCATCACCAAAACTCGTGATTTCAAGCATTTCTGGCCGTTTTTGTGGGCTATAGTCCACGGTTATCGGGTCCCAGGAGGATTTCGATGCCCTGTGACCCCCGATACCCGACTCTAGCGGCATCATCAAAACTCGTGATTTCAAGCATTTCTGGCCGTTTTCGTGGGCTATAGTCCACGGTTTCGGGTCCCAGGAGGATTTCGATGCCCCGTGACCCACGGTACACGACTCTGGCGGCATCGTCAAAACTCGCGATTTCGAGCATTTCTGGCTGTTTTCGTAGGCTTTTTTTTGACACATTTACCGTAGGGGAAGCCCCTACGGTGTCATTTTATATATATATGAAAAATATGTACAAGGATACAGAAACAGAATCAAAAGTTCAAGGAGGGAAGAAACTACAGTCCATGTTTTCTAGTCCCAGGAGGATTTCGATGCCCCGTGACCCACGAAACATGACTCGGGCGACATCGTCAAAACTCGCGATTTCGAGCATTTCTGGCCGTTTTTGTGGGCTATAGTCCACGATTTCGGGTCCCGGGAGGATTTGGATGCCCCGTGACCCCCGGTACACGACTCTAGCGGCATCATCAAAACTCGTGATTTCGAGCATTTCTGGCCGTTTTCGTGGGCTAGTCCATGGTTTCGGGTCCCAGAAGGATTTCGATGCCCCATTGATACGTCTCCGACGTATCGATAATTTCTTATGTTCCATGCCACATTATTGATGATATCTACATGTTTTATACACATTATATGTCATATTTATGCATTTTCCTGCACTAACCTATTAACGAGATGCCGAAGAGCCAGTTGCTGTTTTCTACTGTTTTTGGTTTCAGAAATCCTAGTAAAGAAATATTCTCGGAATTGGACGAAATCAATGCCCAGGGTCCTATTTTTGCACGAAGCTTCCAGAAGACCGAGGGGGAAAGGAAGTGGGGCCACGAGGCGCCGCCACAACAGGGCGGCGCGGCCCAGGTCCTGGCCGCGCGGCCCTGGTGTGTGGGGCCCTCGTGTGGCCCCCCGCGTTGCCCTTCCGCCTACTTAAAGCCTTCGTCGCGAAACCCCTAGTACCTAGAACCACGATACGGAAAACCTTACTCAGACGCCGCCGCCGCCAATCCCATCTCGGGGGATTCTGGAGATCGCCTCCGGCACCCTGCCAGAGAGGGGAATCATCTCCCGGAGGACTCTTCACCGCCATGGTCGCCTCCGGAGTGATGAGTGAGTAGTTCACCCCTGGACTATGGGTCCATAGCAGTAGCTAGATGGTTGTCTTCTCCTCATGTGCTTCATTGTCGGATCTTGTGAGCTGCCTAACATGATCAAGATCATCTATCCGTAATTCTATATGTTGTGTTTGTCGGGATCCGATGGATAGAGAATACTATGTTATGTTGATTATCAATCTATTACCTATGTGTTGTTTATGATCTTGCATGCTCTCCGTTATTAGTAGAGGCTCGGCCAAGTGTTTACTCTTAACTCCAAGAGGGAGTATTTATGCTCGATAGTGGGTTCATGCCTCCATTAAATGCGGGACGAGTGATGGAAAGTTCTAAGGTTGTGGATGTCTTGTTGCCACTAGGAATAAAACATTGATGCTATGTCCGAGGATGTAGTTATTGATTACATTACGCACCATACTTAATGCAATTGTCCGTTGTTTGCAACTTAATACTGGAAGGGGTTCGGATGATAACTCTGAAGGTGGACTTTTATGCATAGATGCATGCTGGATAGCGGTCTATGTACTTTGTCGTAATGCCCAATTAAATCTCACAATACTCATCGTATCATGTATGTGCATTGTCATGCCCTCTCTATTTGTCAATTGCCCGATCGTAATTTGTTCACCCAACATGCTATTTATCTTATGGGAGAGACACCTCTAGTGAACTGTGGACCCCGGTCCATTCTTTTACATTGAATACAATCTACTGCAATACTTGTTCTATCGTTTTCTGCAAACAATCATCATCCACACTATACATCTAATCCTTTGTTACAGACAAGCCGGTGAGATTGACAACCTCACTCGTTTCATTAGGGCAAAGTACTTTGGTTGTGTTGTGCAGGTTCCACGTTGGCGCCGGAATCCCTGGTGTTGCGCCGCACTACATCCCGCTGCCATCAACCTTCAACGTGCTTCTTGGCTCCTCCTGGTTCGATAAACCTTGGTTTCTTTCTAAGGGAAAACTTGCCACTGTACGCATCACACCTTACTCTTGGGGTTCCCAACGGACGTGTGTCTTACACGCCATCAAGCATTTTTTCTGGCGCCGTTGCCGGGGAACGAAGAAAAGTTACACCACAAAGATTTCTAACTCCCACGTCAACTACACGCCAACAACATTTTTTCTGGCGCCGTTGCCGGGGAGATCAAGACACGCTGCAAGGGGAGTCTCCACAATACAATATCTTTACTTTGTTTTTGTCTTGCTTTATTTTATTTACTTTCTTTGTTTGCTGCACTTATATCAAAACACAAAAAAATTAGTTGCTAGCTTTACTTTATTTACTATCTTGCACTCTATATCAAAAACACAAAAAAATTAGTTACTTGCATTTGCTTTACTTATTTCAACATGTTTCCTCTTAATTTTACTGTAAAAGATATACATGTGGGACAAGGGTCTATAATTGGAAGAGATAATATAGAAGAATTTTTCACCCATGTTAGTATGCATGAAGATCTTAAAGATATACCCCTTGCAAAAGCTGTCCCTACTTATGAAGATGCCTCTGTTTGTTTGGTACGCATGATGGAAGCTAGATTTATTAGTCTCAACCCCATGATACAACACATGTTTCTTACAGTTTCGATATGGAGCGGGGAGAGAAGAGAGATTTTGTTCTAAAAGTCTTAGTGCGAAAATTTGCGAGATATAGCTAAAGAAGCTAGAAAAGTTTTTAGTAAGCATGAGAGGCTTGGTACGATCACCGATTTTAAAAGAACACTTGAAAAAATGGATATGGATAGAATTAAGTACACTAATAGTGTTAATAATGGTGGGGAAATTAAAGCACCAATACCATGTAAGCTCCTAGCGATGCATGAAGCTCTAGATGATAATTATGCTTGGCTGGTCCTGAAAATTTGTTTGATGAGAGTAGCAAGCCCAAGACTAACGAAAAGGGAGCCGCTGAAACCCATGTATCCAAAATACTATGCATGGTTGAGAAAACTCCAAACCCAGCTGTCGATGCATCGTCTCTTGATAATACTTGATATACACTTTCTGCGCCTAGCTGAAAGGCGTTAAAGAAAAGCGCTTATGGGAGACAACCCATGTTTTTACTACAGTACTTTTATTTTATATTTGACTCTTGGAAGTTGTTACTACTGTAGCAACCTCTCCTTATCTTAGTTTTGTGCATTGTTGTGCCAAGTAAAGTCGTTGATAGTAAGGTTCATACTAGATTTGGATTACTGCGCAGAAACAGATTTCTTTGCTGACACGAATCTGGGTCTAATGCTCTGTAGGTAACTCAGAAAATTATGCCACTTTACGTGAGTGATCCTCAGATATGTACGCAACTTTCATTCAATTTGGGAATTTTCATTTGAGCAAGTCTGGTGCCTCGATAAAATCCATCTTTACGAACTGTTCTGTTTTGACAGATTCTGCCTTTTATTTCGCATTGCCTCTTTTGCTATGATGGATGAATATCTTTGTTCCATTAATGTCCAGTAGCTTTGTGCAATGTCCGAAGTGTTAAGAATGATTGTGTCACCTCTGAACATGTGAATTTTTATTGTGCACTAACCCTCTAATGAGTTGTTTCGAGTTTGGTGTGGAGGAAGTTTTCAAGGATCAAGAGAGGAAGATGATACAATATGATCAAGGAGAGTGAAAGCTCTAAGCTTGGGGATGCCCCGGTGGTTCACCCCTGCATATTTTAAGAAGACTCAAGCGTCTAAGCTTGGGGATGCCCAAGGCATCCCCTTCTTCATCGACAACATTATCAGGTTCCTCCCCTGAAACTATATTTTTATTCCATCACATCTTATGTACTTTGCTTGGAGCGTCTGTTCGTTTTTGTTTTTGTTTTTGTTTGAATAAAATGGATTGTAGCATTCATTGTGTGGGAGAGAGACACGCTCCGCTGTTGCATATGGACAAATATGTCCTTAGGCTTTACTCATAGTATTCATGGCGAAGGTTGAATCTTCTTTGTTAAATTGTTATATGGTTGGAATTGGGAAATGCTACATGTAGTAATTCTAAAATGTCTTGAATAATCTGATACTTGGCAATTGTTGTGCTCATGTTTAAGCTCTTGCATCATATACTTTGCACCCATTAATGAAGAAACACCTAGAGCTTGCTAAATTTGGTTTGCATATTTGGTCTCTCTAAAGTCTAGATAATTTCTAGTATTGAGTTTTGAACAACAAGGAAGACGGTGTAGAGTCTTATAATGTTTACAATATGTCTTTTATGTGAGTTTTGCTGCACCGGTTCATCCTTGTGTTTGTTTCAAATAACCTTGCTAGCCTAAACCTTGTATCGAGAGGGAATACTTCTCATGCATCCAAAATCCTTGAGCCAACCACTATGCCATTTGTGTCCACCATACCTACCTACTACATGGTATTTCTCCGCCATTCCAAAGTAAATTGCTTGAGTGCTACCTTTAAATTTCCATCATTCGCCTTTGCAATCTATAGCTCATGGGACAAATAGCCTAAAAACTATTGTGGTATTGAATATGTACTTATGCACTTTATCTCTTATTAAGTTGCTTGTTGTGCGATAACCATGTTCCTGGGGACGCCATCAACTACTCTTTGTTGAATATCATGTGAGTTGCTATGCATGTCCGTCTTGTCCGAAGTAAGGGAGATTTACCACTCATTTAATGGTTAGAGCATGCATATTGTTAGAGAAGAACATTGGGCCGCTAACTAAAGCCATGAACCATGGTGGAAGTTTCAGCTTTGGACATATATCCTCAATCTCATATGAGAACATTAATTGTTGCAACATGCTTATGCATTAAAGAGGAGTCCATTATCTCGTTGTCTATGTTGTCCCGGTATGGATGTCTAAGTTGAGAATAATCAAAAAGCGAGAAATCCAAATGCGAGCTTTCTCCTTAGACCTTTGTACAGAGCGGCATAGAGGTACCCCTTTGTGACACTTGGTTAAAACATGTGTATTGCAATGATAATCCCGGTAATCCAAGCTAATTAGGACAAGGTGCGGGCACTATTAGTATACTATGCATGAGGCTTGCAACTTGTAAGATATAATTTACATGATACATATGCTTTATTACTACCGTTGACAAAATTGTTTCATGTTTTCAAAACCAAAGCTCTAGCACAAATATAGCAATCAATGCTTCCTCTGCGAAGGGCCTTTCTTTTACTTTTATGTTGAGTCAGTTCACCTATCTCTCTCCACCTCAAGAAGCAAACACTTGTGTGAACTGTGCATTGATTCCTACATACTTGCATATTGCACTTGTTATATTACTCTATGTTGACAATTATCCATGAGATATACATGTTACAAGTTGAAAGCAACCGCTGAAACTTAATCTTCCTTTGTGTTGCTTCAATACCTTTACTTTGATTTATTGCTTGTCTTGAAGTACTATTCATGAAAAGTCTTTGCTTTATGATTCAGTTGTTTACTCATGTCATTACCATTGTTTTGATCGTTGCATTCATTACATATGCTTACAATAGTATGATCAAGGTTATGATGGCATGTCACTCCGTAAATTATCTTTGTTATCGTTTACTCGCTCGGGACGAGCAGGAACTAAGCTTGGGGATGCTGATACGTCTCCGACGTATCGATAATTTCTTATGTTCCATGCCACATTATTGATGATATCTACATGTTTTATACACATTATATGTCGTATTTATGCATTTTCCGGCACTAACCTATTAACGAGATGCCGAAGAGCCGATTCTTGTTTTACGCTGTTTTTGGTTTCAGAAATCCTAGTAAAGAAATATTCTCGGAATTGGACAAAATCAACGCCCAGGGTCCTATTTTCGCACGAAGCTTCCGTAAGACCGAGGGGAAAGGAAGTGGGGCCACGAGGCGCCGCCACAACAGGGCGGCGCGGCCCGAGTCCCGGCCGCGCGGCCCCGGTGTGTGGGGCCCTCGTGTGGCCCCCGCGTTGCCCTTCCGCCTACTTAAAGCCTTCGTCGCGAAACCCCCGCACCGAGAGCCACGATACGGAAAACCTCATCGAGACGCCGCCGCCGCCAATCCCATCTCGGGGATTCTGGAGATCGCCTCCGGCACTCCTGCCGGAGAGGGGAATCATCTCCCGGAGGACTCTTCACCGCCATGGTCGCCTCCGGAGTGATGAGTGAGTAGTTCACCCCTGGACTATGGGTCCATAGAAGTAGCTAGATGGTTGTCTTCTCCTCATGTGCTTCATTGTCGGATCTTGTGAGCTGCCTAACATGATCAAGATCATCTATCCGTAATTCTATATGTTGTGTTTGTCGGGATCCGATGGATAGAGAATACTATGTTATGTTGATTATCAATCTATTACCTATGTGTTGTTTATGATCTTGCATGCTCTTCGTTATTAGTAGAGGCTCTGGCCAAGTTTTTACTCTTAACTCCAAGAGGGAGTATTTATGCTCGATAGTGGGTTCATGCCTCCATTAAATCTGGGACAGTGACAGAAAGTTCTAAGGTTGTGGATGTGCTGTTGCCACTAGGGATAAAACATTGATTCTATGTCCGAGGATGTAGTTATTGATTACATTACACACCATACTTAATGCAATTGTCTGTTGTTTGTAACTTAATACTGGAAGGGGTTCGAATGATAACCTGAAGGTGGACTTTTTAGGCATAGATGCATGCTGGATAGCGGTCTATGTACTTTGTCGTAATGCCCAATTAAATCTCACAATACTCATCGTATCATGTATGTGCATTGTCATGCCCTCTCTATTTGTCAATTGCCCGACCGTAATTTGTTCACCCAACATGCTATTTATCTTATGGGAGAGACACCTCTAGTGAACTGTGGACCCCGGTCCATTCTTTTACATTGAATACAATCTCATCGCAATACTTGTTCTACTCGTTTTCTGCAAACAATCATCATCCACACTATACATCCAATCCTTTGTTACAGCAAGCCGGTGAGATTGACAACCTCACCTGTTTCGTTGGGGCAAAGTACTTTGGTTGTGTTGTGCAGGTTCCACGTTGGCGCCGGAATCCCTGGTGTTGCGCCGCACTACATCCCGCCGCCATCAACCTTCAACGTGCTTCTTAGCTCCTCCTGGTTCGATAAACCTTGGTTTCTTTCTGAGGGAAAACTTGCCGCTGTACGCATCACACCTTCCTCTTGGGGTTCCCAACAGACGTGTGTCTTACACGCCATCACCCATGACCCACGGTACACGACTCTGGCGGCATCGTCAAAACTCGCAATTTCGAGCATTTCTGGCTGTTTTCGTGGGCTATAGTCCATGTTTTCTGGTCCCGGGAGGATTTTGATGCCTGATGACCCACAAGTATAGGGGATCGCAACAGTCTTCGAGGGAAGTAAAACCCAAATTTATTGATTCGACACAAGGGGAGGTAAAGAATACTTATAACTGAGTTGTCAATTCAGCCTTAACAACTGAGTTGTCAATTCAGCTGCACCTGGAAAAGCACTAGTAACAGGGGTGATGTGAAAGCAGCAGTAATATGAGAGCAGTAGTAACATTAACACAGCAGCAGTAGCAGTAATATGAGAGCAATGGCACCAGAAAATAGTTGATACTACTTCCAATGTCATGTAGAACGAGTATATGATGATGAGAGATGGACCGGGGTTCCCAGCTATCTACACTAGTGGTAACTCTCCAATAACAAGTGTTGGGTGAACAAATTACAGTTGGGCAATTGATAGGATTGAAATAGCATTAAGACAGAACATCTAGATTATTAATCATGTAGGCATGTTTCCCATATATAGTCATACGTGCTCGCAATGAGAAACTTGTACAACATCTTTTGTCCTACCAGACCGGTGGCAGCCAGGCCTCTAGGGAATCTACTCGGAAATTAAGGCACTCCTTTTAATAGAGCACCGGAGCAAAGCATTAACACTCCGTGAAAACATGTGATCCTCATATCTAAGCCTTCCCCTCCAGTTGTCCCAATTTCTGTCACTTTGGGGCCTTTGGTTCCAGACATAGACATGTGCAAACAACTTGTAGATACAATCTAAGCAATAAGTATAGAGCTTAAATCTAAGATAATGCCACTCGGGCCCTAGTGAGAAGCATTAAACACAACAAGATTGCAGCAACAATAACTTCACAAACTTTATAGATAGACTAATCATAATGTAACAATCCATCGAATCCCAACAAACACAACACCGATTACATCAGATGAATCTCAATCATGTAAGGCAGCTCATGAGATCATTGTATTGAAGTACATGGGGGAGAGAATACCAACTAGCTACAACTAGAACCCATAGTCCATGGGGGAACTACTCACGGAGCATGAAGGAGGCGGTGGCGTTGATGGAGATGGCTTCCGGGGGCACTTCCCCGTCCCGGCAGGGTGCCGGAACAGAGACTTCTGTCCCCCGAATTGGAGTTTCGCGATGGTGGCGGCGCCCCTGGAGTCTTTCTGGAGTTTCGTCAATTGGTCTCGCGTTTTTAGGTCGAAAGGGCTTTTATAGGCGAAGAGGCGGCACAGGAGGGGCACCAGGGCGCCCTCCCCATAGGCCGGCGCGGCCAGGGGCCTGCCCGCGCGGCCCTATGGTGTGGGGCCCCTGGGCCTCCTCTCCGGGTCTCCTTCGGTGTCCTGGTCCGTCTCGGTGAATTATGATGTTTGGTCTTCGTTTCGTCGAATTCCGAGAATATTGCCCGAACAGCCTTTCTGGAACCAAAAACAGCAGAAAACAAGAACAGGCACTTCGTCATCTTGTTAATAGGTTAGTTCCGGAAAATGCATAAAAACATTATAAAGTGCAAGCAAAACATGTAAGTATTGTCATAAAACAAGCATGGAACATCAGAAATTATAGGTACGTTGGAGACGTATCAGCATCCCCAAGCTTAGTTCCTGCTCGCCCTCGAGTAGGTAAATGATAAAAAGAGTAATTTCTGTAGTGACATGCTACTTACATAATCTTGATCATCCTATTATAAAGCATATGAGATGAATGCAGTGACTCAAGGCAATGATCTCTAGTTGCTAACAAATAGATAACATATAGCAAAACTTTTCATGAATAGTACTTTCAAGACAAGCATCAAAAGTCTTGCATAAGAGTTAACTCATAAAGCAATAAATTCAAAGTAAAGACATTGAAGCAACACAGAGGAAGATTTAAGTTTCAGCAATTGCTTTCAACTTTCAACATGCATATCTCATGGATAATTGTCAACACGAAGTAATATGATGAGTGCAAATAAGCAAGTATGTAAGAATCAATGCACAGTTGACACAAGTGTTTGCTTCTAAGATGGAAGGAAGTAGGTAAACCGACTCAACATAAAGTAAAAGAAAGGCCCTTCGCAGAGGGAAGCGAGGATTAAATCATGTGCTAGAGATTTTTAAGTTTTGAAATCATATAGAGAGTATAAAAGTAAAGTTTTGAGAGGTGTTTGTTGTTGTCAACGAATGGTAGTGGGCACTCTAACTACCTCATCAACCAGACTTCCAAGAGCGGCTCCCATGAAGGACGTTATCTATACCAGCAAGGTAGATCATCCCTCTTCTCTTTTGTTAACACATGTATTTTAGTTTCATTATTTATGGATGACACTCCTCCCAACCTTTTGCTTTCACAAGCCATGGCTAACCGAATCCTCGGGTGCCTTCCAACATTCACATACCATGAAGGAGTGTCTATTTGCAAAATTAAGTTGCTTACTGATGAATCAGAGCAAAACGTGTGAAGAGAATTATTAATGAAAGTTGATTATTTGGGGGCTGGGAACCCCGCGCCAGCTCTTTTTGCAAAATTATTGGATAAGCGGATGTCTGTCAGGAGTAAATGACAAGATTGAAAGATAAACACCACATACTTCCTCATGAGCTATAAAACATCAACACAAATTGAGAAGCATTTTGAAGGTTTTAAAGGTAGCACATGAAGTATTTACTTGGAATGGCAGGAAATACCACATAGTAGGTAGATATGGTGGACACAAATGGCATAGGTTTTGGCTCAAAGTTTTGGATGCACGAGAAGCATTTCCTCTCAGTACAAGGCTTTGGCTAGCAAGGTTGTTTGAAGCAAACACAAGTATGAACCGGTACAGCAAAACTTACATAAGAATATATTGCAAGCATTATAAAACTCTACACTATCTTCCTTGTTGCTCAAACACTTTTACCAGAAAATATCTAGACCTTAGAGAGATCAATCATGCAAACCAATTTCAACAAGCTCTACGGTATTTCTCCACTAATAGGTTTAAACTACATGATGCAAGAGCTTAATCATGATCTACTTGAGAGCTCAAAACAATTGCCAAGTATCAAATTATCCAAGACAATATGAGGCATTTTCTGTTTCCAACCAAATAGCAATAAATGCAATAGTTTCCAACTTTTATCATTGAACATTAAAAGTAAAACGAAGAACACAAGTGTTCATATGAAAAAGCAGAGCGTGTATCTCTCCCACACAAGGATTGCTAGGATCCGAATTTATTCAAACATAAACAAAAATAAAAACACACAGACGCTCCAAGTAAAGCACATAAGATGTGACCGAATAAAAATATAGTTTCAATAGAAGAACCTGATAAGTTGATGAAGAAGGGGATGCCTTGGGCATCCCCAAGCTTAGACGCTTGAGTCTTCTTTAAATATGCAGGGATGAACCACGGGGGCATCCCCAAGTGTAATGTCCCAGGTTTAGAGACGATCGAGGGGTAGATTTTAGAAAGGGATGTGCATTGCATTGTAATTTACTGGGAAATTTCGCGCTTTTAAAACAAAACTGCATCGAAGGGGGACAGGTTTCTCTCTCGACACTTTACAGGGTTAGGGTTTCGAGAGAGCTATGAACTTGTTCCTACTTACCTAGAGTAGGGTTTTGAGAAGAGAGAAGAGATGATGTATCACAATCTTAAGTTGCATGATTGAATTCTCAATTAAGTTGCATGATTGAATTCAAACCAAATTTGAATTTGAATTTCATATTCAAACATCACATTGATACCACATCATTCAAACTGTGAAGATAATTCAATAAGTAATTATAAAGTAATCAAGAATATAAATAATACAACAATTATAGTAAAGCTCATTAAGGAAAACTGGGAGCTTTATTGATAATCACACACATAATACAATGTCATTTACAATATCCATAATTAGAATAAAGGAATATACAACACTTTACAAGAATTGAAAAAAGATTAGAAAATAAAATAAAAAGAAAAGTACAAGGATGGATCCAAATATCCTAAATACTACAAGATCATCTTCACTTGATCTTGGATTTGATGACCTCCATATTCATCTTGCTCAATTGTTGATTCCTGCACATAATCACAACAAATAAAAGTTATGCCAAGTGGCATAGCCACTTGGCAGGTTAGAAATCAAATGAAAATATGAAATAAGCAGATAGGACCAAGGTGGCCGAGCTGATCCATGCCACAGTCAAGTTCCAGGTCCAAGTGCACAGCACCTTTCTACACACACACACAGCCTGCTCACAGGGCTGTGTGCATGCAGCACACACACACAGTGAGTCACCCAAAGGGAAAGGTGGAGCTGTCGACCAGGGATGCAATGGCTGGCCATATAAAGGCTTTTCACAGCCAAAACCCTAGTCACTTGTTTCAGCCATCGACATGCAGCAGTGGTAAGTCACCAAGAACAGCAAGTATAGCTCAAGAACACCAAGAACAGATGAACAGCTAAAGCTGTTTCATCCACTCCACAATCACCGAGAAATTAAACCAAGACCACAAGCTTGCTAGGAGGAGCAGGGCAAGCAAAAGACCAGCAGAGAAGCAAACCCTCTACACCAACAATATTTCTAGGAGCTGGAGTGAGGTATACCAATCATCATGAACAAACCAGATGGTTTTGTTCATAAATAAACATACGCACCAATCACACATAAGCAAAAGGGTAGATACCCTATGTTTGTGTCATCATATGGCTAACTAGTCATTTGGTTCAAGCAAACATAGAGAACGACCGAGTAGAGATCATCCAGGGAACACTGGTTGTGTCTACACATGGACACAACCAGAGAAATCCAACATGGATTCAAAACCCTGGCCAGATACCAGGCTCACTTGACAACCAGAGCTAGCTAAGCCATCAGACATGATAGACTATCATGTGTCTATCTAGATTATCAACATCAAAAGCATCTGGCAACCAGAAATGGTAAGGCCAGTAAGCAACAATCCACCACAGCCAGTTCCTGAGAAGTGGGAGCTACCATGACAGCACCAAGTGGCTGTCAAGGCTACCTCAACCACACCACAAAATCCCACAGATAAGCTCAGCACATCTATCATTACCCAGATGGGTTCAAAAGGGAGCTAGGGTACCCAACAGAAGTTGGCATCCCTCTAGCTTTACCAAATCCACTCATATGATCATCACTGCAGAGCAGTTCACATCATTTATCTACTTAATGAATCAAAGCTACACAGATAAATGAAACAGAGAAGTAAGCTATGCACCAGGCCATGCGAGATGATCCAATGGATCATTGCGGACGATAGCGAGGGCTTGAGCAAACACCAAGTAATACGAACACAAGCCGGTGTGTTACACCGACATCGGGAGAGCCTCGGCTAGACACAAGAATGAAACAGACAGCCAATACACCAAGCAAGCGATGATCATAAGATCATCGGGACTTGACAAAGCATGCTAGAGCCAAGACTAGCATCAACACCTTAACCATATAAATTAAATGGCCACAGAACAGGAACAATGGCACAACAGACAATTAAATATATGACATATAATTGTATGCAGTAACATATCATCAAGAGAGGGTGTGATCTAGACCACAAGCATGCTCAAGGGAGCATGTCCATGAATTATAGCACATCGAAGAGCACCCGAGTGCACTTGGTTCTTGCAAATTAGCAAGAATTGCACACCGCAATCAAAACAGAGCGAGTATATATGAACACATTTGATGTCGGGCAAGCATAGAAATAAGAAGCGAGGCACGCGGGAAGAAATCTTGCAAGTAAAGCAAGTTTACACGGGCACATAGCTTAGCAATCTTGCGCAGCAGCACAAGCAGCACATCAGCATAAGCAACACAGCAGTAGCACACGCATAGCGCAGCAGCATAGCACAGCAGGAGCAGGAAAATATGGCGCAGCAGAAGAATACAACAGCTCTTGCGCAGGCAAGCACAACACAGCGAGCGAGGACTAGAGGAGGAAGAAGGTCGGGCACAAGAGGGGAGCAGGAAAGGAGGCGCACTTACCCGGAGTCGAGGAGAACAACACAGCCATGGCGGCCACGGCGGCACACACCGGAGCGCGGCGGCGCCAGGCCAAGCCGGGCCATGGCAGCACCACAGCACCACGGCCAGGCACGGCAACACCGCAGCATCGGGGCGTCGGCAGGCGGCGCATCGCCATGAATCCATGCGGACGGGGTTGCGGACGAGTTGAGGCCGCATGGTGGCGTGGATGAATTCCGGATCGACGCGGACCACCGTGTCCGCCGTCGAAGGGCGGACCGAGATCCACCGATCTCGCCGGCGGCGGCGGCCTGAGTTGGCCGGAGAAATTCCGAGAAGGGGGCGGCGACGAGGAATCGCCAGAGAGGAGAAGGGGATTAGGGTTAGGTCGAGCGGCGCGGCGAGAGGGAGTGAGCAAGCGACCGCTCGGGTCGGTTGGACCCGAGCTGGTTTAGCCCAACCCACCGGGCCACCACGACGAGGTGGGCCTAGGGGCAATATAGACATTTCACAATTTCATTTAAAACAAGAAACTTTGAAATTAAATAGAAAATTGATAAGAGCTCTAAAAAAATAATTAAAAATATGAAAATCAATCAGCATAAAATTCTCTATCCAAATAAAATATCAAAGAGAATTTTTAAAGACAATTATGAATAGGTCTTAATTTAATGATTTAAATAATAATTTAAATCACACACATTATTTTCAATAATGAAAATAAGTCCATAAATTCTTTTGGACTTTAAAAACACCTTGACAACATTTCAAGGTTGTATATTACTTTAAATCTAGTATCCCCAAATTATTCTTAGTAATAACTTCCTACATGACATAATAACGACGTCGGAAGGGGGGAACAAACCCTAAAACTGGAAACATGCATAATTGCTTCTTTAACCATTGCCCTTATCGGACAATGATGCTAATTTTTCAGAACCAGAGGACAAGGGTCAGTCCACACCATCCAAGCTGCAAAACTTTGCGGTGTTCGGGCAAGTTCATCACTTGCTCATGTCATTTGAGTATTTCTATCAAATTACTTGCAAAGTACTATGGTTATCACTATTGCATAAAAATCAAAACCACTACTTTCATAACTATGAATATGACTATGTGGTGGGCAATGGAACCATGGATTGTGTTGATATGGTGGAGGTTCCATTGCAAGGGTTAATATCCATCTAGGATTAAACAACAAATGTCGCCAGTGATTCTTGTGCCGTAATACCCGTGTTAACCATAAGATCCGGAGTGGGACGGAGTAGTCAAAAGTGTTTCCACCTCTCGTACATCAACGGATGCGCTTACCGTAGACACTTGACCCAGGTTGGGCAAGCGGTGGGGTGGGGATCCCATTCTAATTCCCCACGATAAGTGGTCTATGATGGGTTGCAGCTACCGGCGAAGGAGTTTGGTTAACGAGTCCCAAACTGTTGTCGTGGTCGGGGTCCATCCTTAATTGGTATAAGAGGACCGACGAGGACCCAGGGTCGGGGTATGCAACAAAGGGTGGGTGTGCGAGGTAGCGGAGGAACATGATTGGCTAGACCTTATACCGGGCCTCACACCGAAGGAAGTGTGGACGGGAAAGCTGCCCGGTTGGCACCAAGGTTAAGATCTCTTATGGGTAAAGCAACACACCTCTGCAGAGTGTAAAGAACTGTGACTGTCACTCCCTGTTCCGGGATAAGGAACTGCGAACGCGGCCGGAAAGGAGCTCCATGAAGTTCTAGTAAACCGGTGAAGGGCGACGGACATAGCTCTTTGAAATAAAAGCAATCTCTTGAAGAAATGTTTACCAAAACTTGCATTGGTATTAGACTTTCTGGTCTAATATCGTAGCTAGTGCATTAAACACCTCTTATCTATAATGAACTTGTTGAGTACGCTCGTACTCATACCACTCTTAAATCCCATGCTTAGATTGCCTGAATCGTTTGGAGGAGGACTTCGACAACAATGAAGGAGCCGAGATCATCGGCTATGAAGAACCGAGACCTCTGCGGAGGTATAGAAGGCGTAGACTACATCATCGTCTACGGATCCGGAGAGGCTTCCGGAGGAGATCAAGCCTAGAGACATCCGAGTAGTAGTAGTAACCGAGCAGCCCGAACTCTTAGTATTTAGCTGCTCGAGGCAATAAATGTATAGTTTAATGAGACTCTTATATTGTAAGCTAAGTTGGGTTCACCTCGAATCCAGGAGTATCCCTCTTAGAACCCAAGAGGAGCTCCAAGACAATATATGTTTGATGCTTGTAATAATAAGTGAATGAGTTATGGACCCTGCTATGTTCTGTTGTACTACTCTAAGGGATGTAATATTTGCGGAATGGTACTTCGTGAATGTTATATCAACGAGTGGCATACTACAACATGCAGTGGTATGCAGGGTCACCACAGTTGGTATCAGAGCAAAAGCTTTGACCTTAGGTTGGAACCTAGTAAATGGGACCGAACGTTAGGAGTCAAATAGGACTAGTAAAGAATTCTCTAAAAAGTATGGTGTATATTCACTTGAGAATACAACAATCATATCTTTTAGTGCGATAATTCTTTATTATCTCTATTATGATGCATTATTACTAATCTCATAATCTTTCTATTTCTACAGCCAACATGGCAAGTTCACGTCCCGGACGAAACGTGAAGGTGATGGATTCCATACTGAGTGAATACGAAGGAGGACTTGCGGATATTCTACGAGCCATGTTACTTGAGTTTGGGTGTGATCCCCAGATTCAAGTAAAGAAATACATGTACTATGATGGTACTGTATTGGCCAAATGTAGGGTAGGGCTACGACTTCCCGAATCTTTGGGAATGAGCGTAGTAATGCCGGCGAGGGAAGCCCGAACTATGAACACAGCCTACCATATAGCCGTTATGAGAGCCATAACCGATATTCGGGAGCATAAGACGAAAGAGCTTATGGGTTCCGAATTCACACACATTCCTCATATGGAGGAGGACGATGATCCCATGCTGAACCATTTCAAATATGCCAAAAGCAAACCAGCCGAAGCAGCAAAATACATGGACAATAGCCGCAACTTCATATCATTACTCTTTCAGTTGAACCGTCATTTGACGGGAGCAATTGATACAATGCTAGAAGAGTTTACTGAACCCAAGGAGGAGACTAAGGGAAAGGAACCTATGGAGAATGAGGTGCACACACCAGTCTACTCAGCTGGTGATTACATTAGTATTGATCCTTTTGAGCGTGAAACTACACCTGTTACACATGGGAACTATCTGGAAAGTTCCTATGGGGGATATGAGGGTGGAGAGGAATCCGGGAACAATCAGCGTTCCGTGACTCCGATAGAAAACTCCAGGGGTTGGCGTTGGGGGTCTGATACTGGAACTCATAGTACCACAGCGTATTATGACGGGGAGATGAATGAAGATGCCACGACCCAGCACCAGAGTTATCCGTGGAATGAGGAGGAAGTTGGAGGGTATCCGACACAGGTTGAGTCGGATACGAATGTAGGAAATACCTATGGTGTAGGTACAGGGGAGTACACCCGATGGGTGGATTATGATGCACTGAATGATCAGTTCGTGAACACTGATTTCGCCCTAGGATCATCATCGGATTCCGACTACCAGCCAACGGGGAGACCTTATGTTCCAGGTTTTGTCAGGAGAACGACACGTTCGACCGGATGGAAGCTCTGGAATGTATCGGGAGTGAAGATCGTCTAGAGACTACCAAGGGAAGCAAAGCTACAATACACAAGTACCACGTGTATTGTAGAGTGTAATATTTTGTAGAAATTTGTATATATACTTTAATAAGTGAGTTTGCATACTCACATCGACTTGAGTATTGTAATAAGACCACTTAAGTATGTAAATTTATGGTATATGTTTTGTATGATTTGGATTTGCTTCTTGATTTCCATTGCGTGACTAGTTACGTGCACAATGTTGAGCTCGGAAAACTTGCGCATGGAGTAATTATGAGTATCATCTTGTGTTGCAGAACTAGGGGGTTATGTCGGGAGCGTTAGGAGAGGAGACCGAAGCGCGGCGCATGGAGCGCGAAGCAAAACAAAAGGAAGAGGCTGACGAAGCAGCCAGGAATCAGTTTCCACCACCACCACCACCCATGACGCAACAGAATTTCATTCGAGTACATGCAGATGGTGGAAGAAAGACAACGTATTACGTTGGAGCAGCAGAATAAATTCTTTCAGGAATTGCTGCAGCAAAACAGAGTTGAGAGACCTGAGAATCAGAGAGTCACCTTAGCAGACTTCCAGAACACCAAGCCTATATCTTTCGCATACGCGCCCGAGCCAATGGACGCGGAAGATTGGCTTATGGATACTGAGCGAAAGCTCAATACCGTTGGATGTAACGACCAAGAGAAGGTTCGTTATGCTACACATCTGTTGAGTGGACCCGCCGCATCATGGTGGGATAACATTGTAGCCGTATATCCGGCTGGAAAGGTATTTACCTGGGAGGAGTTCGCAAGGAAGTTCAGGGAATCCAATGTCCCTGAAAGTATTGTGGAGCTGAAGCGTCGAGAATTTGAAAATCTCGAGCAGAAGGACAAGGCAATCCTGACTTATGTCAGGGAGTTCTCAAAGCTGTCCCGGTACGCTGTTGAAGAAGTCAACACCGAGGACAAGAAAAAGAAGAGGTTTCTGAAGGGGTTAAGTCCCCAGTTCAAGGTACAGCTCCGTATGATGAGAGCAACGGAGTTTCAAGAGTTGGTGGATGCTGCCATCACTCTGGAAGATGATTTTAAACAACTACAGGAGGAGAAAAGGAAAAAGGCCAAGTTTGAGCCTAAGAGGTTTGTTAGTAACAAGCCCAATACCAGCTTGAGTTTCAAGCCAAGGTACAACAACAACAACAACAACCAGAGGAGGAACCAAGGATATCAGTCTGCAAACCAGATTATATGCCATTCCTGTGGATTCAAAGGACATGTCGCGAAAGATTGTAAGAAGCCAAAGATTATATGCTTTGGTTGTCGCCAGGAGGGGCACATGCTGAAGGACTGCCCCAAGAGAAACACCGGAGGAGGTCAAACTGGAGGAGGAGGAAGCCGAGGAGGAAACACCGGAGGGAACTGGAAGAATAAGAAGCCCTTCGGCAAGCTAAACTGCACCAGCTTGGAGGAGGTGGTGAACTCCGATCAGGCGGTGATAGGTACGCTCCAGATACTCACTCATCCTGGCAAAGTACTTTTTGATACTGGTGCAACTACATCATTCATTTCTCAACAATTCATCATCAAACATGGGATTAGTTGCACTAAGTTAGATACACCCATAACCATACTTTCTGCGGGGGGAACGATAGTAGTAACCCATACCAAACAAAAACAAGTCATCATGATCAATAAGTGCGCGTTTGACGCGGACCTGTTCATCTTACCAATGAAGGACATTGATGTCATTCTTGGTATGAACTGGTTGGAAGCTAATGGAGCATTGATGGACTGTGTAAACAAGACGGTATCTTTGAAAAGCCCCGACGGAAGTAGAATGATTTACCAAGGAGACAAACATACACAGATTGAAGTGGAGCTACAGCTGAACAAGCATGAAGGAAGTGAAATTGGAAGATATACCCGTAGTGAATGAATTCCAGGATGTGTTTCCTGCGGAATTACACGGTATGCCACCAGATAGGGAGATAGAATTTACTATCGACCTAATTCCAGGAACAGCTCCAATTGCTAAAGCACCATATAAGATGGGGCCTAAAGAGTTGAAAGAACTTAAGGAGCAATTGGATGATTTGGAACAGAAAGGATTCATACAAGAAAGTGTTTCACCATGGGGATCACCTGTGATCTTCGTAGATAAAAGGGATGGAGGAAGAAGGATGTGCGGAGACTACAGGAATCTGAACAACGTCACAATCAAGAACAAGTATCCACTTCCAAGAATACAAGATCTATTTGATCAAGTTAGAGGCGCGGGAGTCTTTTCCAAGATTGATCTAAGATCCGGTTATCACCGAGATAAAGATCAAGAAGGAAGACGTTCCGAAAACTGCCTTTGTCTCAAGGTATGGACATCATGAATACCTTGTAGTGCCTTTTGGATTAACCAATGCCCCGAGCAATTTTCATGAATCTCATGAATAAGATTTTCATGCCATGTCTAGACAAGTTCGTCATCGTATTTATCGATGATATCTTGATCTATTCCAAGGATAAAGCTGAACATGCTTGAACATCTAAGGATAGTGTTGCAAACACTAAGAGAACATCAACTCTATGCCAAGTTTAGCAAGTGTGAATTTTGGCTAGATCAAGTGGAATTTCTTGGTCATGTCATTAGTAAAGATGGAATCAGCTGTTAACCCGAGCAAGGTAGCAGCAGTTCTAGAATGGGAAGCACCCAAGAGTGTCAAAGAGATCCGAGGATTCCTCGGAATGGCAGGATACTATCGGAGATTCATTGAAGGATTCTCCAAAATAGCAGGACCAATGACAAAGTTGTTAAGGAAGAACACACCATTCGTGTGGTCAGATGAGTGTGAGAAGAGTTTTCAGACTCTAAAAGAGAAACTCACCACAGCACCGGTGTTAGCAGTTCTCGAAGATGGCAAGGATTACACCGTGTACTGTGACGCATCCAAACATGGATTGGGTTGTGTACTCATGCAAGATCGGAAGGTAATATCATATGGATCGAGGCAACTCAGACCTCATGAAGTGAACTATCCAACACATGATTTAGAGCTAGCAGCAGTTGTATTTGCACTCAAAACATGGAGACATTTTCTCTATGGAGCTAAGTGTGAGCTCTATACGGATCATAAAAGCCTCAAATATTTCTTCACTCAAAAGGAACTCAACATGAGGCGAGAAAAGATGGCTAGAATTAATCAAGGATTATGATTTGACCATCAATTACACTCCAGGAAAGGCCAATGTTGTAGCAGATGCCTTGAGTAGGAAGAGCACCGGCGGAGTGGAACAAGAAATATCACCGGAGTTGAGGAAGGAAATAAGTCAAGCCCAAATACAACTGTGGGAGAAGGAAGCTCATGAGGGACTATCGGCTTTGCAAATAGCCGATGAGTTGAATGTTAACTTGAAGAATGAGATAATGATGGGTCAGCTGGATGATCCATTCATCGTGGAGGAGATGAGAAGGATAGATGAAGGAAGACCATCAGAATTTCACCGTGGAGAATCTGGATCATTATGGTTCCAGAAGAGAATTTGTGTTCCGGATATTGCTGAAATCAAGGAAGTAATACTCCGGGAAGCCCATCAAACACCATACTCCATTCATCCGGGTAGTACGAAGATGTACATGGATCTAAAGGAGCTATTCTGGTGGAACAATATGAAGAGAGAAATAGCACAATATGTGGCGGAATGCCATACCTGCCAAAGAGTGAAGGCTGAACATCAGAGTCCGGCAGGGAAATTACAACCTTTACCTATTCCAGAATGGAAATGGGAGGAGATAGGAATGGATTTCATCACCGGACTACCCATGACCAATAAAAAGAAGGACATGATTTGGGTAATCGTGGACCGGTTGACGAAAAGTGCACACTTCTTAGCAGTGAACCAACAAGATAAAGGAGAGAAACTCATCGATCTTTACATTAAAGAGATCGTGAGTAAACATGGAGTGCCTAAGAAGATCGTGTCGGATCAAGGATCCGTGTTCACGTCAGCATTTTGGAAACAAGTACACGAAGCTTTAGGATCCAAGTTAGATTATAGTACCGCCTATCATCCTCAGACAGGTGGACAAACGGAGAGAACTAACCAGATTCTAGAAGATATGCTTAGGGCTTGTGCCCTAGACTTCGGAGGATCATGGGAAGAACACTTACCATTAGCAGAGTTCTCATACAATAATAGTTATCAAAGCAGCATCAAGATGGCACCATTTGAAGCTCTGTATGGAAGAAAGTGTAGATCACCGATATGTTGGTATGAAGCTGGAGCAAGCAAGGAGTTCAATCCTGATTATGTCAAGGAAAAGCAGCACATCATTGACATTATAAGAGATAGACCGAAGATAGCCCAAAGTCGACAAAAGAGCTATGCGAGACCAAAAGAGAAGAACATGGGAGCCACAGAGTTGGAGACATGGTATATCTTAAGGTGAGCCCGATGAAAGGACTCCGAGAGGTTTGGAGTAAAAGGAAAAGCTCAGCCCTAGATACATCGGACCTTTCAAGATACTGAGTCAGAACCGAGGTTTAGCCTTTGAATTGGATCTACCGGGAAGGCTAGCACAAGTTCACAATGTATTCCATGTGTCACAACTCAGGAAATGCTTAAAGACCCCAGATGAGCCAATATCACATGTTGAGCTCGAGTTACAACCAGATTTGACTTACATCGAGAAACCAGCCAAGATTCTCGAGGAAAGCTGGAAACAACTCAGAAATAAAGCTATCAAATACTGCAAGATACAATGGAAGCATCATCCCGAGAGGGAAGCCACCTGGGAAAAGGAGGAGGACCTGAGGAAAACATACCCCGAACTCTTCAGGTATTACAACCACAACTTCGGGACGAAGTTTTCTTTAAGGGGGAAAGGCTGTAATGTCCCAGGTTTAGAGACGATCGAAGGGTAGATTTTAGAAAGGGATGTGCATTGCATTGTAAATTACGGGGAAATTTCGCGCTTTTAAAACAAAACTGCATCGAAGGGGGACAGGTTTCTCTCTCGACACTATAGGGTTAGGGTTTCGAGAGAGCTATGAACTTGTTCCTACTTAGCTAGAGTAGGGTTTTGAGAAGAGAGAAGAGATGATGTATCACAATCTTAAGTTGCATGATTGAATTCTCAATTAAGTTGCATGATTGAATTCAAACCAAATTTGAATTTGAATTTCATATTCAAACATCAAATTGATACCACATCATTCAAACTTAAGATAATTCAATAAGTAATTAAAAGTAATCAAGAATATAAATAATACAACAATTATATAAAGCTCATTAAGGAAAATGGGAGCTTTATTGATATACACACATAATACAATGTCATTTACAATATCCATAATTAGAAAAAGGAATATACAACACTTTACAAGAATTGGAAAAAGATTAGAAAAGAAAATAAAAAGAAAAGTACAAGGATGGATCCTATCCTAAATACTACAAGATCATCTTCACTTGATCTTGGATTTGATGACCTCCATATTCATCTTGCTCAATTGTTGATTCCTGCACATAATCACAACAAATAAAAGTTATGCCAAGTGGCTATGCCACTTGGCAGGTTAGAAATCAAATGAAAATATGAAATAAGCAGATAGGACCAAGGTGGCCGAGCTGATCCATGCCACAGTCAAGTTCCAGGTCCAAGTGCACAACATCTGTCTACACACACACACAGCCTGCTCACAGGGCTGTGTGCATGCAGCACACACACACAGTGAGTCACCCAAAGGGAAAGGTGGAGCTGTCGACCAGGGATGCAATGGCTGGCCATATAAATGCTTTTCACGGCCAAAACCCTAGTCACTTGTTTCAGCCATCGACGAGCAGCGAGTGGTAAGTCACCAAGAACAGCAAGTATAGCTCAAGAACACCAAGAACAGATGAACAGCCTAAAGCTGTTTCATCCACTCCACAATCACCAGAAATTAAACCAAGACCACAAGCTTGCTAGGAGGAGCAGGGCAAGCAAAAGACCAGCACAGAAGCAAACCCTCTACACCAACAATATTTCTAGGAGGCTGGAGTGAGGTATACCAATCATCATGAACAAACCGAGATGGTTTTGTTCATAAATAAGCATATGCACCAATCACACATAAGCAAAAGGGTAGATACCCTAGGTTTGTGTCATCCTATGGCTAACTAGTCATTTGGTTCAAGCAAACATAGAGAACAACCAGTAGAGATCATCCAGGGAACATTGGTTGTGTCTACACATGGACACAACCGAGAGAAATCCAACATGGATTCAAAACCCCGGCCGGATACCGAGCTCACTTGACAACCGGAGCTAGCTAAGCCATCGGACATGATAGACTATCATGTGTCTATCTAGATTATCAACATCAAAAGCATCCGGCAACCAGAAATGGTAAGGCCGATAAGCAACAATCCACCACGGCCAGTTCTCGAGAAGTGGGAGCTACCATGACAGACACCAAGTGGCTGTCAAGGCTACCTCAAACCACACCACAACATTCCACGATAAGCTCAGCATTATATCATTACCCGAGATGGGTTCAAATGAGAGCTAGGGTTCCCAATAGAATGATTGGCATCCCTCTAGCTTTACCAAATCCACTCATATGATCATCACTGCGAGAGCAGTTCACATCATTTATCTACTTAATGAATCAAAGCTACACGGATAAATGAAACAGAGAAGTAAGCTATGCACCAGGCCATGCGGATGATCCAATGGATCATTGCGAGACGATAGCGAGGGCTTGAGCAAACACCAAGTAATACAGACACAAGCCGGTGTGTTACACCGACATCGGGAGAGCCTCGGCTAGACACAAGAATGAAACGACAGCCAATACACCAAGCAACTGATGATCATAAGATCATCAGGGCTTGACAAAGCATGCTAGAGCCAAGCCTAGCATCAACACCTTAACCATATAAATTAAATGGCCACAGAATAGGAACAATGGCACATCAGACAATTAAATATATGACATATAATTGTATGCAGTAACATATCATCAAGAGAGAGTGTGATCTAGACCACAGGCATGCTCAAGGGAGCATGTCCATGAATTATAGCACACTGAAGAGCACCCGAGTGCACTTGGTTCTTGCAAATTAGCAAGAATTGCACACTCGCAATCAAACCAGAGCGAGTATATATGAACACATTTGATGTCGGGCAAGCATAGAAATAAGAAGCGAGGCACGGGGAAGAAATCTTGCAAGTAAAGCAAGCTTACACAGGCACATAGCTTAGCAATCTTGCGCAGCAGCACAAGCGAGCACATCGGCATAAGCAACACAGCGGTAGCACACGCATAGCGCAGCGAGCATAGCACGAGCGAGGAGCGAGGCAAATATGGCGCAGCAGAAGAATACAACAGCTCTTGCGCAGGCAAGCACATCACAGCAGCAGGACTAGAGGAGGAAGAAGGTCAGGCACAAGAGGGGAGCAGGAAAGGAGGCGCACTTACCCGGAGTCGAGGAGAACAACACAGCCATGGCGGCCACGGCGGCACACACCGGAGCGCGGCGGCGCCAGGCCAAGCCAGGCCATGGCAGCACCACAGCACCACGGCCAGGCACAGCAACACCGCAGCATCAGGGGCGCCGGCAGGCGGCGCATCGCCATGAATCCATGCGGCCAGGGTTGCAGACGAGTTGAGGCCGCATGGTGGCGTGGATAAATTCCAGATCGACGCGGACCACCGTGTCCGCCGTCGAAAGGCGGATCAGATCCACCTGATCTCGCCGGCGGCGGCGGCCTGAGTTGGCCGGAGAAATTCCGAGAAGGGGGCGGCGAAGAGGAATCGCCAGAGAGGAGAAGGGGATTAGGGTTAGGTCGAGCGGCGCGGCGAGAGGGAGTGAGCAAGCGACCGCTCGGGTCGGTTGGACCCGAGCTGGTTTAGCCCAACCCACCGGGCCACCCACGACAGGTGGGCCCAGGGGCAATATAGACATTTCACAATTTCATTTAAAACAAGAAACTTTGAAATTAAATAGAAAATTGATAAGAGCTCTAAAAAAATAATTAAAAATATGAAAATCAATCAGCATAAAATTCTCTATCCAAATAAAATATCAAAGAGAATTTTTAAAGACAATTATGAATAGGTCTTAATTTAATGATTTAAATAATAATTTAAATCACACACATTATTTTCAATAATGAAAATAAGTCCATAAATTCTTTTGGACTTTAAAAACACCTTGACAACATTTCAAGGTTGTATATTACTTTAAATCTAGTATCCCCAAATTATTCTTAGTAATAACTTCCTACATGACATAATAACGACGTCGGAAGGGGGGAACAAACCCTAAAACTGGAAACATGCATAATTGCTTCTTTAACCATTGCCCTTATCGGACAATGATGCTAATTTTTCAGAACCAGAGGACAAGGGTCAGTCCACACCATCCAACTGCAAAACTTTGCGGTGTTCGAGCAAGTTCATCACTTGCTCATGTCATTTGAGTATTTCTATCAAATTACTTGCAAAGTACTATGGTTATCACTATTGCATAAAAATCAAAACCACTACTTTCATAACTATGAATATGACTATGTGGTGGGCAATGGAACCATGGATTGTGTTGATATGGTGGAGGTTCCATTGCAAGGGTTAATATCCATCTAGGATTAAACAACAAATGTCGCCAGTGATTCTTGTGCCGTAATACTCGTGTTAACCATAAGATCTGGAGTGGGACGGAGTAGTCAAAAGTGTTTCCACCTCTCGTACATCAACGGATGCGCTTACCGTAGACACTTGACCCAGGTTAGGCAAGCGGTGGGGTGGGGATCCCATTCTAATTCCACATGGTAAGTGGTCTATGATGGGTTGCAGCTACCGGCGAAGGAGTTTGGTTAACGAGTCCCAAACTGTTGTCGTGGTCGGGGTCCATCCTTAATTGGTATAAGAGGACCGACGAGGACCCAGGGTCGGGGTATGCAACAAAGGGTGGGTGTGCGAGGTAGCGGAGGAACATGATTGGCTAGACCTTATACCGGGCCTCACACCGAAGGAAGTGTGGACGGGAAAGCTGCCGGGTTGGCACCAAGGTTAAGATCTCTTATGGGTAAAGCAACACACCTCTGCAGAGTGTAAAGAACTGTGACCTGTCACTCCCTGTTCCGGGATAAGGAACTGCGAACGCGGCCGGAAAGGAGCTCCATGAAGTTCTAGTAAACCGGTGAAGGCTGACGGACATAGCTCTTTGAAATAAAAGCAATCTCTTGAAGAAATGTTTACCAAAACTTGCATTGGTATTAGACTTTCCGGTCTAATATCGTAGCTAGTGCATTAAACACCTCTTATCTATAATGAACTTGTTGAGTACGCTCGTACTCATACCACTCTTAAATCCCATGCTTAGATTGCTCGAATCGTCTGGAGGAGGACTTCGACAACAATGAAGGAGCCGAGATCATCGGCTATGAAGAACCAGACCTCTCTGGAGGTATAGAAGGCGTAGACTACATCATCGTCTACGGATCCGGAGAGGCTTCCGGAGGAGATCAAGCCTAGAGACATCCAGTAGTAGTAGTAACCGAGCAGCCCGAACTCTTAGTATTTAGCTGCTCGAGGCATTAAATGTATAGTTTAATGAGACTCTTATATTGTAAGCTAAGTTGGGTTCACCTCGAATACAGCAGTATCCCTCTTAGAACCCAAGAGGAGCTCCAAGACAATATATGTTTGATGCTTGTAATAATAAGTGAATGAGTTATGGACCCTGCTATGTTCTGTTGTACTACTCTGAGGGATGTAATATTTGCGGAATGGTACTTCGTGAATGTTATATCAACGACTGGCATACTACAACATGCAGTGGTATGCAGGGTCACCACACCAAGCTTAGGCTTTTCACTCTTCTTGATCATATATCATCCTCCTCTCTTGACCCTTGAAAACTTCCTTCTTCACACCAAACTTCTCATAAACTTCATTAGAGGGGTTAGTACTCAAAAAACTTTAATCCACTTTAGCCCTGTAGTGACACATTGCAAGTACTCAATAAAACATTAGCTACAGCTCTCCACGTCTAGAAAGCCTCACTTAAAGTCCACAAGAGACAATGCAAAAAACAGCGACAAAATCTGTCAAAACAGAACAGCCAGTAAACACGAATTTTTAAGAGGTACTTCCTTTGCTCAAATCAGAAAACTCAAAACTAATGAAAGTTGCGTACATATCTGAGGAACACGCACGTAAATTGGCAGATTTTTCTGAGTTACCTATAGAGAGCCCTGCCCAAAATCGCGACAGATAGAAATCTGTTTCTGCGCAGAAATCCAAATCTAGCATCAACCTTCTATTAGAGACTTCACTTGGCAAAACATTGCAATAAAATAAAGATAAGGAGAGGTTGCTACAGTAGTAACAACTTCCAAGACACAAAAAAACAGTAGCAAAATAAAGACATGGGTTATCTCCCAAGGAGTGCTTTCTTTATAGCCATTAAGATGGGCTCAGCAGTTTTAATGATGCACTCGCAAGAAATAAGAGTTGAAGCAAAAGAGAGCATCAAGAAGAAAATTCAAAAGACATTTAAGTCTAACCCACTTCCTATGCATAGGAATCTTGTACACAAATAAATTCATGAAGAACCAAGTGACAAGCATAGAAAGATAAAACAAGAGCAACTTCAAATTTTTCAGCATATAGAGAGGTATTTTAGTACCATGCAAATTTCTACAACCATATTTTCCTCTCTCATAATAATTTTCAGTAGCTTCATGGATAAATTCAACAATATAACTATCACATAAAGCATGCTTTTCATGATCCATAAACACATAATTTTTATCAAGCTCAAAAATAGTGGGATTAAAACTTTCAAACCCACTTTTACCAATAATGTAACAAGATGATCGATCAATCTCAAGAGATATGGGACTCATAGATAAAGTCAAGAATTCTCCAATCCCATTTTCATTAGTAGTACAATTAATATTATCAAGTAACATAGGACCATCATCTAGAGATTTATCGTAAACATTTGCTAAGCAAAACTCTTTAGTACCATGCATCTCAACATCAGGCACAAACAAAGCATTATCATAAGATTTATCAAAATAGCATGGATTATCATAAATAACAGTAGCATAATCATTTTCACAAGTTTTACTAATAGGAAATATTCAAGAGAATCCACAGGAACATAACATTCATCCTCCTTCGGTAAGCATGGAGGACAATCAAATAATGTAAGAGACAAAGAGTTACTCTCATTAGAAGGTTGGCATGGGTAGCTAATCCATTCTTCCTCCTTTTGTTCATCACTCTCCTCTTCTTTTTCATCCAATAAGGTTTCAGGTTCATCAATTTCCTCCTCTTTTTCATCCAATGCGCTTTCAGGTTCATCAATTTCTTCTTCCACTGGTTCCTGCAAATTGTGAGTGCATTCTTGTGCATTAATGAGTCTCTCTTTATAATCAATGATATAAGGATTATCACTGTAACTTTCTATGCAAAAATTAAGGATAGAAGAGACATAATCTTTAAGGTCCTTACAAACAACACAAGTTTCATAATTTTTAGCAATGAAGGATTCTATCTCAGAGGCTCCCATAAATATGACAAATTGTTCTACCTCTTCGAACCCAAAATGAAGATAGCTATTCCAATTATAGTTCTTAATTAAAACTTCCTCACTAAAGCCACATTGAAATTTAAGATGTTTAGTATCCTGTTTAGAGCAACAGTTTATATCATGGCGTTTAAGCAAGATTTTAGCAATTGTATTCAATTTTTCTATCACAGCACTCATAACTTTTCCCGTTCTTGATTCTCTATTATTATTATATAATTCTATAAGCTCCAAATAGGTTGTAGGTTCTCCCATAGCAACAGTTTTTAATTTTTCGGTTTTTCAAAATTTTATGGATTTTCGGGTATATAGGGAAAATAAAACAAAACAAAAAGAAACTAGACAAAAGTAAACTAAGCAAAACAATACTAGACAGAAATAAACTAAGCACAAATAAACTAGACAAAAGTAAACTAAGCAAAACAAAATAAAGTAAAACAGAGAGAGAGGTAGAGTGTACTCCCCAGTGAACTTATAAGTAGAGCTATGCCTCCCCGGCAACGGCGCTAGAAAATAGTCTTGATAACCCACAAGTATAGGGGATCGCAACCAGTCTTCGAGGGAAGTAAAACCCAAATTTATTGATTCGACACAAGGGGAGGTAAAGAATACTTATAAGCCTTAACAACTGAGTTGTCAATTCAGCTGCACTTGGAAAAGCACTAGTAACAGGGGTGATGTGAAAGCAGCAGTAATATGAGAGCAATAGTAACATTAACACAGCAGCAGTAGCAGTAATATGAGAGCAATGGCACCAGAAAATAGTTGATACTACTTCCAATGTCATGTATAACGAGTATATGATGATGAGAGATGGACCGGGGTTCCCAGCTATCTACACTAGTGGTAACTCTCCAATAACAAGTGTTGGGTGAACAAATTACAGTTGGGCAATTGATAGGATTGAAAATAGCATTAAGACAGAACATCTAGATTATTAATCATGTAGGCATGTTTCCCATATATAGTCATACGTGCTCGCAATGAGAAACTTGTACAACATCTTTTGTCCTACCAGCCGGTGGCAGCCAGGGCCTCTAGGGAATCTATCGGAAATTAAGGCACTCCTTTTAATAGAGCACCGGAGCAAAGCATTAACACTCCGTGAAAACATGTGATCCTCATATCTAAGCCTTCCCCTCCAGTTGTCCAAATTTCTGTCACTTTGGGGCCTTTGGTTCCAGACATAGACATGTGCAAACAACTTGTAGATACAATCTAAGCAATAAGTATAGAGCTTAAATCTAAGATCATGCCACTCGGGCCCTAGTGACAAGCATTAAACACAACAAGATTGCAGCAACAATAACTTCACAAACTTTATAGATAGACTAATCATAATGTAACAATCCATCGGATCCCAACAAACACAACACCGATTACATCAGATGAATCTCAATCATGTAAGGCAGCTCATGAGATCATTGTATTGAAGTACATGGGGGAGAGAATACCAACTAGCCACAGCTAGAACCCGTAGTCCATGGGGGAACTACTCACGGAGCATGATGGAGGCGGTGGCGTTGATGGAGATGGCTTCCGGGGGCACTTCCCCGTCTCGGTAGGGTGCCGGAACAGAGACTTCTGTCCCCCGAATTGGAGTTTCGCGATGGTGGCAGCGCCCCTGGAGTCTTTCTGGAGTTTCGTCAATTGGTCTCGCGGTTTTAGGTCGAAAGGGCTCTTATAGGCGAAGAGGCGGCACAGGAGGGGCACCAGGGCGCCCTCCCCATAGGCCGGCGCGGCCAGGGGCCTGCCCACGCGGCCCTATGGTGTGGGGCCCCTGGGCCTCCTCTCCGGGTCTCCTTCGGTGTCCTGGTCCGTCTCGGTGAATTATGATGTTTGGTCTTCGTTTCGTCGAATTCGAGAATATTGCCCGAACAGCCTTTCTGGAACCAAAAACAGCAGAAAACAGGAACTGGCACTTCGGCATCTTGTTAATTGGTTAGTTCCGGAAAATGCATAAAAACATTATAAAGTGCAAGCAAAACATGTAAGTATTGTCATAAAACAAGCATGGAACATCATAAATTATAGGTACGTTGGAGACGTATCAATGCCCCGTGACCCCTGGTACACGACTCTAGCGGCATTGTCAAAACTCGTGATTTCAAGCATTTCTGGCCGTTTTCGTGGGCTATAGTCCACGATTTCGGGTCCCGGGAGTATTACGATGCCCCGTGACCCACGGTACACGACTCTAGCGGCATCATCAAAACTCGTGATTTCAAGCATTTTTTGCCGTTTTCGTGGGCTATAGTCCACGGTTTCGGGTCCCGGGAGGATTTCGATGCCCCGTGACCCACGGTACACGACTCTAGCGGCATCGTCAAAACTCGTGATCTCGAGCATTTCTGGCCGTTTTCGTGGGCTATAGTCCACGGTTTTCGTGTCCCGGGAGGATTTCGATTCCCCGTGACCCACGGTACACGACTCTAGCGGCATGATCAAAACTCGTGATTTCAAGCATTTCTGGCCGTTTTAGTGGGCTATAGTCCACGGTTTCGGGTCCCGGGAGGATTTTGATGCCCCGTGACCCACGGTACACGACTCTAGCGGCATCGTCAAAACTCGTGATCTCGAGGATTTCTGGCCGTTTTCGTGGGCTATAGTCCACGGTTTTCGGGTCCCGGGAGGATTTCGATGCCCTGTGACCCCCGATACACGACTCTAGCGGCATCATCAAAACTCGTGATTTCAAGCATTTCTGGCCGTTTTCGTGGGCTATAGTCCACGGTTTTCGGGTCCCAGGAGGATTTCGATGCCCTGTGACCCCCGATACACGACTCTAGCGGCATCATCAAAACTCGTGATTTCAAGCATTTCTGGCCGTTTTCGTGGGCTATAGTCCACGGTTTCGGGTCCCAGGAGGATTTCGATGCCCCGTGACCCACGGTACACGACTCTAGCGGCATCATTAAAACTCGTGATTTCAAGCATTTCTGGCCGTTTTCGTGGGCTATAGTCCACGATTTCGGGTCCCGGGAGTATTTCGATGCCCCGTGACCCACGGTACACGACTCTAGCGGCATCATCAAAACTTGTGATTTCAAGCATTTCTGGCCGTTTTCGTGGGCTATAGTCCACGGTTTCGGGTCCCGGGAGGATTTCGATGCCCCGTGACCCACGGTACACGACTCTAGCGGCATCGTCAAAACTCGTGATCTCGAGCATTTCTGGCCGTTTTCGTGGGCTATAGTCCACGGTTTTCGGGTCCCGGGAGGATTTCGATTCCCCGTGACCCACGGTACACGACTCTAGCGGCATGATCAAAACTCGTGATTTCAAGCATTTCTGGCCATTTTAGTGGGCTATAGTCCACGGTTTCGGGTCCCAGGAGGATTTTGATGCCCCGTGACCCACGGTACACGACTCTAGCGGCATCGTCAAAACTCGTGATCTCGAGGATTTCTGGCCGTTTTCGTGGGCTATAGTCCACGGTTTTCGGGTCCCGGGAGGATTTCGATGCCCTGTGACCCCCGATACACGACTCTAGCGGCATCATCAAAACTCGTGATTTCAAGCATTTCTGGCCGTTTTCGTGGGCTATAGTCCACGGTTTTCGGGTCCCGGGAGGATTTCGATGCCCTGTGACCCCCGATACAAGACTCTAGCGGCATCATCAAAACTCGTGATTTCAAGCATTTCTGGCCGTTTTCGTGGGCTATAGTCCACGGTTTCGGGTCCCGGGAGGATTTCGATGCCCCGTGACCCCCGGTACACGACTCTGGCGGCATCGTCAAAACTCGCGATTTCGAGCATTTCTGGCTATTTTCGTAGGCTATAGTCCATGTTTTCTGGTCCCAGGAGGATTTCGATGCCCCGTGACCCACGGTACACGACTCTGGCGGCATCGTCAAAACTCGCGATTTCGAGCATTTCTGGCCGTTTTCGTGGGCTATAGTCCACGATTTCGGGTCCCGGGAGGATTTCGATGCCCCGTGACCCCCGGTACATGACTCTAGCGGCATCGTCAAAACTCGTGATCTCGAGCATTTCTGGCCGTTTTCGTGGGCTATAGTCCACGGTTTCAGGTCACGGGATGATTTCAATGCCCTGTGACCCCTGGTACACGACTCTAACGGCATCATCAAAACTCGTGATTTCAAGCATTTCTGGCCGTTTTCGTGGGCTATAGTCCACGATTTCGGGTCCCGGGAGGTTTTCGATGCCCCGTGACCCCCGGTACATGACTCTAGCGGCATCGTCAAAACTCGTGATCTCGAGCATTTATGGCCATTTTCGTGGGCTATAGTCCACGGTTTTCGGGTTCCGGGTGGATTTCGATGCCCTGTGACCCCAGATACACGACTCTAGCGGCATCATCAAAACTCGTGATTTCAAGCATTTCTGACCGTTTTTGTGGGCTATAGTCCACGTTTTTGGGTCCCGGGAGGATTTCGATGCCCCGTGACCCCCGGTACACGACTCTAGCGGCATCGTCAAACCTCGTGATTTCGAGCATTTCTGGCCGTTTTCGTCGGAGTCCACGGTTTCGGGTCCCGGGAGGATTTCGATGCCCCGTGACCCCCTGTACACGACTCTGGCGGCATCGTCGAAACTCGCGATTTCGCGCATTTCTGGCCGTTTTCGTGGGCTATAGTCCACGGTTTCGAGCCAGAACGATTTCGATGCCCCATGACCCACAGTACATGACTCTGGCGGCATCGTCAAAAATCGCAATTTCGAGCATTTCTGGCTGTTTTCGTGGGCTATAGTCCACGGTTTTCGGGTTCCGGGTGGATTTCGATGCCCTGTGACCCCGGATACACGACTCTAGCGGGATCATCAAAACTCGTGATTTCAAGCATTTCTGACTGTTTTCGTGGGCTATAGTCCACGGTTTCGGGTCCCAGGAGGATTTCGATGCCCCGTGACCCACGGTACACGACTCTGGGGGCATCGTCAAAACTCGCGATTTCGAGCATTTCTGGTTGTTTTCGTGGGCTACAGACCATGTTTTCTGGTCCCGGGAGGATTTTAATGCCACGTGACCCCCGGTAGATGACTCTAGTGGCATCGTCAAAACTCGTGATCTCGAGCATTTCTGCCCGTTTTCGTGGGTTATAGTCCATGTTTTCGGGTCCCGGGAGGATTTCGATGCCCCGTGACCCCCGGTACATGACTCTAGCGGCATTGTCGAAACTCGCGATTTCGCGCATTTCTGGCTGTTTTCGTGGGCTATAGTCCAGGGTTTCAGGTCACGGGATGATTTCAATGCCCTGTGACCCCTGGTACACGACTCTAGCGGCATCATCAAAACTCGTGATTTCAAGCATTTCTGGCCGTTTTCGTGGGGTCCACGATTTCGTGTCCCGGGAGGATTTCGATGCCCCGTGACCCCCGGTACATGACTCTAGCGGCATCGTCAAAACTCGTGATTTCAAGCATTTCTGGCCGTTTTCGTGGGGTCCACGATTTCGTGTCCGGGAGGATTTCGATGCCCCGTGACCCCCGGTACATGACTCTAGCGGCATCGTCAAAACTCGTGATCTCGAGCATTTCTGGCCGTTTTCGTGGGCTATAGTCCACGGTTTCGGGTCCCGGGAGGATTTCGATGCCCCGTGACCCCCGGTACACGACTCCGGCGGCATCGTCAAAACTCGCGATTTCGAGCATTTCTGGCTGTTTTCGTGGGCTATAGTCCATGTTTTCTGGTCCCGGGAGGATTTTGATGCCCCGTGACCTACACGACTCTAGCGGCATTATCAAAACTCGTGAATTCAAGCATTTCTGGCCGTTTTCGTGGGCTATAGTCCACGATTTCGGGTCCCGGGAGTATTTCGATGCCCCGTGACCCACGGTACACGACTCTAGCGGCATCATCAAAACTCGTGATTTCAAGCATTTCTGGCGGTTTTCCTGGGCTATAGTCCACGATTTCGGGTCCCGGGAGGATTTCAATGCCCCGTGACCCCCGGTACATGACTCTAGCGGCATCGTCAAAAACTCGTGATCTCGAGCATTTCTGGCCGTTTTCGTGGGCTATAGTCCACGGTTTTCGGGTCCCGGGAGGATTTCGATGCCCCGTGACCCCCGTTACACGACTCTAGCGGCATCATCAAAACTCGTGATTTCGAGCATTTCGGCCGTTTTCGTGGGCTATAGTCCACGGTTTCGGGTCCCGAACGATTTCGATGCCCCATGACCCACGGTACACGACTCGGCGGCATCGTCAAAACTCGCAATTTCGAGCATTTCTGGCTGTTTTCGTGGGCTATAGTCCATGTTTTCCGGTCCTGGGAGGATTTTGATGCCCCGTGACCCCCGGTACACGACTCTAGCGGCATTGTAAAAACTCGTGAATTCAAGCATTTCCGGCCGTTTTCGTGGGCTATAGTCCACGATTTCGGGTCCCGGAGTATTTCGATGCCCGTGACCCACGGTACACGACTCTAGCGGCATCACCAAAACTCGTGATTTCAAGCATTTCTGGCCGTTTTCGTGGGTTATAGTCCACGTTTTCGGGTCCCGGGAGGATTTCGATGCCCCATGACCCACGGTACACGACTCTAGCGGCATCGTCAAAACTCGTGATCTCGAGCATTTCGGCCATTTTCGTGGGCTATAGTCCACGGTTTTCGGGTTCGGGAGGATTTCGATGCCCCGTGACCCCGGTACACGACTACTGGCGGCATCGTCGAAACTCGCGATTTCGCGCATTTCTGGCTGTTTTCATGGGCTATAGTCCATGTTTTCTGGTCCTGGGAGGATTTTGATGCCCCGTGACCCCTGGTACGCGACTCTAGCGGCATTGTCAAAACTCGTGAATTCAAGCATTTCTGGCCGTTTTCGTGGGCTATAGTCCACGGTTTCGCGTCCCAAGAGGATTTCGATGCCCCGTGACCCACGGTACACGACTCTAGCGGCATCGTCAAAACTTGTGATCTCGAGCATTTCGGCCGTTTTCGTGGGCTATAGTCCACGATTTTCGTGTCCCGGGAGGATTTTGATGCCCCGTGACCCCCGGTACATGACTCTAGCAGCATCGTCAAAACTCGCGATTTCGAGCATTTCTGGCTGTTTTCGTGGGATATACTCCATGTTTTCTGGTCCCGGGAGGATTTTGATGCCCCGTGACCTACACGACTCTAGCGGCATCATCAAAACTCGTGAATTCAAGCATTCCTGGCCGTTTTCGTGGGCTATAGTCCACGATTTCGGGTCCCGGGAGTATTTCGATGCCCCGTGACCCACGGTACACGACTCTAGCGGCATCATTAAAACTTGTGATTTCAATCATTTATGGCCGTTTTCGTGGGCTATGGTCCACGTTTTCGGGTCCGGGGGGATTTCGATGCCCCCCGACCCACGGTACATGACTCTACCGGCATCGTCAAAACTCGTGATTTCGAGCATTTCTGGATATTTTCGTGGGCTATAGTCCTCGTATTCGGTTCCCACGAGGATTTCGATGCCCCGTGACCCCCGGTACACGACTAGCGTCATCGTCAAAACTCGTGATTTCGAGCATTTCTGGCCGTTTTCGTCAGCTATAGTCACGGTTTCGGGTCCCGGGAGGATTTTGATGCCCCGTGACCCGCGGTACACGACTCTAGCGGCATCTTCAAAACTCGTGATTTCGAGCATTTCTGGCTTTTTTCGTGGGCTATAGTCCACGTTTTCGAGTCCTAGGAGGATTTCGATGCCCCGTGACCCCGGTACACGACTCTAGCGGCATCGTCAAAAACGGCCGTTTTCGAGCATTTCGGCCGTTTTCGTCGGAGTCCACGGTTTCGGGTCCCGGGAGGATTTCGATGCCCCGTGACCCCCGTACACGACTACGGCGAAATCGTCGAAACTTACGATTTCGCGCATTTCGGCCGTTTTCGTGGGCTATAGTCCACGGTTTTTGGAGTTCGGGTGGATTTCGATGCCTCGTGACCCCGGATACACGACTCTAGCGGGATCATCAAAACTCGTGATTTCAAGCATTTCTGACCGTTTTCATGGGATATAGTCCACGGTTTCGGGTCCCGGGAGGATTTCGATGCCCCGTGACGCACGGTACACGACTCCTGGGGCATCGTCAAAACTCGCGATTTCGAGCATTTCTGGTTGTTTTCGTGGGCTACAGACCATGTTTTCGGGTCCCGGGAGGATTTCGATGCCCCGTGACCCCCGGTACATGACTCTAGCGGCATCGTCGAAACTCGCGATTTCGCGCATTTCTGGCCGTTTTCGTGGGCTAGAGTCCATGTTTTCGGGTCCCGGGAGGATTTCGATGCCCCGTGACCCCCGGTACATGACTCTAGCGGCATCGTCGAAACTCGCGATTTCGCGCATTTCTGGCCGTTTTCGTGGGCTATAGTCCACGGTTTCAGGTCACGGGATGATTTCAATGCCCTGTGACTCCTGGTACACGACTCTAGCGGCATCATCAAAACTCGTGATTTCAAGCATTTACGGCCGTTTTCGTGGGGTCCACGATTTCGTGTCCCGGGAGGATTTCGATGCCCCGTGACCCCCGGTACATGACTCTAGCGGCATCGTCAAAACTCGTGATCTCGAGCATTTCTGCCCGTTTTCGTGGGTTATAGTCCATGTTTTCGGGTCCCGGGAGGATTTCGATGCCCCGTGACCCCCGGTACATGACTCTAGCGGCATCGTCGAAACTCGCGATTTCGCGCATTTCTGGCCGTTTTCATGGGCTATAGTCCAGGGTTTCAGGTCACGGGATGATTTCAATGCCCTGTGACCCCTGGTACACGACTCTAGCGGCATCATCAAAACTCGTGATTTCAAGCATTTCTGGCCGTTTTCGTGGGGTCCACGATTTCGTGTCCCGGGAGGATTTCGATGCCCCGTGACCCCGGTACATGACTCTAGCGGCATCGTCAAAACTCGTGATCTCGAGCATTTCGGCCGTTTTCGTGGGCTATAGTCCACGGTTTCGGGTCCCGGGAGGATTTCGATGCCCGTGACCCACGGTACACGACTACGGCGGCATCGTCAAAACTCGCGATTTCGAGCATTTACGGCTGTTTTCGTGGGCTATAGTCCATGTTTTCTGGTCCCGGGAGGATTTTGATGCCCCGTGACCTACACGACTCTAGCGGCATTATCAAAACTCGTGAATTCAAGCATTTCGGCCGTTTTCGTGGGCTATAGTCCACGATTTCGGGTCCCGGGAGTATTTCGATGCCCCGTGACCCACGGTACACGACTCTAGCGGCATCATCAAAACTCGTGATTTCAAGCATTTACGGCCGTTTTCCTGGGCTATAGTCCACGATTTCGGGTCCCGGGAGGATTTCGATGCCCCGTGACCCCCGGTACATGACTCTAGCGGCATCGTCAAAAACTCGTGATCTCGAGCATTTACGGCCGTTTTCGTGGGCTATAGTCCACGGTTTTCGGGTCCCGGGAGGATTTCGATGCCCCGTGACCCCCGTTACACGACTCTAGCGGCATCATCAAAACTCGTGATTTCGAGCATTTCTGGCCGTTTTCGTGGGCTATAGTCCACGGTTTCGGGTCCCGGAACGATTTCGATGCCCCGTGACCCACGGTACACGACTACGGCGGCATCGTCAAAACTCGCAATTTCGAGCATTTCGGTCTGTTTTCGTGGGCTATAGTCCATGTTTTCCGGTCCTGGGAGGATTTTGATGCCCCGTGACCCACGGTACACGACTCTAGCGGCATAGTAAAAACTCGTGAATTCAAGCATTTACGGCCGTTTTCGTGGGCTATAGTCCACGATTTCGGGTCCCGGGAGTATTTCGATGCCCGTGACCCACGGTACACGACTCTAGCGGCATCACCAAAACTCGTGATTTCAAGCATTTACGGCCGTTTTCGTGGGTTATAGTCCACGTTTTCGGGTCCCGGGAGGATTTCGATGCCCCGTGACCCACGGTACACGACTCTAGCGGCACCGTCAAAACTCGTGATCTCGAGCATTTACGGCCATTTTCGTGGGCTATAGTCCACGGTTTTCGGGTTCGGGAGGATTTCGATGCCCCGTGACCCCGGTACACGACTCGGCGGCATCGTCGAAACTCGCGATTTCGCGCATTTCGGCTGTTTTCATGGGCTAGTCCATGTTTTCCGGTCTCGGGAGGATTTTGATGCCCGTGACCCACGGTACGCGACTCTAGCGGCATTGTCAAAACTCGTGAATTCAAGCATTTCTGGCCGTTTTCGTGGGCTATAGTCCACGATTTCGGGTCCCGGGAATATTTCGATGCCCCGTGACCCACGGTACACGACCCTAGCGGCATCATCAAAACTCGTGATTTCAAGCATTTCTGCCGTTTTCGTGGGCTATAGTCCACGGTTTCGCGTCCCAAGAGGATTTCGATGCCCCGTGACCCACGGTACACGACTCTAGCGGCATCGTCAAAACTTGTGATCTCGAGCATTTCTGGCCGTTTTCGTGGGCTATAGTCCTCGTATTCGGTTCCCACGAGGATTTCGATGCCCCGTGACCCCCGGTACACGACTAGCGTCATCGTCAAAACTCGTGATTTCGAGCATTTCTGGCCGTTTTCGTCAGCTATAGTCACGGTTTCGGGTCCCGGGAGGATTTTGATGCCCCGTGACCCGCGGTACACGACTATAGCGGCATCATCAAAACTCGTGATTTCGAGCATTTCTGGCTGTTTTCGTGGGCTATAGTCCACGTTTTCGAGTCCTAGGAGGATTTCGATGCCCCGTGACCCCCGGTACACGACTCTAGTGGCATCGTCAAAAAACGGCCGTTTTCGAGCATTTCTGGCCGTTTTCGTCGGAGTCCACGGTTTCGGGTCCCGGGAGGATTTCGATGCCCCGTGACCCCCGTACACGACTACGGCGAAATCGTCGAAACTCGCGATTTCGCGCATTTACGGCCGTTTTCGTGGGCTATAGTCCACGGTTTTTGGGTTCCGGGTGGATTTCGATGCCCTGTGACCCCGGATACACGACTCTAGCGGGATCATCAAAACTCGTGATTTCAAGCATTTCGACCGTTTTCATGGGCTATAGTCCACGGTTTCGGGTCCCAGGAGGATTTCGATGCCCCGTGACGCACGGTACACGACTCCTGGGGCATCGTCAAAACTCGCGATTTCGAGCATTTCTGGTTGTTTTCGTGGGCTACGAGACCATGTTTTCTGGTCCCGGGAGGATTTTGATGCCACGTGACCCCCGGTACATGACTCTAGTGGCATCGTCAAAACTCGTGATATCGAGCATTTCTGCCCATTTTCGTGGGCTAGAGTCCATGTTTTCGGGTCCGGGAGGATTTCGATGCCCTGTGACCCCGGTACATGACTCTAGCGGCATCGTCGAAACTCGCGATTTCGCGCATTTACGGCCGTTTTCGTGGGCTATAGTCCACGGTTTCGAGTAACGGGATGATTTCAATGCCCTGTGACTCCTGGTACACGACTCTAGCGGCATCATCAAAAATCGTGATTTCAAGCATTTACGGCCGTTTTCGTGGGGTCCACGATTTCGTGTCCGGGAGGATTTCGATGCCCCGTGACCCCGGTACATGACTCTAGCGGCATCGTCAAAACTCGTGATCTCGAGCATTTCTGGCCGTTTTCGTGGGCTATAGTCCACGGTTTCGGGTCCCGGGAGGATTTCGATGCCCCGTGACCCACTGTACACGACTGCGGCGGCATCGTCAAAACTCGCGATTTCGAGCATTTCTGGCTGTTTTCGTGGGCTATAGTCCATGTTTTCTTGTCCCGGGAGGATTTTGATGCCCCGTGACCTACACGACTCTAGCGGCATTATCAAAACTCGTGAATTCAAGCATTTACTGGCCGTTTTCGTGGGCTATAGTCCACGATTTCGGGTCCCGGGAGTATTTCGATGCCCCGTGACCCACGGTACACGACTCTAGCGGCATCATCAAAACTCGTGATTTCAAGCATTTCGGCCGTTTTCCTGGGCTATAGTCCACGATTTCGGGTCCGGGAGGATTTCGATGCCCGTGACCCCCGGTACATGACTCTAGCGGCATCGTCAAAAACTCGTGATCTCGAGCATTTCGGCCGTTTTCGTGGGCTATAGTCCACGGTTTCGGGTCCCGAACGATTTCGATGCCCAATGACCCACGGTACACGACTCGGCGGCATCGTCAAAACTCGCAATTTCGAGCATTTACGGCTGTTTTCGTGGGCTATAGTCCATGTTTTCCGGTCCTGGGAGGATTTTGATGCCCCGTGACCCCCGGTACACGACTCTAGCGGCATAGTAAAAACTCGTGAATTCAAGCATTTCTGGCCGTTTTCGTGGGCTATAGTCCACGATTTCGGGTCCGGGAGTATTTCGATGCCCCGTGACCCACGGTACACGACTCTAGCGGCATCACCAAAACTCGTGATTTCAAGCATTTCGGCCGTTTTCGTGGGTTATAGTCCACGTTTTCGGGTCCCGGGAGGATTTCGATGCCCCGTGACCCACGGTACACGACTCTAGCGGCACCGTCAAAACTCGTGATCTCGAGCATTTCTGGCCATTTTCGTGGGCTATAGTCCACGGTTTTCGGGTTCCGGGAGGATTTCGATGCCCCGTGACCCCGGTACACGACTCTGGCGGCATCGTCGAAACTCGCGATTTCGCGCATTTCTGGCTGTTTTCATGGGCTAGTCCATGTTTTCTGGTCCTGGGAGGATTTTGATGCCCCGTGACCCCTGGTACGCGACTCTAGCGGCATTGTCAAAACTCGTGAATTCAAGCATTTCTGGCCGTTTTCGTGGGCTATAGTCCACGATTTCGGGTCCCGGGAATATTTCGATGCCCCGTGACCCACGGTACACGACCCTAGCGGCATCATCAAAACTCGTGATTTCAAGCATTTACGGCCGTTTTCGTGGGCTATAGTCCACGGTTTCGCGTCCCAAGAGGATTTCGATGCCCCGTGACCCACGGTACACGACTCTAGCGGCATCGTCAAAACTTGTGATCTCGAGCATTTCTGGCCGTTTTCGTGGGCTATAGTCCTCGTATTCGGTTCCCACGAGGATTTCGATGCCCCGTGACCCCCGGTACACGACTAGCGTCATCGTCAAAACTCGTGATTTCGAGCATTTCTGGCCGTTTTCGTCAGCTATAGTCACGGTTTCGGGTCCCGGGAGGATTTTGATGCCCCGTGACCCGCGGTACACGACTATAGCGGCATCATCAAAACTCGTGATTTCGAGCATTTCTGGCTGTTTTCGTGGGCTATAGTCCACGTTTTCGGGTCCTAGGAGGATTTCGATGCCCCGTGACCCCCGGTACACGACTCTAGTGGCATCGTCAAAAAACGGCCGTTTTCGAGCATTTCTGGCCGTTTTCGTCGGAGTCCACGGTTTCGGGTCCCGGGAGGATTTCGATGCCCCGTGACCCCCGTACACGACTGCGGCGAAATCGTCGAAACTCGCGATTTCGCGCATTTCTGGCCGTTTTCGTGGGCTATAGTCCACGGTTTTTGGAGTTCGGGTGGATTTCGATGCCCTGTGACCCCGGATACACGACTCTAGCGGGATCATCAAAACTCGTGATTTCAAGCATTTCGACCGTTTTCATGGGCTATAGTCCACGGTTTCGGGTCCCGGGAGGATTTCGATGCCCCGTGACGCACGGTACACGACTCCTGGGGCATCGTCAAAACTCGCGATTTCGAGCATTTCTGGTTGTTTTCGTGGGCTACAGACCATGTTTTCTGGTCCCGGGAGGATTTTGATGCCACGTGACCCCCGGTACATGACTCTAGTGGCATCGTTAAAACTCGTGATATCGAGCATTTCTGCCCGTTTTCGTGGGCTAGAGTCCATGTTTTCGGGTCCCGGGAGGATTTCGATGCCCTGTGACCCCCGGTACATGACTCTAGCGGCATCGTCGAAACTTGCGATTTCGCGCATTTCTGGCCGTTTTCGTGGGCTATAGTCCACGGTTTCAGGTCACGGGATGATTTCAATGCCCTGTGACTCCTGGTACACGACTCTAGCGGCATCATCAAAAATCGTGATTTCAAGCATTTCTGGCCGTTTTCGTGGGGTCCACGATTTCGTGTCCCGGGAGGATTTCGATGCCCCGTGACCCCCGGTACATGACTCTAGCGGCATCGTCAAAACTCGTGATCTCGAGCATTTCTGGCCGTTTTCGTGGGCTATAGTCCACGGTTTCGGGTCCCGGGAGGATTTCGATGCCCCGTGACCCACTGTACACGACTCTGGCGGCATCGTCAAAACTCGCGATTTCGAGCATTTCTGGCTGTTTTCGTGGGCTATAGTCCATGTTTTCTTGTCCCGGGAGGATTTTGATGCCCCGTGACCTACACGACTCTAGCGGCATTATCAAAACTCGTGAATTCAAGCATTTCTGGCCGTTTTCGTGGGCTATAGTCCACGATTTCGGGTCCCGGAGTATTTCGATGCCCCGTGACCCACGGTACACGACTCTAGCGGCATCATCAAAACTCGTGATTTCAAGCATTTCGGCCGTTTTCCTGGGCTATAGTCCACGATTTCGGGTCCCGGGAGGATTTCGATGCCCCGTGACCCCCGGTACATGACTCTAGCGGCATCGTCAAAAACTCGTGATCTCGAGCATTTCGGCCGTTTTCGTGGGCTATAGTCCACGGTTTTCGGGTCCCGGGAGGATTTCGATGCCCCGTGACCCCCGTTACACGACTCTAGCGGCATCATCAAAACTCGTGATTTCGAGCATTTCTGGCCGTTTTCGTGGGCTATAGTCCACGGTTTCGGGTCCCCGAACGATTTCGATGCCCCATGACCCACGGTACACGACTCTGGCGGCATCGTCAAAACTCGCAATTTCGAGCATTTCTGGCTGTTTTCGTGGGCTATAGTCCATGTTTTCTGGTCCTGGGAGGATTTTGATGCCCCGTGACCCCTGGTACACGACTCTAGCGGCATAGTAAAAACTCGTGAATTCAAGCATTTCTGGCCGTTTTCGTGGGCTATAGTCCACGATTTCGGGTCCCGGGAGTATTTCGATGCCCCGTTGACAAGGGATTAACTTGTCAATGCCTGTGGATTGTAGGCTAGGGTTTAGTTAGAAGTAGAGGGCAAGTAGATCTCGAAGGTTTCAGCCGAAAAGTACTCGACGATTATGAAAACTAGGGTTTGCAAACAATGATTCGATGATCTCTTCGTCCCTCGACTCCCCCTTTATATAGGAGGTGAAGTCGAGGGATTCGTGCTGTACAAGTTTACAGAGTTCGGGACGGTTTCTAACTCATCCCGCCAGATTACAAATAATACTTCCTATTACAACTCTATCTCTTCCTTAAACGCATCTTGGGCTCCCGAATCTTCTTATCCTTCGGGTAGTGGGCCTTCAATAAACCCCGGGTACTATATTCGGCAGGCCCATTTGGGATGCCTATGTCAGTAGCCCCCGAGATTTTGCTTGAATTGTAAAGTCAGGGAAAATCTCCACTGTTTATTTTTGCCCGAAAGCTTTAACTTTCTATATTTCTTCTCATAAAATTCTATATTGTACAGGGATACTGGTAATTGGGGCTAGTTCATCTGACGGATCAGGTACTAGTTAACTGCTCTAGTGGCAATCCGCAAAAACCTACTTCAAAATCACGTCCCTGGACATGATCTCGGGATACTGGTGTAAACTCCGACAGGTGCCGCTTAAGGTCTTACCATTCTGTCGAGTCCCAGTCAAATTTATCGGGTACCTAACGCGTTCGTTAGGATTTTTCTTCGTATCTGTTGATACGGATAAAAGTAGCAGAGCGCAGTCTTCGGCGATGCCACGCCCAGCAGAATGGATTCAGGGTCTTACCTTCGCAAATTTGCGGCATTCAGAAATTGATCGCAACTTTGGCGTTCTGAGAATATATTGTCGAGTGCTTTTCCGGCTGTTGGAATGGCACATTTTATCGAGTCAAATATGACTTATATTGCTTTCCCGATGGGAGTATATGTAGAGTTAATTATAACTCGAAATATACTCTCTTGCTCTTCTATTTTTCCTTTGTTAATTTCATCGGGCACGCGAACAGCGTTCCCGATGGGAGTAGCCCCCGAGGCTACAACCAAGGACTTGTGCTTGGTTGTAGGCTCAACATTTTAATCCACCTTGTCGCTATATTGTCACTATTTCCCAATATGAACTCTTTCCTCTTCTTCTTTTTCCTCTCTTTATTTTTTATCTCTCGGGTGCGCGAACAGCGCTCCCGATGGGAGTAGCCCCCGAGGCTACAGCCAAGAACTTGTGCTTGGTTGTAGGCTCAACATTTTCTATATTGTCATACTCGAAATTTTACTTTTTGTCGAAGTAGCCCCCGAGCATTTGGGCAAAAACTTGTATTTGATCAAAGGCTCCCGATGTATTGAATATTTCATCCTGTCGCCAATCTCTGAATATTTCCTTGTCGACATTCTTCACTTAATCAAAATTACTTCATCCTTGACAAGTAGTCGTGAATTTTCTGTTCTGTGGGTCCATTGCTTCCACCACGTTGACACGTCGTGCAAGTGGGGGACACACGTCCTCCGCTTTTTCTGGCGCACGTACGGTAACGCCTATCTCAGTAAAAATACTTTTTTGCCCTTGTATCTAGAAGATCTATTCTCACCCCACGATTTTTTCATCCAACGGTGCGCTGCTTCACCCGATTCTTATATAAACCCTTCTTCAACCTCCGTTCATCCCCTTGCTTGCGCCGCTCGTCTGTTCCTCTTTGCAAAACTTCTCCTGCGCCCAAATCTCTCTGAGCTTCCGCATTCACGACCATTGCTTTGCCCATTGCCGTTGATGCCACCGCGCACGCGACTCACTCGCCACAGCACTCCCGAATCCAAGATGGCCACCGAAGATCTTGAGTGGGAGAGATCCAAAATCTCCAACCAAGACATCAACACGCTGAAAAGGCTTGGCCTCATGAAGAAAGAGGACGCCATCCGCTTCCCCAGCGAAGAAAGCTACCCCAACCCTCCAATGGAGTATCGGGTTAGTTTTGTTGATCACCTCATCCGTGGCCTCTCGACCCCAATCCATGATTTTCTTCGCGGCCTCCTTTTTGTTTACGGGATTCAACTGCACCAGTTGACCCCCAATTCCATCCTTCACATTTCTATTTTTATCACCCTTTGCGAATGTTTCCTCGGAATCCCTCCTAATTGGGCTCTGTGGAAGCGTATTTTCTGCCTCCGCCGCAATGGCTCCCACAACGTCACCTATAACATAGGTGGTGTTGTTATCTGTGTCCGAACTGATGTCGATTATTTCGACGTCAAGTTTCCTGACTCTGTCCAAGGATGGCGCAAGAGATGGCTCTACATTCACGAAGAAAGCGCCAACTCCGTTGAACACAACATAATTCCTTTCGACGGAAGTACCAAAATTCAACGCCGCCACTCCTGGGATGCCGAAGCTTCTGAAGAAGAGAAAAAAGCGACAGAGGCACTCATGGCTCGTATCCGTCATCTTCAAAACACTCGAGGCAAAGAGCTATCTGGTGTTCAAATCATTGCCTACTTCCTTAGGATTAGGGTGCAGCCTCTTCAGGCTCGCAAAAATCCCCTTTGGACGTACTCTGGTGCCAATGACGCCAATAGGATCTCCAACGATCTTCCTGTAAAGGACTTGGAGAAGCTTATTCGAAAAATTACCTCGCTGAGCAAGAGGGATCCTATTCCTTCTTCTTGTCGCGTGGAACCCTACAGCTCCACCAATCCTCTCCCCGAGGTATGTTGTCTTCTCGAATTTTTATCTTGTTCCGAATTTTGGCTGCATCTCATTACATTGATATTTCTTTATTTTTCCCTTTGTCGCTATTTTCTTGCAGAATCACCCTACTATGACTTCCCTTCCTCCTCTTCCTGAGGATGGAGAAGTCGAAGAAATGGGCATTATTACTGACGACAATCAAGAAGCTCCATCCTTTGTGAATGATCCCGTGGATTCTCGAAAATCTGCGGGATCTTCCGAGGACACGACGTCAGTCCAATCTCCTCCTCCCGCTGTTTCCCCAAAAAGGAAAAGGAGCAGGAAAGATATCGAAGATTCCGGCACATCCAAAGCCGAAGAAGTTGTTCCTTCCCATCCGAAGGCGGCTTATGATCCTTATTTTGCATCCCTCGTCAGTTCGTAAGTTACCTTGATTTTCTCTTTTTCCTGTAGTCGATGTTTTTCCTTGTCTTGCTTTTTATGTTATTGATCCTTACTCGCAGTGATGACGAGGAAGAAGTACCTCCTCGTGACGTAGCTCCTCGGACGAGCACGTCACATACTTTAGTTATTTCGGAGAAGCCCGTTGAAGGAGAAGAAACCTCGCCTCCTCAACGAAACGTCGTCACCACTACTCCACCATCAAGCCCCCTTGCCCCTTCACCAAAAAGGGCAAGGGTTGAAAAGATTGTTGAACCTGCCGCGCAATTGAGCAGTTCGTCGACTCTGCTCTTAGATGATGTAAGCTTTATCGACATCTATATTTTCTTTATTTTATCTTTTCGCATCTTCACTATGTTTCTCACGCCAATGTTTTGACTCTACTCTTTTGATATTGATCAGCCAATGATCAAAGAGCTTCTTCGTATCGGGTCCCAATTTATTGGGTACCGTGAATATGCCGCCAGAGCTGAAGGTAACCACTTTTGTGCTTACTATTTTTCCTTGATTTTTTTTTTTCCTGTTGCTTGTCGCCATTTTTTGATCTTTCTTCTCTTTCTTTTTCATACTTCGACAGAGAAACTTGCAGAGGCCAACGAACGTGCCAACGCACTTGCTAAAAAACTCGAGCAAAGTGAGGCGGCTCGCGAGAAAGCTGAACTTGCTGCTAGTGAAGCCAAGGCCGAGGCTGATGAAGCCAAGGTGAAAGCTGCTAGTGTTGAAGCGTTGCAGAAAAGTCTCAAAGATGCTGAATCTGCCTTGGATGAGCAGAAAACTGCACAAGCTGCACGTGAGCAAGATATCATCAAGCGCTTGAAGTCGCAAAGTCGACGTACGCTAAGTAATATCATCCATCCCTTCTGTTTTATTGTACGTCCTGTTTCTTGGTTTTCGACTAATGTTCTGTCTCATGTGGCAGCCCAAACAGACCAAGATTTTGACTTGGAAAATCCCGTCAAGGACCCTCTTCTTGACGCACTTTCTCTTCTGGAATTTCATGGGCGTGAAATTCGCGAAGGCGTGGCCAATGCCAGTGCAAGTTTATCGGCATTGTTCCCATACTTCTTCCCGAAGAAAGAGGAGCCTGCGACTTTCCTCAGCCTCGCCAAGATGTTTAATACCTCGGAGGACCTTGGACTCAAGGTGCGCCAAGAAAATATGAAGGTTGCTGTTGAGAGCACTGTCGCGTTGGTTGCTGACAGTGGACAGGCCATTGACTGGATGAAAGTTGGCGACACCGAGCAGATTGAGCAATCAAGATGGCGGTCGCTGATGAAGGCAGCTAAGCCCAACACGAAGAAAATCCTGGCTTATCTTGGGATAAAACCAACGTCGACTCCTAGTTCGTCAAGGCCAGAGGTCTAGTTGCATGCCTCTGTTTTTCTTTCTGTGTCTTTTGCTCTTGTCGCCAAAGTAGTCTTTTGGCGACATGCATTTCCTTAGCTCCACTGTATTGCCCTTGTAATTATTCCCAAGAGATTAATGAAGAACTCTATCTTTGCCTGTCATTTGATGTTGTCCTGTTGAAATTTCAGTTGATATTTGATAACTATACTCCGACCTCCACTCCTTCCAACGTTTCGCCTACTTCCCATGCGAAGAGAACTGTTACTGATAGTGCACCTGTCGACGATACCTTGTCGCAAGAATTGGGTGAACTTCGGCAACAACTTCAGTATGCGAAGAAGCAAACACTTGTGATGATGGAGCAATCTCGTAAATCATCTGAGGCCGAAAAAGTTGCTATTCAACAAGCTCGCGAGGCTGTAGCTGCTAAAGAGATTGCTGCTTCCGAGGCTGAAAAGGCGACTACTCGAGAAAATTTCATGCTCGAATTAATGAATGAAGCCAGTGCAGATATGTCGGGTATGTTTGTTTCATCCTCTGATATCTTTCATCTTCATGCTATTGTCTCTTAAAGGTTTCCACTTCGTTGTTTTGATAGGTGCCTTTATTGATGCTGCTGCCGAGGAAGAGAGGGTCAATGCTAGGACGACCCTCCTTGTTAATCTTTCCCTGGACCATGGTTCTTTGTTTTGGGCTACCCCAGAGAGGACCCGCCAAATTGTCATATTTCAAGATCGCACCTCTCAAACTCGCGATTTCCTTGACTTCTGTACCAAGACCTTGTCCATGGTTTACAATTCCATGTTCCCTCGGAACGTCCAACCAAAAACTCTCCCTGAATTGATGGAAAGATTCAAGGATGCTCGCAGTATCCATGATTTTGTCAAAGCTCAACTGGTAGCTGGCGCCAGATTTGCTCTTATCATGCTCCAGATCTGCCACTCGAAGCTGGACCTTTCCCAGGTTGTCGAGAAGGTTCACCAAAAGGTAAAACGTCGGAGAGTTGGTGTTGACAGGATTAACACGAAGGTTACGCCTATAGCCGAAGAAATGATTGAGGACCTGCTTCGGATGGATGCCGACTTTTTTGCCGATGGCCATTATGCCGATTTTCTTGGTGCTGCTCCTGAGGAGAACAGAGTTACTCTTGATGACATACTGAATCAAGACTAGTTTCTTCTTGTAGATATTTTTTCTTTGTGATCCATGACTATATTGTGAAGCAATCATTATACTTCTATGTTTGTCTAGCCCCCGAGTGTTTCGGTGACTCTTTACTATATTTGTATACTTGCGAGGTTGTGAACCAAGGCATTTATATGTTTAAGGCGAATATGAGCCCCCGAGCTTTTTATTGAGTACTATTTTGTATTTTTATTGTCTCACGAGGTATTTGAATACCAAGGCAAGGTTTTTCTTTTGTCGATGAACTATATTGAAATTCGTCAGAGCAAAAGACTTTAGTCATGTCGATGAAGGATAAAAATGATATAGTCACTATCTTTATTATATTGCAGCACCGCGAGCCCGCCTCATTAAAAACCTTCTCCGGCCCCACTCGGTGCCCCGAAAAAGGAAAAGAGTGCGTCTGAAAACTCGCGGGCGTTTCAGTACATTGAAGTTTACAAGGACTATATTTTGCCTCTAGGCGTAGAACCGCCTAAGTTGCGCCACGTTCCAGGGGTTTGGCTCCTCCACCCCTGTCTTCTTGTCCTTTATCCTGTATGCTCCTCCTCCGATTACTTCCGTGACGATGTAAGGGCCAAGCCACGGTGACTCGAGTTTTTCATGACTTTTTTGCGTGAGCCGAAGAACTAGGTCTCCCACCTGAAAAGATCGTGGCCGCAATCGTCGACTGTGGTAATTCTTTAAGTCCTGTTGATATTTGGTTACTCGAGACAGTACTTCATCTCGAGCTTCGTCAAGTGCGTCGACATCATCTTCTAGTGCTTTTCTCGACGTCTCCTCGTCATACTCCGCGACGCGTGGAGAGTTGTGCTCTATCTCGATTGGCAATACTGCTTCTGCTCCATGAACCATGAAAAACGGAGTTTCCTGTGTCGCCGTATTTGGTGTTGTTCTGATGCTCCACAACACACTTGGTAATTCTTCAGGCCAGGTATGTCGAGCTTTTTCTAGTGGTCCTAACAAGCGCTTCTTGATGCCGTTGCAGATGATGCCATTGGCTTTCTCGACTTGCCCGTTGGTTTGGGGATGTGCAACTGACGCAAAGTTTAGCTTGATACCCACCTCTTCGCAATAGTCTTTGAATTCATTGGATGTGAAGTTACTGCCGTTGTCTGTGACGATGCTGTGGGGCACTCCAAATCTGAAGACGAGGCCTTTCACGAATTTTACTGCGGATGCTCCATCTGGTGAATTTATCGGCTTTGCTTCTATCCACTTTGTGAACTTGTCGACAGCTACTAACATGTACTCCTTTCCTCCTGGCCAAGATTTGTGTAACTTGCCCACCATATCGAGTCCCCATTGAGCAAAAGGCCATGACAATGGTATTGGTGCTAGCTCTGCTGCTGGAGAGTGAGGTTTTGCGGCAAATCTTTGACACGCGTCGCAAGTTCTTACTATGTCCTTGGCGTCCTCGATTGCTGTCAACCAGTAAAATCCTGCCCGAAAAACCTTGGCTGCGATAGCTCGACTACTTGCGTGGTGGCCACATATTCCTTCGTGCACATCCTTCAGAATTATTCTTCCTTCTTCGGGTGTGACACACCTTTGCAAGACGCCTGAAATACTTCGCTTATACAATTCTCCCTTGACCACCGTAAAAGCTTTGGAGCGTCGAATTACTCGCCTTGCCTCAACTGGGTCGTCGGGTATTTCTTTCCTCAGGATGTATGATATGTATGGCTGCATCCATGGTACCTGTATCATCATGACCAAGTCCTGATATTCTTCTTCGTCCTCTTGCTTTTCCTTGGCAGCCCCCAAGGGTTTTTTCTCTTTCTTTTTTGATTTTGTCGACTCAGTGGATCTCTCTGTTATCTCTTCCCAGAATACACCTGGTGGGACTGCAAGGCACTGCGACCCGATGTTTGCAAGAACGTCGGCTTCATCGTTGCTCAGTCTACTAATATGATTTACCTCGCATCCATCGAACAACTTTTCGAGCTCATTGTACACCTCCTTGTATGCCATCATGCTATCATTGACTGCATCACATTGGTTCATGACTTGCTGAGCTACTAACTGTGAGTCGCCAAAGATTTTTAATCGAGTTGCTCCGCAAGCTTTCGCCATCTTCATTCCGTGTATGAGAGCCTCATATTCTGCTTCATTGTTGGATGCGTTAGGGAACGTCATCCGAAGGATGTACTTCAACTTGTCGCCTTCAGGTGATATGAGTACTACTCCTGCGCCAGCCCCTTCTAGTCTTTTGGACCCGTCGAAGTTCATGGTCCAAGTTCTCGACAAATCTGGAGGTCCTGTATTTTGCAACTCCATCCACTCCGCGATGAAATCTGGCAGTATTTGCGACTTTATTGCTTTTCTTTTTTCATACGTGATGTCCCGAGGGGAAAGTTCTATTCCCCAAAGGGAGACACGACCCGTAGCTTCTGGGTTGTTCAGTATATTTGATAAGGGAGCTTCATTGACCACTATGATTGGGTGTGCCGAAAAATAGTGGCGCAATTTTCGTGCTGTCGTGAACACTCCATATGCTAGCTTTTGATACTGAGGGTACCTTTGTTTTGAGGGCGACAAGACTTCGCTCACGAAATATACTGGCCGCTGCACGCCATGGATCTTCCCCTCTTCTTCTCTTTCGACAACTAACACCGTGCTAACCACTTGGGGTGTGGCTGCAATATACAACAGGAGAGGTTCCTTTTCCTTTGGAGCCACCAGGATTGGTGGTGTCGAGATTTTTCGCTTCAAATCCTCGAAAGCTCTGTCGGCCTCTTCGTTCCACTGGAATTTATCTCCTTGTTTTATCAGCGCATAAAATGGCAATGCTTTTTCTCCTAACCTGGCGACGAACCTGCTCAAGGCTGCGACTCGCCCAGTTAGCTGCTGTATTTCTTTCAACTTTGTTGGCTTTCTCATTGTTACTATGGCTTGTATTTTGTCGGGATTTGCTTCAATCCCTCTTGCTGAAACTAGAAATCCCAGAAGTTCTCCTGCTGGGACGCCAAAAGAACACTTCGTCGGGTTCAGTTTGAGGCAGAATTTGTCGAGGTTGTCAAAAGTTTCCTTGAGGTCCTCTATCAGCGTTGCCCCCTTTTTTGACGTGATGACGACATCATCAATATATACTTGCACGTTTTTCCCGATCTGTGTTGCCAAACACTTCTGCATCATCCTCTGATATGTTGCTCCCGCATTTTTTAGACCAAAGGGCATTGTCTTGTAGCAAAACACGCCGTAAGGTGTAATAAACGCTGTCTTGGCTTCATCATCTTCTTTTAATCTGATCTGGTTATAACCAGAGTATGCATCCAAGAAGGAAAGACGTTCACAACCTGCCGTGGAGTCGATGATTTGATCGATCCTTGGGAGGGGAAAGTGATCCTTAGGACAATGTTTATTGAGACACGTAAAGTCGACGCACATGTGAAGGACTGTCGTGTTTTTCTTCGGCACCATCACTGGGTTAGCTACCCATGTGGCTTCTGTAGATATCTCCCTGATAAAACCAGCCTCTTCTAGTCGATTTATTTCTGAAAGCATGGCTTTGCGGTTTGGTTCCGAAAACGCCGCAAAGGTTGTCCGATTGGTTTCGCTGTTGGATCCAAATTTAGGTGGTGCTCGGCAAGTTCCCCGGGTACTCCCGGCATGTCGGCTGGACACCATGCGAAGATTTTCCAGTTCTCACGGAGGAACTTGACGAGCGCGCTTTCCTATGCGATATCCATGTCGTTTGCGATAGATGTCGTCTTTTTTGGATCTGTCGGGTGAATCTGCACCTCCTTAGAATTTTTCTCTGTGTTGAAAGTTGACTCTTTATTTGGCCTTCCAACGTCTGGCAATACGTCGTAATCAGTCATGCTTTTTGACGCCAAGTACTCAGCTTGCATCCCAAAAGTTTCTGCCAACCTGTGAAAATCCTTGTCACACTTATCGGCTAAGGCGAAGCTTCCCTTGACTGTGATAGGTCCCTTTGGTCCGGGCAACCTCCACAACAGGTAGGTATAGTGTGGTACTGCCATAAACCTAGCATATGCTGGTCGTCCCAACAAAGCGTGGTACTGTGATGGAAAATCTACGACTTCAAATTCGAGCCTCTCGATTCTATAATTCTCTCGGGTCCCAAACTGGACATCGAGATTGATTTTTCCCAATGGATAACTTGGTTTTTCCGGTGTGATGCCGTGGAACCTTGTGTCCGTTGGTTTTAAGTTTGCTAAGGATATGTTCATTTTCCTCAATGTATCTGCATACATGAGGTTCAAGCTGCTGCCGCCGTCTATGAATACTCGAGAGACATCGAATCCTGCGATAACTGCTGGTAGAATAAGTGCTGACTGCCCTGGTCGAGGAACTTGCTGTGGATGATCCGCTATAGTGAAACCGATGTCTTGTCCTGACCAATTTAGGTACTCAACTGTTGGTGGAGGCATCTTCTCTGCCATAAACACCTGTCGTGAGATTACTTTTTGAGCTCTATTGGACGGCCTTCCCTTCTGAATCATCGACACTGCTCCGTTGGAGTTAGGATCAATGTAGGGTGGTGGTGCAGGTGCTGCCGCTATTCTGAGCTGATGTCGATTGTCCTCTGTAATCGCGGGAGGTGGCGGTAGATGAATTTCGCTCCTCGGCTCCCGAGGGTTTCTCTGTGCTGCTCGAGCGTGAGCATTTTCTGCGTATCTGAACATTGCCTGAAAATTTCGGCAGTCTTTCTGCAGGTGCCCTGACTGTCTTTTCCCGTTGCTGTCGAGGAAAAAGTGCATCTGGCATGGTCCGTTCAGCATTTCTTCGGGTGACACGAAAGGTCTTGGAAACCTCTGCCCACTATTTTGTCTATTGCGGGAGTCATCCCTATTATCGCTTCGCTGCTCATTGCTTCTCTGGTATTCGTCTCTATTATTTCCTCCTGTGTTTGTTCGAAATCCTGCCGAGATTTGCCCTGGGGCATCATAGTTTGGATACTGCCGAGGAAATCTTCGCCTCGATTGATAATTTCGACCACGGTCCTCTTCTGGTGACCTGTGTCGTTTGTTGTGGACAGCGTCTTCTCCATCTGCCCATTTATTTGCTATCTCCATTAACGCGGATACTGTCCTTGGATTGGTCCTTCCCAAGTCCTCGACAAAATCTCCCCGCCTGACTCCTGCGACAAACGCATCTATTGCTCTCTCGTCAGATATATTTTCTGCCGAGTTTTTGATGATATTCCACCTTTGGATGTACTTTCTCATTGACTCATCTGGCTTTTGTCGACATGCTCTCAACTCCTCTAACGACGCAGGTTTTTTGCACGTGGATCTGAAGTTCTTGACGAACACATCCTCGAAACTTTCCCAGCTGTCGATAGATCCTGGAGCGAGTTTCTTTATCCAAGATCGTGCGGCTCCACTCAAGTGCACCTGGATGCTTTGCATAGCTGTTGCCCTAGTTCCTCCTGTGAGCTTTACTGTCTCCAAATAATCGACTAGCCAATCCTCTGGATCTTGAAGGCCATCGAATTTTTTGAAATGATCGGGTAACTTGAATCCTGAGGGGACTCGAGTTTTTCGAACTCTCCTCGTGAAGCATGGTAAGCCGCACATATCCTCGTCATTAAGTTCTGGAGATTGCCGATGATCCCTTCTGCTTTGCCGCGCTCTGTCTACCCTTGCCTGTGTTGCTGTATCCCTTGCTCCACTTGGTCCTTCGGGTGCTGCCGCTGTTGCTGCTGCAGGTCGTGGACTATTTTGCCTTGCCGCTCCTTCGGGAGGCGTTGATACAAACGCTGTCCCCATAGCTCCAACTCCTGCTATCGCCATATTGTACAGTGTTTCCCTTGGGTCACCTGGAGGTGGTTTAGATGCAAGGATAAAAGCATGTGTCGCCATATACCCAGCTTCTGGTGTTTTAGGGATGATATTTCCTCTTGTATCTATCGACATGAAGGACATGTCGAGGTTTTGGACCAAGTGCTCTCTTTCTGCTTCGGGTATATGTTGCAACCTTGATCTCGCTCTGTTCCGCGCCTCCCTGTGGCTATCACCCGAAGTTCTAGATTGTCTACTTAGATCTGCCCTTCTCCTGCTGGATGCAGAAGCTGCCTCCTTTCTCCTGTTCAACTCAGCTGTCTGTTTTTCTATTTCTCGGGCAGTTCGTGCGAGCCTATATTGATAAGCTTGCAGTTCTTGAGCTGTAGCTGTTGTCGTCATTGGTTCCGACCCATCTAGGGCTTTTGCCGCTCTATCCCAAGCTGCTTGTGGAAGTTGAACTCTGACTCGTGGTGTGGGCCCGACATATTTAGTGCCCAGACCTCTCCTTAAATCTGAGGGATCGACAAAAGGATTACCCAAATCGTCGAAAGCCTCTGATGTTTCTTCTTGATCTTCGATGGCGTAAATCTGATGATACTTCGTATTCAGATCTACGTTGGGTTTGGTGACATCATCGTTGAGATTGATGAAGACCTTGCCCACTGTGATAGATTTGTCGATGAAGTCGTAACTGTCGACCTCGCTTGAGCCATCGCTTATATATGAGTCCGCAGATGACTCAAACGACATGTCGTTGAAGATCTTGGCGAGTTTCTCTCTTGCTCTGGTGCTGACGTAGCGTGTCGCCGAGGTTTCTTCTTCCCCTGACTCAGTTGACGATGCATAGCTTGAAAAATCGGAATCGACCACCGACGATCCCGACGAAATCGGAATTTCGACACGGTACGATCCTTCCTTCTCGACGCGAAAGTGGAACCTTCCGAACGTCATCTCCATGGGCTCCGCCAGATTTGCATATGCATCCAAACGGGAGGGTGGGTGAGGAACAAAATCGACAGGACCAGTAGCGATCTGTTTACCTCGATCCATTGTGTTGCTTGCAGTTGACGATGTCGAAGATTTTGAACGTGCCATCGAGATCAGATCCTTACGCCTCTAATTCCCACAGACGGCGCCAATTGACAAGGGATTAACTTGTCAATGCCTGTGGATTGTAGGCTAGGGTTTAGTTAGAAGTAGAGGGCAAGTAGATCTCGAAGGTTTCAGCCGAAAAGTACTCGACGATTATGAAAACTAGGGTTTGCAAACAATGATTCGATGATCTCTTCGTCCCTCGACTCCCCCTTTATATAGGAGGTGAAGTCGAGGGATTCGTGCTTGTACAAGTTTACGAGTTCGGGACGGTTTCTAACTCATCCCGCCAGATTACAAATAATACTTCCTATTACAACTCTATCTCTTCCTTAAACGCATCTTGGGCTCCCGAATCTTCTTATCCTTCGGGTAGTGGGCCTTCAATAAACCCCGGGTACTATATTCGGCAGGCCCATTTGGGATGCCTATGTCACCCGTGACCCACGGTACACGACTCTAGCGGCATCACCAAAACTCGTGATTTCAAGCATTTCTGGCCGTTTTCGTGGGTTATAGTCCACGTTTTCGGGTCCCGGGAGGATTTCGATGCCCCGTGACCCACGGTACACGACTCTAGCGGCACCGTCAAAACTCGTGATCTCGAGCATTTACGGCCATTTTCGTGGGCTATAGTCCACGGTTTTCGGGTTCCGGGAGGATTTCGATGCCCCGTGACCCCGGTACACGACTGCGGCGGCATCGTCGAAACTCGCGATTTCGCGCATTTCCGGCTGTTTTCATGGGCTAGTCCATGTTTTACGGTCCCGGGAGGATTTTGATGCCCCGTGACCGCCGGTACGCGACTCTAGCGGCATTGTCAAAACTCGTGAATTCAAGCATTTCTGGCCGTTTTCGTGGGCTATAGTCCACGATTTCGGGTCCCGGGAATATTTCGATGCCCCGTGACCCACGGTACACGACCCTAGCGGCATCATCAAAACTCGTGATTTCAAGCATTTACGGCCGTTTTCGTGGGCTATAGTCCACGGTTTCGCGTCCCAAGAGGATTTCGATGCCCCGTGACCCACGGTACACGACTCTAGCGGCATCGTCAAAACTTGTGATCTCGAGCATTTCTGGCCGTTTTCGTGGGCTATAGTCCTCGTATTCGGTTCCCACGAGGATTTCGATGCCCCGTGACCCCCGGTACACGACTAGCGTCATCGTCAAAACTCGTGATTTCGAGCATTTACGGCCGTTTTCGTCGGCTATAGTCACGGTTTCGGGTCCCGGGAGGATTTTGATGCCCCGTGACCCGCGGTACACGACTATAGCGGCATCATCAAAACTCGTGATTTCGAGCATTTCTGGCTGTTTTCGTGGGCTATAGTCCACGTTTTCGGGTCCTAGGAGGATTTCGATGCCCCGTGACCCCCGGTACACGACTCTAGTGGCATCGTCAAAAACGGCCGTTTTCGAGCATTTCGGCCGTTTTCGTCGGAGTCCACGGTTTCGGGTCCCGGGAGGATTTCGATGCCCCGTGACCCCCGTACACGACTGCGGCGAAATCGTCGAAACTCGCGATTTCGCGCATTTCTGGCCGTTTTCGTGGGCTATAGTCCACGGTTTTTGGGTTCCGGGTGGATTTCGATGCCCTGTGACCCCGGATACACGACTCTAGCGGGATCATCAAAACTCGTGATTTCAAGCATTTCTGACCGTTTTCATGGGCTATAGTCCACGGTTTCGGGTCCCAGGAGGATTTCGATGCCCCATGACGCACGGTACACGACTCCCGGGGCATCGTCAAAACTCGCGATTTCGAGCATTTCTGGTTGTTTTCGTGGGCTACAGACCATGTTTTCTGGTCCCGGGAGGATTTTGATGCCACGTGACCCCCGGTACATGACTCTAGTGGCATCGTCAAAACTCGTGATATCGAGCATTTCTGCCCGTTTTCGTGGGCTAGAGTCCATGTTTTCGGGTCCCGGGAGGATTTCGATGCCCCGTGACCCCCGGTACATGACTCTAGCGGCATCGTCGAAACTCGCGATTTCGCGCATTTCGGCCGTTTTCGTGGGCTATAGTCCACGGTTTCGAGGTCACGGGATGATTTCAATGCCTCGTGACTCCCGGTACACGACTCTAGCGGCATCATCAAAACTCGTGATTTCAAGCATTTCTGGCCGTTTTCGTGGGGTCCACGATTTCGGGTCCCGGGATGATTTCGATGCCCCGTGACCCCCGGTACATGACTCTAGCGGCATCGTCAAAACTCGTGATCTCGAGCATTTCTGGCCGTTTTCGTGGGCTATAGTCCACGGTTTCGGGTCCCGGGAGGATTTCGATGCCCCGTGACCCACTGTACACGACTCTGGCGGCATCGTCAAAACTCGCGATTTCGAGCATTTCTGGCTGTTTTCGTGGGCTATAGTCCATGTTTTCTTGTCCCGGGAGGATTTTGATGCCCCGTGACCTACATGACTCTAGCGGCATTATCAAAACTCGTGAATTCAAGCATTTCTGGCCGTTTTCGTGGGCTATAGTCCACGATTTCGGGTCCCGGGAGTATTTCGATGCCCCGTGACCCACGGTACACGACTCTAGCGGCATCATCAAAACTCGTGATTTCAAGCATTTACGGCCGTTTTGTGGGCTATAGTCCACGATTTCGGGTCCCGGGAGGATTTCGATGCCCCGTGACCCCCGGTACATGACTCTAGCGGCATCGTCAAAAACTCGTGATCTCGAGCATTTCTGGCCGTTTTCGTGGGCTATAGTCCACGGTTTCGGGTCCCGGGAGGATTTCGATGCCCCGTGACCCCCGTTACACGACTCTAGCGGCATCATCAAAACTCGTGATTTCGAGCATTTCTGGCCGTTTTCGTGGGCTATAGTCCACGGTTTCGGGTCCCGAACGATTTCGATGCCCCATGACCCACGGTACACGACTGCGGCGGCATCGTCAAAACTCGCAATTTCGAGCATTTCTGGCTGTTTTCGTGGGCTATAGTCCACGTTTTCGGGTCCCGGGAGGATTTTGATGCCCCGTGACCCCTGGTACACGACTCTAGCGGCATTGTAAAAACTCGTGAATTCAAGCATTTCTGGCCGTTTTTGTGGGCTATAGTCCACGATTTCGGGTCCCGGGAGTATTTCGATGCCCCGTGACCCACGGTACACGACTCTAGCGGCATCACCAAAACTCGTGATTTCAAGCATTTCTGGCCGTTTTCGTGGGTTATAGTCCACGTTTTCGGGTCCCGGGAGGATTTCGATGCCCCGTGACCCACGGTACACGACTCTAGCGGCATCGTCAAAACTCGTGATCTCGAGCATTTCGGCCATTTTCGTGGGCTATAGTCCACGGTTTTCGGGTTCGGGAGGATTTCGATGCCCCGTGACCCCGGTACACGACTCCGGCGGCATCGTCGAAACTCGCGATTTCGCGCATTATCGGCTGTTTTCATGGGCTAGTCCATGTTTTCTGGTCCTGGGAGGATTTTGATGCCCCGTGACCCCCGGTACGCGACTCTAGCGGCATTGTCAAAACTCGTGAATTCAAGCATTTCCGGCCGTTTTCGTGGGCTATAGTCCACGATTTCGGGTCCCGGGAGTATTTCGATGCCCCGTGACCCACGGTACACGACCCTAGCGGCATCATCAAAACTCGTGATTTCAAGCATTTCTGGCCGTTTTCGTGGGCTATAGTCCACGTTTTCGCGTCCCAAGAGGATTTCGATGCCCCGTGACCCACGGTACACGACTCTAGCGGCATCGTCAAAACTTGTGATCTCGAGCATTTCTGGCCGTTTTCGTGGGCTATAGTCCACGATTTTCGTGTCCCGGGAGGATTTTGATGCCCCGTGACCCCCGGTACATGACTCTAGCAGCATCGTCAAAACTCGCGATTTCGAGCATTTCGGCTGTTTTCATGGGATATACTCCATGTTTTACTGGTCCCGGGAGGATTTTGATGCCCCGTGACCTACACGACTCTAGCGGCATCATCAAAACTCGTGAATTCAAGCATTCCTGGCCATTTTCGTGGGCTATAGTCCTCGTATTCGGTTCCCACGAGGATTTCGATGCCCCGTGACCCCGGTACACGACTAGCGTCATCGTCAAAACTCGTGATTTCGAGCATTTACGGCCGTTTTCGTCGGATATAGTAACGGTTTCGGGTCCCGGGAGGATTTTGATGCCCCGTGACCCGCGGTACACGACTCTAGCGGCATCATCAAAACTCGTGATTTCGAGCATTTCGGCTGTTTTCGTGGGCTATAGTCCACGTTTTCGGGTCCTAGGAGGATTTCGATGCCCCGTGACCCCCGGTACACGACTCTAGCGGCATAGTCAAAAACGGCCGTTTTCGAGCATTTCTGGCCGTTTTCGTCGGAGTCCACGGTTTCGGGTCCCGGGAGGATTTCGATGCCCCGTGACCCCCGTACACGACTCCGGCGAAATCGTCGAAACTCGCGATTTCGCGCATTTACGGCCGTTTTCGTGGGCTATAGTCCACGGTTTTTGGGTTCCGGGTGGATTTCGATGCCCTGTGACCCCGGATACACGACTCTAGCGGGATCATCAAAACTCGTGATTTCAAGCATTTCTGACCGTTTTCATGGGCTATAGTCCACGGTTTCGGGTCCCAGGAGGATTTCGATGCCCCGTGACGCACGGTACACGACTCCTGGGGCATCGTCAAAACTCGCGATTTCGAGCATTTCTGGTTGTTTTCGTGGGCTACAGACCATGTTTTCTGGTCCCGGGAGGTTTTTGATGCCACGTGACCCCCGGTACATGACTCTAGTGGCATCGTCAAAACTCGTGATATCGAGCATTTCTGCCCGTTTTCGTGGGCTAGAGTCCATGTTTTCGGGTCCCGGGAGGATTTCGATGCCCCGTGACCCCCGGTACATGACTCTAGCGGCATCGTCGAAACTCGCGATTTCGCGCATTTCTGGCCGTTTTCGTGGGCTATAGTCCACGGTTTCGAGGTCACGGGATGATTTCAATGCCCTGTGACTCCTGGTACACGACTCTAGCGGCATCATCAAAACTCGTGATTTCAAGCATTTCTGGCCGTTTTCGTGGGGTCCACGATTTCGTTTCCCGGGAGGATTTCGATGCCCCGTGACCCCCGGTACATGACTCTAGCGGCATCGTCAAAACTCGTGATCTCGAGCATTTCTGGCCGTTTTCGTGGGCTATAGTCCACGGTTTTCGGGTCCCGGGAGGATTTCGATGCCCTGTGACCCCGGGTACACGACTCTAGCGGCATCATCAAAACTCGTGATTTCAAGCATTTATGGCCGTTTTCGTGGGCTATAGTCCATGATTTCGGGTCCCGGGAGGATTTCGATGCCACGTGACCCCCGGTACATGACTCTAGTGGCATCGTCAAAACTCGTGATCTCGAGCATTTCTGCCCGTTTTCGTGGGTTATAGTCCACGATTTCGGGTCCCGGGAGGATTTCGATGCCCCGTGACCCCCGGTACATGACTCTAGCGGCATCGTCAAAAACACGCGATTTCGCGCATTTACGGCCGTTTTCGTGGGCTATAGTCCATGTTTTCCGGTCCCGGGAGGATTTTGATGCCCCGTGACCCCTGGTACACGACTCTAGCGGCATTGTCAAAACTCGTGAATTCAAGTATTTCTGGCCGTTTTCGTGGGCTATAGTCCACGATTTCGGGTCCCGGGAGTATTTCGATGCCCCGTGACCCACGGTACACGACTCTAGCGGCATCGTCAAAACTCGCGATTTTGAGCATTTCTGGCCGTTTTCGTGGGCTATAGTCCACGGTTTCGGGTCCCGGGAGGATTTCGATGCCCCGTGATCCACGGTACACGACTCTAGCGGCATCGTCAAAACTCGTGATCTCGAGCATTTCTGGCCGTTTTCGTGGGCTATAGTCCACGATTTCGGGTCTCGGGAGTATTTCGATTCCCCGTGACCCACGGTACACGACTCTAGCGGCATCATCAAAACTCGTGATTTCAAGCATTTCTGGCAGTTTTCGTGGGTTATAGTCCACGTTTTCGGGTCCCGGGAGGATTTCGATGCCCGGTGACCCACGGTACACGACTCTAGCGGCATCGTCAAAACTTGTGATCTCGAGCATTTCCGGCCGTTTTCGTGGGGTATAGGCCACGGTTTTCGTGTCCCGGGAGGATTTTGATGCCCCGTGACCCCCGGTACATGACTCTAGCAGCATCGTCAAAACTCGCGATTTCGAGCATTTACGGCTGTTTTCGTGGGCTATACTCCATGTTTTCTGGTCCCGGGAGGATTTTGATGCCCCGTGACCTACACGACTCTAGCGGCATCATCAAAACTCGTGAATTCAAGCATTCCTGGCCGTTTTCCTGGGCTATAGTCCACGATTTCGGGTCCCGGGAGTATTTCGATGCCCCGTGACCCACGGTACACGACTCTAGCGGCATCATTAAAACTTGTGATTTCAATCATTTATGGCCGTTTTCGTGGGCTATGGTCCACGTTTTCGGGTCCCGGGAGGATTTCGATGCCCCCGACCCACGGTACATGACTCTACCGGCATCGTCAAAACTCGTGATTTCGAGCATTTCTGGCTATTTTCGTGGGCTATAGTCCTCGTATTCGGTTCCCACGAGGATTTCGATGCCCCGTGAACCCCGGTACACGACTAGCGTCATCGTCAAAACTCGTGATTTCGAGCATTTCTGGCCGTTTTCGTCAGCTATAGTCACGGTTTCGGGTCCCGGGAGGATTTTGATGCCCCGTGACCCGCGGTACACGACTCTAGCGGCATCATCAAAAATCGTGATTTCGAGCATTTCTGGCTGTTTTCGTGGGCTATAGTCCACGTTTTCGGGTCCTAGAAGGATTTCGATGCCCCGTGACCCCCGGTACACGACTCTAGCGGCATCGTCAAAAACGGCCGTTTTCGAGCATTTCTGGCCGTTTTCGTCGGAGTCCACGGTTTCGGGTCCCGGGAGGATTTCGATGCCCCGTGACCCCCGGTACACGACTCGGCGAAATCGTCGAAACTCGCGATTTCGCGCATTTCTGGCCGTTTTCGTGGGCTATAGTCCACGGTTTTCGGGTTCCGGGTGGATTTCGATGCCCTGTGACCCCGGATATACGACTCTAGCGGGATCATCAAAACTCGTGATTTCAAGCATTTCTGACCGTTTTCGTGGGCTATAGTCCACGATTTCGGGTCCCGGGAGTATTTCGATGCCCCGTGACCCACGGTACACGACTCTAGCGGCATCATCAAAACTCGTGATTTCAAGCATTTCTGGCCGTTTTCCTGGGCTATAGTCCACGATTTCGGGTCCCGGGAGGATTTCGATGCCCCGTGACCCCCGGTACATGACTCTAGCGGCATCGTCAAAAACTCGTGATCTCGAGCATTTCTGGCCGTTTTCGTGGGCTATAGTCCACGGTTTTCGGGTCCCGGGAGGATTTCGATGCCCCGTGACCCCCGTTACACGACTCTAGCGGCATCATCAAAACTCGTGATTTCGAGCATTTCTGGCCGTTTTCGTGGGCTATAGTCCACGGTTTCGGGTCCCGAACGATTTCGATGCCCCATGACCCACGGTACACGACTCGGCGGCATCGTCAAAACTCGCAATTTCGAGCATTTCGGCTGTTTTCGTGGGCTATAGTCCATGTTTTCTGGTCCTCGGGAGGATTTTGATGCCCCGTGACCCCCGGTACACGACTCTAGCGGCATTGTAAAAACTCGTGAATTCAAGCATTTACGGCCGTTTTCGTGGGCTATAGTCCACGATTTCGGGTCCCGGGAGTATTTCGATGCCCCGTGACCCACGGTACACGACTCTAGCGGCATCACCAAAACTCGTGATTTCAAGCATTTCTGGCCGTTTTCGTGGGTTATAGTCCACGTTTTCGGGTCCCGGGAGGATTTCGATGCCCCGTGACCCACGGTACACGACTCTAGCGGCATCGTCAAAACTCGTGATCTCGAGCATTTCTGGCCATTTTCGTGGGCTATAGTCCACGGTTTTCGGGTTCCGGGAGGATTTCGATGCCCCGTGACCCCGGTACACGACTCTGGCGGCATCGTCGAAACTCGCGATTTCGCGCATTACTGGCTGTTTTCATGGGCTAGTCCATGTTTTCTGGTCCTGGGAGGATTTTGATGCCCCGTGACCCCTGGTACGCGACTCTAGCGGCATTGTCAAAACTCGTGAATTCAAGCATTTCTGGCCGTTTTCGTGGGCTATAGTCCACGATTTCGGGTCCCGGGAGTATTTCGATGCCCCGTGACCCACGGTACACGACCCTAGCGGCATCATCAAAACTCGTGATTTCAAGCATTTCTGGCCGTTTTCGTGGGCTATAGTCCACGTTTTCGCGTCCCAAGAGGATTTCGATGCCCCGTGACCCACGGTACACGACTCTAGCGGCATCGTCAAAACTTGTGATCTCGAGCATTTCTGGCCGTTTTCGTGGGCTATAGTCCACGATTTTCGTGTCCGGGAGGATTTTGATGCCCCGTGACCCCCGGTACATGACTCTAGCAGCATCGTCAAAACTCGCGATTTCGAGCATTTCTGGCTGTTTTCATGGGATATACTCCATGTTTTCTGGTCCCGGGAGGATTTTGATGCCCCGTGACCTACACGACTCTAGCGGCATCATCAAAACTCGTGAATTCAAGCATTCCTGGCCATTTTCGTGGGCTATAGTCCTCGTATTCGGTTCCCACGAGGATTTCGATGCCCCGTGACCCCCGGTACACGACTAGCGTCATCGTCAAAACTCGTGATTTCGAGCATTTCTGGCCGTTTTCGTCAGATATAGTAACGGTTTCGGGTCCCGGGAGGATTTTGATGCCCCGTGACCCGCGGTACACGACTCTAGCGGCATCATCAAAACTCGTGATTTCGAGCATTTCTGGCTGTTTTCGTGGGCTATAGTCCACGTTTTCGGGTCCTAGGAGGATTTCGATGCCCCGTGACCCCCGGTACACGACTCTAGCGGCATAGTCAAAAAACGGCCGTTTTCGAGCATTTCTGGCCGTTTTCGTCGGAGTCCACGGTTTCGGGTCCCGGGAGGATTTCGATGCCCCGTGACCCCCCGTACACGACTCTGGCGAAATCGTCGAAACTCGCGATTTCGCGCATTTCTGGCCGTTTTCGTGGGCTATAGTCCACGGTTTTTGGGTTCCGGGTGGATTTCGATGCCCTGTGACCCCGGATACACGACTCTAGCGGGATCATCAAAACTCGTGATTTCAAGCATTTCTGACCGTTTTCATGGGCTATAGTCCACGGTTTCGGGTCCCAGGAGGATTTCGATGCCCCGTGACGCACGGTACACGACTCCGGGGCATCGTCAAAACTCGCGATTTCGAGCATTTCTGGTTGTTTTCGTGGGCTACAGACCATGTTTTCTGGTCCCGGGAGGTTTTTGATGCCACGTGACCCCCGGTACATGACTCTAGTGGCATCGTCAAAACTCGTGATATCGAGCATTTCTGCCCGTTTTCGTGGGCTAGAGTCCATGTTTTCGGGTCCCGGGAGGATTTCGATGCCCCGTGACCCCCGGTACATGACTCTAGCGGCATCGTCGAAACTCGCGATTTCGCGCATTTCTGGCCGTTTTCGTGGGCTATAGTCCACGGTTTCAGGTCACGGGATGATTTCAATGCCCTGTGACTCCTGGTACACGACTCTAGCGGCATCATCAAAACTCGTGATTTCAAGCATTTCTGGCCGTTTTCGTGGGGTCCACGATTTCGTTTCCCGGGAGGATTTCGATGCCCCGTGACCCCGGTACATGACTCTAGCGGCATCGTCAAAACTCGTGATCTCGAGCATTTCTGGCCGTTTTCGTGGGCTATAGTCCACGGTTTTCGGGTCCCGGGAGGATTTCGATGCCCTGTGACCCCGGGTACACGACTCTAGCGGCATCATCAAAACTCGTGATTTCAAGCATTTCTGGCCGTTTTCGTGGGCTATAGTCCATGATTTCGGGTCCCGGGAGGATTTCGATGCCACGTGACCCCCGGTACATGACTCTAGTGGCATCGTCAAAACTCGTGATCTCGAGCATTTCTGCCCGTTTTCGTGGGTTATAGTCCACGATTTCGGGTCCCGGGAGGATTTCGATGCCCCGTGACCCCCGGTACATGACTCTAGCGGCATCGTCAAAAACACGCGATTTCGCGCATTTCTGGCCGTTTTCGTGGGCTATAGTCCATGTTTTCTGGTCCTGGGAGGATTTTGATGCCCCGTGACCCCTGGTACACGACTCTAGCGGCATTGTCAAAACTCGTGAATTCAAGTATTTCTGGCCGTTTTCGTGGGCTATAGTCCACGATTTCGGGTCCCGGGAGTATTTCGATGCCCCGTGACCCACGGTACACGACTCTAGCGGCATCGTCAAAACTCGCGATTTTGAGCATTTCTGGCCGTTTTCGTGGGCTATAGTCCACGGTTTCGGGTCCCGAGAGGATTTCGATGCCCCGTGACCCACGGTACACGACTCTAGCGGCATCGTCAAAACTCGTGATCTCGAGCATTTCTGGCCGTTTTCGTGGGCTATAGTCCACGATTTCGGGTCTCGGGAGTATTTCGATTCCCCGTGACCCACGGTACACGACTCTAGCGGCATCATCAAAACTCGTGATTTCAAGCATTTACGGCAGTTTTCGTGGGTTATAGTCCACGTTTTCGGGTCCCGGAGGATTTCGATGCCCGGTGACCCACGGTACACGACTCTAGCGGCATCGTCAAAACTTGTGATCTCGAGCATTTCTGGCCGTTTTCGTGGGCTATAGTCCACGATTTTCGTGTCCCGGGAGGATTTTGATGCCCCGTGACCCCCGGTACATGACTCTAGCAGCATCGTCAAAACTCGCGATTTCGAGCATTTCTGGCTGTTTTCGTGGGCTATACTCCATGTTTTCTGGTCCCGGGAGGATTTTGATGCCCCGTGACCTACACGACTCTAGCGGCATCATCAAAACTCGTGAATTCAAGCATTCCTGGCCGTTTTCCTGGGCTATAGTCCACGATTTCGGGTCCCGGGAGTATTTCGATGCCCCGTGACCCACGGTACACGACTCTAGCGGCATCATTAAAACTTGTGATTTCAAGCATTTATGGCCGTTTTCGTGGGCTATGGTCCACGTTTTCGGGTCCCGGGAGGATTTCGATGCCCCCGACCCACGGTACATGACTCTACCGGCATCGTCAAAACTCGTGATTTCGAGCATTTCTGGCTATTTTCGTGGGCTATAGTCCTCGTATTCGGTTCCCACGAGGATTTCGATGCCCCGTGAACCCCGGTACACGACTAGCGTCATCGTCAAAACTCGTGATTTCGAGCATTTCTGGCCGTTTTCGTCAGCTATAGTCACGGTTTCGGGTCCCGGAGGATTTTGATGCCCCGTGACCCGCGGTACACGACTCTAGCGGCATCATCAAAAATCGTGATTTCGAGCATTTCGGCTGTTTTCGTGGGCTATAGTCCACGTTTTCGGGTCCTAGAAGGATTTCGATGCCCCGTGACCCCGGTACACGACTCTAGCGGCATCGTCAAAAACGGCCGTTTTCGAGCATTTCTGGCCGTTTTCGTCGGAGTCCACGGTTTCGGGTCCCGGGAGGATTTCGATGCCCCGTGACCCCCCGTACACGACTCTGGCGAAATCGTCGAAACTCGCGATTTCGCGCATTTCTGGCCGTTTTCGTGGGCTATAGTCCACGGTTTTCGGGTTCCGGGTGGATTTCGATGCCCTGTGACCCCGGATATACGACTCTAGCGGGATCATCAAAACTCGTGATTTCAAGCATTTCTGACCGTTTTCATGGGCTATAGTCCACGGTTTCTTGTCCCAGGAGGATTTCGATGCCCCGTGACGCACGGTACACGACTCCTGGGGCATCGTCAAAACTCGCGATTTCGAGCATTTCTGGTTGTTTTCGTGGGCTACAGACCATGTTTTCTGGTCCCGGGAGGATTTTGATGCCACGTGACCCCCGGTACATGACTCTAGTGGCATCGTCAAAACTCGTGATCTCGAGCATTTCTGCCCGTTTTCGTGGGTTATAGTCCACGATTTCGGGTCCCGGGAGGATTTCGATGCCCCGTGACCCCCGGTACATGACTCTAGCGGCATCGTCAAAAACACGCGATTTCGCGCATTTCTGGCCGTTTTCGTGGGCTATAGTCCATGTTTTCTGGTCCTGGGAGGATTTTGATGCCCCGTGACCCCTGGTACACGACTCTAGCGGCATTGTCAAAACTCGTGAATTCAAGTATTTCTGGCCGTTTTCGTGGGCTATAGTCCACGGTTTTCGGGTCCCGGGAGGATTTTGATTCCCCGTGACCCCTGGTACACGACTCTAGCGGCATCGTCGAAACTCGCGATTGCGAGCATTTCAGGCCGTTTTCGTGGGCTATAGTCCACGGTTTCGGGTCCCAGGAGGATTTCGATGCCCCGTGACCCACGGTACACGACTCTAGCGGCATCGTCAAAACTCGTGATCTCGAGCATTTCTGGCCGTTTTCGTGGGCTATAGTCCACGATTTCGGGTCTCGGGAGTATTTCGATTCCCCGTGACCCACGGTACACGACTCTAGCGGCATCATCAAAACTCGTGATTTCAAGCATTTCTGGCCGTTTTCGTGGGTTATAGTCCACGTTTTCGGGTCCCGGGAGGATTTCGATGCCCAGTGACCCACGGTACACGACTCTAGCGGCATCGTCAAAACTTGTGATCTCGAGCATTTCTGGCCGTTTTCGTGGGCTATAGTCCACGATTTTCGTGTCCCGGGAGGATTTTGATGCCCCGTGACCCCGGTACATGACTCTAGCAAGCATCGTCAAAACTCGCGATTTCGAGCATTTCCGGCTGTTTTCGTGGGCTATACTCCATGTTTTCCGGTCCCGGGAGGATTTTGATGCCCCGTGACCTACACGACTCTAGCGGCATCATCAAAACTCGTGAATTCAAGCATTCCTGGCCGTTTTCCTGGGCTATAGTCCACGATTTCGGGTCCCGGGAGTATTTCGATGCCCCGTGACCCACGGTACACGACTCTAGCGGCATCATTAAAACTTGTGATTTCAATCATTTATGGCCGTTTTCGTGGGCTATGGTCCACGTTTTCGGGTCCCGGGAGGATTTCGATGCCCCCGACCCCCGGTACATGACTCTACCGGCATCGTCAAAACTCGTGATTTCGAGCATTTACGGCTATTTTCGTGGGCTATAGTCCTCGTATTCGGTTCCCACGAGGATTTCGATGCCCCGTGAACCCCGGTACACGACTAGCGTCATCGTCAAAACTCGTGATTTCGAGCATTTCTGGCCGTTTTCGTCAGCTATAGTCACGTTTTCGGGTCCCGGGAGGATTTTGATGCCCCGTGACCCGCGGTACACGACTCTAGCGGCATCATCAAAAATCGTGATTTCGAGCATTTCTGCTGTTTCGTGGGCTATAGTCCACGTTTTCGGGTCCTAGAAGGATTTCGATGCCCCGTGACCCCCGGTACACGACTCTAGCGGCATCGTCAAAAAACGGCCGTTTTCGAGCATTTCTGGCCGTTTTCGTCGGAGTCCACGGTTTCGGGTCCCGGGAGGATTTCGATGCCCCGTGACCCCCCGTACACGACTCTGGCGAAATCGTCGAAACTCGCGATTTCGCGCATTTCTGGCCGTTTTCGTGGGCTATAGTCCACGGTTTTCGGGTTCCGGGTGGATTTCGATGCCTCGTGACCCCGGATATACGACTCTAGCGGGATCATCAAAACTCGTGATTTCAAGCATTTCGACCGTTTTCATGGGCTATAGTCCACGGTTTCTTGTCCCGGGAGGATTTCGATGCCCGTGGACGCACGGTACACGACTCCGGGGCATCGTCAAAACTCGCGATTTCGAGCATTTCACGGTTGTTTTCGTGGGCTACGGACCATGTTTTCTCGGTCCGGGAGGATTTTGATGCCACGTGACCCCCGGTACATGACTCTAGTGGCATCGTCAAAACTCGTGATCTCGAGCATTTCTGCCCGTTTTCGTGGGCTAGAGTCCATGTTTTCGGGTCCTGGGAGGATTTCGATGCCCCGTGACCCCCGGTACATGACTCTAGCGGCATCGTCGAAACTCGCGATTGCGCGCATTTCTGGCCGTTTTCGTGGGCTATAGTCCACGGTTTCAGGTCACAGGATGATTTCAATGCCCTGTGACTCCTGGTACACGACTCTAGCGGCATCATCAAAACTCGTGATTTCAAGCATTTCTGGCCGTTTTCGTGGGGTCCACGATTTCGTTTCCGGGAGGATTTCGATGCCCCGTGACCCCCGGTACATGACTCTAGCGGCATCGTCAAAACTCGTGATCTCGAGCATTTCTGGCCGTTTTCGTGGGCTATAGTCCACGGTTTTCGGGTCCCGGGAGGATTTCGATGCCCCGTGACCCCGGTACACGACTCTAGCGGCATCGTCAAAACTCGTGATTTCAAGCATTTCTGGCCGTTTTCATGGGCTATAGTCCATGTTTTCTGGTCCCGGGAGGATTTCGATGCCCCGTGACCCACGGTACACGACTCTAGCGGCATCGTCAAAACTCGTGATCTCGAGCATTTACTGCCGTTTTCGTGGGCTAGAGTCCATGTTTTCGGGTCCCGGGAGGATTTCGATGCCCGTGACCCCCGGTACATGACTCTAGCGGCATCGTCGAAACTCGCGATTTCGCGCATTTACGGCCGTTTTCATGGGCTATAGTCCAGGGTTTCAGGTCACGGGATGATTTCAATGCCCCGTGACCCACGGTACACGACTCTAGCGGCATCATCAAAACTCGTGATTTCAAGCATTTCTGGCCGTTTTCGTGGGGTCCACGATTTCGTGTCCCGGGAGGATTTCGATGACCCGTGACCCTCGGTACATGACTCTAGCGGCATCGTCAAAACTCGTGATCTCGAGCATTTCTGGCCGTTTTCGTGGGCTATAGTCCACGGTTTCGGGTCCCGGGAGGATTTCGATGCCCCGTGACCCACGGTACACGACTCTGGCGGCATCGTCAAAACTCGCGATTTCGAGCATTTCTGGCTGTTTTCGTGGGCTATACTCCATGTTTTCTGGTCCCGGGAGGATTTTGATGCCCCGTGACCTACACGACTCTAGCGGCATTATCAAAACTCGTGAATTCAAGCATTTCGGGCCGTTTTCGTGGGCTATAGTCCACGATTTCGGGTCCCGGGAGTATTTCGATGCCCCGTGACCCACGGTACACGACTCTAGCGGCATCATCAAAACTCGTGATTTCAAGCATTTCTGGCCGTTTTCCTGGGCTATAGTCCACGATTTCGGGTCCGGGAGGATTTCGATGCCCCGTGACCCCCGGTACATGACTCTAGCGGCATCGTCAAAAACTCGTGATCTCGAGCATTTCTGGCCGTTTTCGTGGGCTATAGTCCACGGTTTCGGGTCCCGGGAGGATTTCGATGCCCCGTGACCCCCGTTACACGACTCTAGCGGCATCATCAAAACTCGTGATTTCGAGCATTTCTTGCCGTTTTCGTGGGCTATAGTCCACGGTTTCGGGTCCCAAAACGATTTCGATGCCCCATGACCCACGGTACACGACTCTGGCGGCATCGTCAAAACTCGCAATTTCGAGCATTTCGGCTGTTTTCGTGGGCTATAGTCCATGTTTTCGGTCCTGGGAGGATTTTGATGCCCCGTGACCCCCGGTACACGACTCTAGCGGCATTGTAAAAACTCGTGAATTCAAGCATTTCTAGCCGTTTTCGTGGGCTATAGTCCACGATTTCGGGTCCCGGAGTATTTCGATGCCCCGTGACCCATGGTACACGACTCTAGCGGCATCACCAAAACTCGTGATTTCAAGCATTTCTGGCCGTTTTCGTGGGTTATAGTCCACGTTTTCGGGTCCCGGGAGGATTTCGATGCCCCGTGACCCACGGTACACGACTCTAGCGGCATCGTCAAAACTCGTGATCTCGAGCATTTCTGGCCATTTTCGTGGGCTATAGTCCACGGTTTTCGGGTTCCGGGAGGATTTCGATGCCCCGTGACCCCGGTACACGACTCGGCGGCATCGTCGAAACTCGCGATTTCGCGCATTACGGCTGTTTTCATGGGCTAGTCCATGTTTTCCGGTCCCGGGAGGATTTTGATGCCCCGTGACCCCCGGTACGCGACTCTAGCGGCATTGTCAAAACTCGTGATTTCAAGCATTTCTGGCCGTTTTCGTGGGCTATAGTCCACGATTTCGGGTCCCGGGAGTATTTCGATGCCCCGTGACCCACGGTACACGACCCTAGCGGCATCATCAAAACTCGTGATTTCAAGCATTTCTGGCCGTTTTCGTGGGCTATAGTCCACGGTTTCGCGTCCCAAGAGGATTTCGATGCCCCGTGACCCACGGTACACGACTCTAGCGGCAGCGTCAAAACTTGTGATCTCGAGCATTTCTGGCCGTTTTCGTGGGCTATAGTCCACGATTTTCGTGTCCCGGGAGGATTTTGATGCCCCGTGACCCCCGGTACATGACTCTAGCAGCATCGTCAAAACTCGCGATTTCGAGCATTTCTGGCTGTTTTCGTGGGATATACTCCATGTTTTCTGGTCCCGGGAGGATTTTGATGCCCCGTGACCTACACGACTCTAGCGGCATCATCAAAACTCGTGAATTCAAGCATTCCTGGCCGTTTTCGTGGGCTATAGTCCACGATTTCGGGTCCCGGGAGTATTTCGATGCCCCGTGACCCACGGTACACGACTCTAGCGGCATCATCAAAACTCGTGATTTCAAGCATTTCTGGCCGTTTTCCTGGGCTATAGTCCACGATTTCGGGTCCCGGGAGGATTTCGATGCCCCGTGACCCCGGTACATGACTCTAGCGGCATCGTCAAAAACTCGTGATCTCGAGCATTTCGGCCGTTTTCGTGGGCTATAGTCCACGGTTTTCGAGTCCCGGGAGGATTTCGATGCCCCGTGACCCCCGTTACACGACTCTAGCGGCATCATCAAAACTCGTGATTTCGAGCATTTCTTGCCGTTTTCGTGGGCTATAGTCCACGGTTTCGGGTCCCAAAACGATTTCGATGCCCCATGACCCACGGTACACGACTCTGGCGGCATCGTCAAAACTCGCAATTTCGAGCATTTCTGGCTGTTTTCGTGGGCTATAGTCCATGTTTTCTGGTCCTGGGAGGATTTTGATGCCCCGTGACCCCTGGTACACGACTCTAGCGGCATTGTAAAAACTCGTGAATTCAAGCATTTCTAGCCGTTTTTGTGGGCTATAGTCCACGATTTCGGGTCCCGGGAGTATTTCGATGCCCCGTGACCCATGGTACACGACTCTAGCGGCATCACCAAAACTCGTGATTTCAAGCATTTCTGGCCGTTTTCGTGGGTTATAGTCCACGTTTTCGGGTCCCGGGAGGATTTCGATGCCCCGTGACCCACGGTACACGACTCTAGCGGCATCGTCAAAACTCGTGATCTCGAGCATTTACGGCCATTTTCGTGGGCTATAGTCCACGGTTTTCGGGTTCCGGGAGGATTTCGATGCCCCGTGACCCCGGTACACGACTCTGGCGGCATCGTCGAAACTCGCGATTTCGCGCATTACTGGCTGTTTTCATGGGCTAGTCCATGTTTTCTGGTCCTGGGAGGATTTTGATGCCCCGTGACCCCTGGTACGCGACTCTAGCGGCATTGTCAAAACTCGTGAATTCAAGCATTTCGGCCGTTTTCGTGGGCTATAGTCCACGATTTCGGGTCCCGGGAGTATTTCGATGCCCCGTGACCCACGGTACACGACCCTAGCGGCATCATCAAAACTCGTGATTTCAAGCATTTCGGCCGTTTTCGTGGGCTATAGTCCACGGTTTCGCGTCCCAAGAGGATTTCGATGCCCCGTGACCCACGGTACACGACTCTAGCGGCAGCGTCAAAACTTGTGATCTCGAGCATTTCTGGCCGTTTTCGTGGGCTATAGTCCACGATTTTCGTGTCCGGGAGGATTTTGATGCCCGTGACCCCGGTACATGACTCTAGCGAGCATCGTCAAAACTCGCGATTTCGAGCATTTCCGGCTGTTTTCGTGGGATATACTCCATGTTTTCTGGTCCCGGGAGGATTTTGATGCCCCGTGACCTACACGACTCTAGCGGCATCATCAAAACTCGTGAATTCAAGCATTCTGGCCGTTTTCGTGGGCTATAGTCCACGATTTCGGGTCCCGGGAGTATTTCGATGCCCCGTGACCCACGGTACACGACTCTAGCGGCATCATTAAAACTTGTGATTTCAATCATTTATGGCTGTTTTCGTGGGCTATGGTCCACGTTTTCGGGTCCCGGGAGGATTTCGATGCCCCCCGACCCACGGTACATGACTCTACCGGCATCGTCAAAACTCGTGATTTCGAGCATTTCGGCTATTTTCGTGGGCTATAGTCCTCGTATTCGGTTCCCACGAGGATTTCGATGCCCCGTGACCCCGGTACACGACTAGCGTCATCGTCAAAACTCGTGATTTCGAGCATTTCTGGCCGTTTTCGTCAGATATAGTCACGGTTTCGGGTCCCGGGAGGATTTTGATGCCCCGTGACCCGCGGTACACGACTCTAGCGGCATCATCAAAACTCGTGATTTCGAGCATTTCTGGCTGTTTTCGTGGGCTATAGTCCACGTTTTCGGGTCCTAGGAGGATTTCGATGCCCCTTGACCCCCGGTACACGACTCTAGCGGCATCGTCAAAAACGGCCGTTTTCGAGCATTTACGGCCGTTTTCGTCGGAGTCCACGGTTTCGGGTCCCGGGAGGATTTCGATGCCCCGTGACCCCCCGTACACGACTCTGGCGAAATCGTCGAAACTCGCGATTTCGCGCATTTCTGACCGTTTTCATGGGCTATAGTCCACGGTTTCGGGTCCCAGGAGGATTTCGATGCCCCGTGACGCACGGTACACGACTCCCGGGGCATCGTCAAAACTCGCGATTTCGAGCATTTCTGGTTGTTTTCGTGGGCTACGAGACCATGTTTTCGAGTCCCGGGAGGATTTTGATGCCACGTGACCCCCGGTACATGACTCTAGTGGCATCGTCAAAACTCGTGATATCGAGCATTTCTGCCGTTTTCGTGGGCTAGAGTCCATGTTTTCGGGTCCGGGAGGATTTCGATGCCCCGTGACCCCCGGTACATGACTCTAGCGGCATCGTCGAAACTCGCGATTTCGCGCATTTCTGGCTGTTTTCGTGGGCTATAGTCCACGGTTTCAGGTCACCGGATGATTTCAATGCCCTGTGACTCCTGGTACACGACTCTAGCGGCATCATCAAAACTCGTGATTTCAAGCATTTCTGGCCGTTTTCGTGGGGCCCACGATTTCGGGTCCCGGGAGGATTTCGATGCCCCGTGACCCCCGGTACATGACTCTAGCGGCATCGTCAAAACTCGTGATCTCGAGCATTTCTGGCCGTTTTCGTGGGCTATAGTCCACGGTTTTCGGGTCCCGGGAGGATTTCGATGCCCTGTGACCCCGGGTACACGACTCTAGCGGCATCATCAAAACTCGTGATTTCAAGCATTTCTGGCCGTTTTCGTGGGCTATAGTCCACGATTTCGGGTGCTGGGAGGATTTCGATGCCATGTGACCCCCGGTACATGACTCTAGTGGCATCGTCAAAACTCGTGATCTCGAGCATTTCTGCCCGTTTTCGTGGGTTATAGTCCATGTTTTCGGGTCCCGGGAGGATTTCGATGCCCCGTGACCCCCGGTACATGACTCTAGCGGCATCGTCGAAACTCGCGATTTCGCGCATTTCTGGCCGTTTTCGTGGGCTATAGTCCAGGGTTTCAGGTCACGGGATGATTTCAATGCCCTGTGACCCCTGGTACACGACTCTAGCGGCATCATCAAAACTCGTGATTTCAAGCATTTCTGGCCGTTTTCGTGGGGTCCACGATTTCGTGTCCCGGGAGGATTTCGATGCCCCGTGACCCCCGGTACATGACTCTAGCGGCATCGTCAAAACTCGTGATCTCGAGCATTTCTGGCCGTTTTCGTGGGCTATAGTCCACGGTTTTCGGGTCCGGGAGGATTTCGATGCCCTGTGACCCCGGTACACGACTCTAGCGGCATCATCAAAACTCGTGATTTCAAGCATTTCTGGCCGTTTTCGTGGGCTACAGTCCACGGTTTCGGGTCCCGGGAGGATTTCGATGCCCCGTGACCCACGGTACACGACTCGGCGGCATCGTCAAAACTCGCGATTTCGAGCATTTACGGCTGTTTTCGTGGGCTATAGTCCATGTTTTCTGGTCCCGGGAGGATTTTGATGCCCCGTGACCTACACGACTCTAGCGGCATTATCAAAACTCGTGAATTCAAGCATTTCTGGCCGTTTTCGTGGGCTATAGTCCACGATTTCGGGTCCCGGGAGTATTTCAATGCCCCGTGACCCACGGTACACGACTCTAGCGGCATCATCAAAACTCGTGATTTCAAGCATTTCTGGCCGTTTTCCTGGGCTATAGTCCACGATTTCGGGTCCCGGGAGGATTTCGATGCCCCGTGACCCCCGGTACATGACTCTAGCGGCATCGTCAAAAACTCGCGATTTCGCGCATTTCTGGCCGTTTTCGTGGGCTATAGTCCATGTTTTCTGGTCCTGGGAGGATTTTGATGCCCCGTGACCCCTGGTACACGACTCTAGCGGCATTGTCAAAACTCGTGAATTCAAGCATTTCTGGCCGTTTTCGTGGGCTATAGTCCACGATTTCGGGTCCCGGGAGTATTTCGATGCCCCGTGACCCACGGTACACGACTCTAGCGGCATCGTCAAAACTCGCGATTTCGAGCATTTCTGGCCGTTTTCGTGGGCTATAGTTCACGGTTTCGGGTCCCGGGAGGATTTCGATGCCCCGTGATCCACGGTACACGACTCTAGCGGCATCGTCAAAACTTGTGATCTCGAGCATTTCTGGCCATTTTCGTGGGCTATAGTCCACGGTTTTCGGGTTCCGGGAGGATTTCGATGCCCCGTGACCCCGGTACACGACTCTGGCGGCATCGTCGAAACTCGCGATTTCGCGCATTTCTGGCTGTTTTCATGGGCTATAGTCCATGTTTTCTGGTCCTGGGAGGATTTTGATGCCCCGTGACCCCAGGTACACGACTCTAGCGGCATTGTCAAAACTCGTGAATTCAAGCATTTCTGGCCGTTTTCGTGGGCTATAGTCCACGATTTCGGGTCCCGGGAGTATTTCAATGCCCCGTGACCCACGGTACACGACTCTAAAGGCATCATCAAAACTCGCGATTTCAAGCAGTTCTGGCCGTTTTCGTGGGCTATAGTCCACGGTTTCGGGTCCCAGGAGGATTTCGATGCCCCGTGATCCACGGTACACGACTCTAGTGGCATCGTCAAAACTCGTGATCTCGAGCATTTCTAGCCGTTTTTGTGGGCTATAGTCCACGATTTTCGTGTCCCGGGAGGATTTTGATGCCCCGTGACCCCCGGTACATGACTCTAGCAGCATCGTCAAAACTCGTGAATTCAAGCATTTCTGGCCGTTTTCGTGGGCTATAGTCCACGATTTCGGGTCCCGGGAGTATTTCGATGCCCCGTGACCCACGGTACATGACTCTAGCGGCATCGTCAAAACTCGTGATTTCGAGCATTTCTGGCTGTTTTCGTGGGCTATAGTCCACGTTTTCGGGTCCCGGGAGGATTTTGATGCCCCGTGACCCCCCGGTACACGACTTTAGCGACATCATCAAAACTCGTGATTTCGAGTATTTCTTGCTGTTTTCGTGGGCTATAGTCCACGTTTTCGGTTCCCGGGAGGATTTTGATGCCACGTGACCCCCGGTACATGACTATAGTGGCATCGTCAAAACTCGTGATCTCGAGCATTTCTGCCCGTTTTTGTGGGCTATAGTCCATGTTTTCGGGTCCCGGGAGGATTTCGATGCCCCGTGACCCCCGGTACAAGACTCTAGCGGCATCGTCAAAACTCGTGAGTTCGAGCATTTCTGGCCGTTTTCGTGGGCTATAGTCCACGATTTTCGGGTCCCGGGATGATTTCGATGCCCTGTGACCCCCGGTACACGACTCTAGTGGCATCATTAAAACTTGTGATTTCGAGCATTTCTGGCTGTTTTCGTGGGCTATAGTCCACGTTTTCGGGTCCTGGGAGGATTTTGATGCCACGTGACCCCCGGTACATGACTCTAGTGGCATCGTCAAAACTCGTGATCTCGAGCATTTCTGGCCGTTTTCGTGGGCTATAGTCCACGGTTTTCGGGTCCCGGGAGGATTTCGATGCCCTGTGACCCCGGGTACACGACTCTAGCGGCATCATCAAAACTCGTGATTTCAAGCATTTCTGGCCGTTTTCGTGGGCTATAGTCCACGATTTCGGGTCCCGGGAGGATTTCGATGCCCCGTGACCCCCGGTACATGACTCTAGCGGCATCGTCAAAAACTCGTGATCTCGAGCATTTCTGGCCGTTTTCGTGGGCTATAGTCCACGGTTTTCGGGTCCCGGGAGGATTTCGATGCCCCGTGACCCCCGTTACACGACTCTAGCGGCATCATCAAAACTCGTGATTTCGAGCATTTCTGGCCGTTTTCGTGGGCTATAGTCCACGGTTTCGAGCCAGAACGATTTCGATGCCCCATGACCCACAGTACATGACTCTGGCGGCATCGTCAAAACTCGCAATTTCGAGCATTTCTAGCTGTTTTCGTGGGCTATAGTCCATGTTTTCTGGTCCTGGGAGGATTTTGATGCCCCGTGACCCCTGGTACACGACTCTAGCGGCATTGTAAAAACTCGTGAATTCAAGCATTTCTGGCCGTTTTCGTGGGCTATAGTCCACGATTTCGGGTCCCGGGAGTATTTCGATGCGCCGTGACCCACGGTACACGACTCTAGCGGCATCATCAAAACTCCTGATTTCAAGCATTTCTGGCCGTTTTCGTGGGCTATAGTCCACGTTTTCGGGTCCCGGGAGGATTTCGATGCCCCGTGACCCACGCTACACGACTCTAGCGGCATCGTCAAAACTCGTGATCTCGAGCATTTCTGCCCGTTTTTGTGGGCTATAGTCCATGTTTTCGGGTCCCGGGAGGATTTCGATGCCCCGTGACCCCCGGTACAAGACTCTAGCGGCATCGTCAAAACTCGTGAGTTCGAGCATTTCTGGCCGTTTTCGTGGGCTATAGTCCACGATTTTCGGGTCCCGGGATGATTTCGATGCCCTGTGACCCCCGGTACACGACTCTAGCGGCATCATTAAAACTTGTGATTTCGAGCATTTCTGGCTGTTTTCGTGGGCTATAGTGCACGTTTTCGGGTCCCGGGAG
>NC_061508.1:13748069-13956184 GCF_022539505.1 Lolium rigidum | reverse complement strand
TGGACTATAGCCCATGAAAACAGCCCGGAAATGCGCGAAATCGCGAGTTTCGACGATGCCGCTCGAGTCGTGTACCGGGGTCACGGGGCATTGAAATACTCCCGGGACCCGAAATCGTGGACTATAGCCCACGAAAACGGCCAGAAATGCTTGAATTCACGAGTTTTGACGATGCCGCTAGAGTCGTGTACCAGGGGTCACGGGGCATCGAAATCCTCCGGGACCGAAAACATGGACTATAGCCCATGAAAACAGCCGAAATGCGCGAAATCGCGAGTTTCGACGATGCCGCTGAGTCGTGTACCGAGGGTCACGGGGCATCGAAATCCTCCGGAACCGAAAACCGTGGACTATAGCCCACGAAAATGGCGAAATGCTCGAGATCACGAGTTTTAGACGATGCCGCTAGAGTCGTGTGCCGTGGGTCACGGGGGCATCGAAATCCTCCGGGAGCCGAAAACGTGGACTATAGCCCACGAAAACGGCCAGAAATGCTTGAATTCACGAGTTTTGACGATGCCGCTAGAGTCGTGTACCGGGGGTCACGGGGCATCGAAATCCTCCCGGGACCAGAAAACATGGACTATAGCCCATGAAAACAGCCAGAAATGCGCGAAATCGCGAGTTTTGACGATGCCGCTAGAGTCGTGTACCGTGGGTCACGGGGCATCGAAATCCTCCCGGAACCCGAAAACCGTGGACTATAGCCCACGAAAATGGCCAGAAATGCTCGAGATCACGAGTTTTGACGATGCCGCTAGAGTCGTGTACCGTGGGTCACGGGGCATCGAAATCCTCCCGGGACCGAAAACGTGGACTATAGCCCACGAAAACGGCCAGAAATGCTTGAAATCACGAGTTTTGATGATGCCGCTAGAGTCGTGTACCGTGGGTCACGGGGCATCGAAATCCTCCCGGGACCCGAAATCGTGGACTATAGCCCACGAAAACGGCCAGAAATGCTTGAATTCACGAGTTTTGACAATGCCGCTAGAGTCGTGTACCGGGGGTCACGGGGCATCGAAATCCTCCCGGGATCGGAAAACATGGACTATAGCCCCGACAACGGCCCGAAATGCGCGAAATCGCGAGTTTCGACGATGCCGCCGAGTCGTGTACCGGGGTCACGGGGCATCGAAATCCTCCGGAACCGAAAACCGTGGACTATAGCCCACGAAAATGGCCAGAAATGCTCGAGATCACGAGTTTTGACGATGCCGCTAGAGTCGTGTACCGTGGGTCACGGGGCATCGAAATCCTCCCGGGAGCCGAAAACGTGGACTATAGCCCACGAAAGCGGCCGAAATGCTTGAAATCACGAGTTTTGATGATGCCGCTAGAGTCGTGTGCGAGTGGGTCACGGGGCATCGAAATACTCCGGGACCCGAAATCGTGGACTATAGCCCACGAAAACGGCCAGAAATGCTTGAATTCACGAGTTTTTACAATGCCGCTAGAGTCGTGTACCGGGGGTCACGGGGCATCAAAATCCTCCCGGGACCAGAAAACATGGACTATAGCCCACGAAAACGGCCAGAAATGCTCGAAATCGCGAGTTTTGACGATGCCGTCAGAGTCGTGTACCGGGGGTCATGGGGCATCGAAATCCTCCCGGGACCCGAAACCGTGGACTATAGCCCACGAAAACGGCCAGAAATGCTTGAAATCACGAGTTTTGATGATGCCGCTAGAGTCGTGTACCGTGGGTCACGGGGCATCGAAATACTCCCGGGACCCGAAACCGTGGACTATAGCCCACGAAAACGGCCAGAAATGCTTGAATTCACGAGTTTTGATGATGCCGCTAGAGTCGTGTACCGGGGATCACGGGGCATCAAAATCCTCCCGGGACCAGAAAACATGGACTATAGCCCACGAAAACAGCCAGAAATGCTCGAAATCGCGAGTTTTGACGATGCCGCCAGAGTCGTGTACCGTGGGTCACGGGGCATCGAAATCCTCCTGGGACCCGAAACCGTGGACTATAGCCCACGAAAACGGCCAGAAATGCTTGAAATCACGAGTTTTGATGATGCCGCTAGAGTCGTGTACCGTGGGTCACGGGGCATCGAAATACTCCCGGGACCCGAAACCGTGGACTATAGCCCACGAAAACGGCCAGAAATGCTTGAAATCACGAGTTTTGACGATGCCGCTAGAGTCGTGTACCGTGGGTCACGGGGCATCGAAATACTCCCGGGACCCGAAATCGTGGACTATAGCCCACGAAAACGGCCAGAAATGCTTGAATTCACGAGTTTTGATGATGCCGCTAGAGTCGTGTACCGGGGTCGCGGGGCATCAAAATCCTCCCGGGACCGAGAAAACATGGACTATAGCCCACGAAAACAGCCGAGAAATGCTCGAAATCGCGAGTTTTGACGATGCCGCTGAGTCGTGTACCGTGGGTCACGGGGCATCGAAATCCTCCCGGGACCCGAAACCGTGGACTATAGCCCACGAAAACGGCCAGAAATGCTTGAAATCACGAGTTTTGATGATGCCGCTAGAGTCGTGTACCGGGGTCACGGGGCATCGAAATCCTCCCAGGACCCAGAAAACGTGGACTATAGCCCACGAAAACGGCCAGAAATGCTCGAAATCACGAGTTTCGACGATGCCGCTAGAGTCGTGTACCGGGGTCACGGGGCATCGAAATACTCCGGGACCGAAATCGTGGACTATAGCCCACGAAAACGGCCAGAAATGCTTGAATTCACGAGTTTTGACGATGCCGCTAGAGTCGTGTACCGGGGGTCACGGGGCATCGAAATCCTCCCGGGACCGAGAAAACATGGACTATAGCCCATGAAAACGGCCGGAAATGCGCGAAATCGCGAGTTTCGACGATGCCGCTGAGTCGTGTACCGGGGTCACGGGGCATCGAAATCCTCCCGGGACCGAAAACCGTGGACTATAGCCCACGAAAATGGCCAGAAATGCTCGAGATCACGAGTTTTGACGATGCCGCTAGAGTCGTGTGCCGTGGGTCACGGGGCATCGAAATCCTCCCGGGAGCCGAAAACGTGGACTATAGCCCACGAAAACGGCCAGAAATGCTTGAAATCACGAGTTTTGATGATGCCGCTAGAGTCGTGTACCGTGGGTCACGGGGCATCGAAATACTCCCGGGACCCGAAATCGTGGACTATAGCCCACGAAAGCGGCCGAAATGCTTGAATTCACGAGTTTTGACAATGCCGCTAGAGTCGTGTACCGGGGGTCACGGGGCATCGAAATCCTCCCGGGACCAGAAAACATGGACTATAGCCCACGAAAACGGCCAGAAATGCTCGAAATCGCGAGTTTTGACGATGCGCTGAGTCGTGTACCGTGGGTCACGGGGCATCGAAATCCTCCTGGGACCCGAAAACCGTGGACTATAGCCCACGAAAACGGCCGAAATGCTCGAGATCACGAGTTTTGACGATGCCGCTAGAGTCGTGTACCGTGGGTCACGGGGCATCGAAATCCTCCCGGGAGCCGAAAACGTGGACTATAGCCCACGAAAACGGCCGAAATGCTTGAAATCACGAGTTTTGATGATGCCGCTAGAGTCGTGTACCGTGGGATCACGGGGCATCGAAAATCCTCCCGGGACCGAGAAAACATGGACTATAGCCCACGAAAACAGCCGGAAATGCTCGAAATCGCGAGTTTTGACGATGCCGCAGTGAGTACGTGGTCACGGGGCATCGAAATCCTCCCGGGACCCGAAACCGTGGACTATAGCCCACGAAAACGGCCAGAAATGCTTGAAATCACGAGTTTTGATGATGCCTGCTAGAGTCGTGTACCGTGGGTCACGGGGCATCGAAATCCTCCGGGACCCGAAACCGTGGACTATAGCCCACGAAACGGCCGAAATGCTTGAAATCACAAGTTTTAATGATGCCGCTAGAGTCGTGTACCGTGGGTCACGGGGCATCGAAATACTCCGGGACCCGAAATCGTGGACTATAGCCCACGAAAACGGCCAGAAATGCTTGAATTCACGAGTTTTGATGATGCCGCTAGAGTCGTGTAGGGTCACGGGGCATCAAAATCCTCCCGGGACCGAGAAAACATGGACTATAGCCCACGAAAACAGCCGGAAATGCTCGAAATCGCGAGTTTTGACGATGCCGCCAGTCGTGTACCGTGGGTCACGGGGCATCGAAATCCTCCCGGGACCCGAAACCGTGGACTATAGCCCACGAAAACGGCCAGAAATGCTTGAATTCACGAGTTTTGATGATGCCGCTAGAGTCGTGTACCAGGGGTCACGGGGCATCAAAATCCTCCCGGGACCAGAAAACATGGACTATAGCCCATGAAAACAGCCAGAAATGCGCGAAATCGCGAGTTTCGACGATGCCGCTAGAGTCGTGTACCGGGGTCACGGGGCATCGAAATACTCCCGGGACCCGAAATCGTGGACTATAGCCCACGAAAACGGCCGAGAAATGCTTGAATTCACGAGTTTTGACGATGCCGCTAGAGTCGTGTACCGGGGGTCACGGGGCATCGAAATCCTCCCGGGACCGAGAAAACATGGACTATAGCCCATGAAAACAGCCGAGAAATGCGCGAAATCGCGAGTTTCGACGATGCCGCCGAGTCGTGTACCGGGGTCACGGGGCATCGAAATCCTCCCGGAACCCGAAAACCGTGGACTATAGCCCACGAAAATGGCCAGAAATGCTCGAGATCACGAGTTTTGACGATGCCGCTAGAGTCGTGTACCGTGGGTCACGGGGCATCGAAATCCTCCGGGAGCCGAAAACGTGGACTATAGCCCACGAAAACGGCCAGAAGTGCTTGAATTCACGAGTTTTGACAATGCCGCTAGAGTCGTGTACCGGGGGTCACGGGGCATCGAAATCCTCCCGGGACCGAGAAAACATGGACTATAGCCCATGAAAACGGCCGGAAATGCGCGAAATCGCGAGTTTCGACGATGCCGCTAGAGTCGTGTACCGTGGGTCACGGGGCATCGAAATCCTCCCGGAACCCGAAAACCGTGGACTATAGCCCACGAAAATGGCCGAAATGCTCGAGATCACGAGTTTTGACGATGCCGCTAGAGTCGTGTACCGTGGGTCACGGGGCATCGAAATCCTCCCGGGACCCGAAAACGTGGACTATAGCCCACGAAAATGGCCGAAATGCTCGAGATCACGAGTTTTGACGATGCCGCTAGAGTCGTGTACCGTGGGTCACGGGGCATCGAAATCCTCCCGGGAGCCGAAAACGTGGACTATAGCCCACGAAAACGGCCAGAAATGCTTGAAATCACGAGTTTTGATGATGCCGCTAGAGTCGTGTACCGTGGGATCACGGGGCATCGAAATACTCCCAGGACCAGAAAACATGGACTATAGCCCACGAAAACAGCCAGAAATGCTCGAAATCGCGAGTTTTGACGATGCCGCCGAGTCGTGTGGGTCACGGGGCATCGAAATCCTCCTGGGACCCGAAACGGTGGACTATAGCCCACGAAAACAGCCAGAAATGCTTGAAATCACGAGTTTTGATGATGCTGCTAGAGTCGTGTACCGTGGGTCACGGGGCATCGTAATACTCCGGGACCCGAAACCGTGGACTATAGCCCACGAAAAGGCCAGAAATGCTTGAAATCACAAGTTTTAATGATGCCGCTAGAGTCGTGTACCGTGGGTCACGGGGCATCGAAATACTCCTGGGACCCGAAATCGTGGACTATAGCCCACGAAAACGGCCAGAAATGCTTGAATTCACGAGTTTTGATGATGCCGCTAGAGTCGTGTAGGTCACGGGGCATCAAAATCCTCCCGGGACCAGAAAACATGGACTATAGCCCACGAAAACAGCCAGAAATGCTCGAAATCGCGAGTTTTGACGATGCCGGCAGAGTCGTGTACCGTGGGTCACAGGGCATCGAAATCCTCCTGGGACCCGAAACCGTGACTATAGCCCACGAAAACGGCCAGAAATGCTTGAATTCACGAGTTTTGATGATGCCGCTAGAGTCGTGTACCAGGGGTCACGGGGCATCAAAATCCTCCCGGGACCGGAAAACATGGACTATAGCCCATGAAAACAGCCAGAAATGCGCGAAATCGCGAGTTTCGACGATGCCGCCAGAGTCGGTGCACGGGGTCACGGGGCATCGAAATACTCCCGGGACCCGAAATCGTGGACTATAGCCCACGAAAACGGCCAGAAATGCTTGAATTCACGAGTTTTGACGATGCCGCTAGAGTCGTGTACCAGGGGTCACGGGGCATCGAAATCCTCCCAGGACCAGAAAACATGGACTATAGCCCATGAAAACAGCCAGAAATGCGCGAAATCGCGAGTTTCGACGATGCCGCCAGAGTCGTGTACCGGGGTCACGGGGCATCGAAATCCTCCCGGAACCCGAAAACCGTGGACTATAGCCCACGAAAATGGCCAGAAATGCTCGAGATCACGAGTTTTGACGATGCCGCTAGAGTCGTGTACCGTGGGTCACGGGGCATCGAAATCCTCCCGGGAGCCGAAAACGTGGACTATAGCCCACGAAAACGGCCATAAATGCTTGAAATCACGAGTTTTAATGATGCCGCTAGAGTCGTGTACCGGGGGGTCACATGGCATCGAAATCATCCCGGGACTAGAAAACATGGACTATAGCCCAGGAAAACGGCCAGAAATGCGCGAAATCGCGAGTTTCGACGATGCCGCCAGAGTCGTGTACCGTGGGTCACGGGGCATCGAAATCCTCCCGGGACCCGAAAACCGTGGACTATAGCCCACGAAAATGGCCAGAAATGCTCGAGATCACGAGTTTTGACGATGCCGCTAGAGTCGTGTACCGTGGGTCACGGGGCATCGAAATCCTCCGGGACCCGAAAACGTGGACTATAGCCCACGAAAACGGCCGAAATGCTTGAAATCACGAGTTTTGATGATGCCGCTAGAGTCGTGTACCGTGGGTCACGGGGCATCGAAATACTCCCGGGACCCGAAATCGTGGACTATAGCCCACGAAAACGGCCAGAAGTGCTTGAATTCACGAGTTTTGACAATGCCGCTAGAGTCGTGTACTAGGGGTCACGGGGCATCGAAATCCTCCCAGGATCAGAAAACATGGACTGTAGCCCATGAAAACAGCCAGAAATGCGCGAAATCGCGAGTTTCGACGATGCCGCCAGAGTCGTGTACCGGGGTCACGGGGCATCGAAATCCTCCCGGAACCCGAAAACCGTGGACTATAGCCCACGAAAATGGCCAGAAATGCTCGAGATCACGAGTTTTGACGATGCCGCTAGAGTCGTACCGTGGGTCACGGGGCATCGAAATCCTCCCGGGAGCCGAAAACGTGGACTATAGCCCACGAAAACGACCAGAAATGCTTGAAATCACGAGTTTTGATGATGCCGCTAGAGTCGTGTACCGTGGGTCACGGGGCATCGAAATACTCCGGGACCCGAAATCGTGGACTATAGCCCACGAAAACGGCTAGAAATGCTTGAATTCACGAGTTTTTACAATGCCGCTAGAGTCGTGTACCAGGGATCACGGGGCATCAAAATCCTCCCGGGACCAGAAAACATGGACTATAGCCCACGAAAACAGCCAGAAATGCTCGAAATTGCGAGTTTTGACGATGCCGCCGAGTCGTGTACCGTGGGTCATGGGGCATCGAAATCCTCCCGGGACCCGAAAGCGTGGACTATAGCCCACGAAAACGGCCAGAAATGCTTGAAATCACGAGTTTTGATGATGCCGCTAGAGTCGTGTACCGTGGGTCACGGGGCATCGAAATACTCCGGGGACCCGAAACCGTGGACTATAGCCCACGAAAACGGCCAGAAATGCTTGAATTCACGAGTTTTGATGATGCCACTAGAGTCGTGTACCAGGGATCACGGGGCATCAAAATACTCCCAGGACCGAGAAAACATGGACTATAGCCCACGAAAACAGCCGAGAAATGCTCGAAATTGCGAGTTTTGACGATGCCGCCGAGTCGTGTACCGTGGGTCACGGGGCATCGAAATCCTCACGGGACCCGAAACCGTGGACTATAGCCCACGAAAACAGCCGAGAAATGCTTGAAATCACGAGTTTTGATGATGCCGCTAGAGTCGTGTACCGTGGGTCACGGGGCATCGAAATACTCCCGGGACCCGAAACCGTGGACTATAGCCCACGAAAACGGCCAGAAATGCTTGAAATCACAAGTTTTAATGATGCCGCTAGAGTCGTGTACCGTGGGTCACGGGGCATCGAAATACTCCTGGGACCCGAAATCGTGGACTATAGCCCACGAAAACGGCCAGAAATGCTTGAATTCACGAGGTTTTGATGATGCCGCTAGAGTCGTGTAGGTCACGGGGCATCAAAATCCTCCCGGGACCGGAAAACATGGACTATAGCCCACGAAAACAGCCGAAATGCTCGAAATCGCGAGTTTTGACGATGCCGGCGAGTCGTGTACCGTGGGTCACGGGGCATCGAAATCCTCCTGGGACCCGAAACCGTGGACTATAGCCCACGAAAACGGCCAGAAATGCTTGAAATCACGAGTTTTGATGATGCCGCTAGAATCGTGTACCGTGGGATCACGGGGCATCGAAATACTCCCAGGACCAGAAAACATGGACTATAGCCCACGAAAACAGCCAGAAATGCTCGAAATTGCGAGTTTTGACGATGCCGCCAGAGTCGTGTACGGGGCATCGAAATCCTCCCGGGACCCGAAACAGTGGACTATAGCCCACGAAAACAGCCAGAAATGCTTGAAATCACGAGTTTTGATGATGCTGCTAGAGTCGTGTACCGTGGGTCACGGGGCATCGAAATACTCCCGGGACCCGAAACCGTGGACTATAGCCCACGAAAACGGCCAGAAATGCTTGAAATCACAAGTTTTAATGATGCCGCTAGAGTCGTGTACCGTGGGTCACGGGGCATCGAAATACTCCCGGGACCCGAAATCGTGGACTATAGCCCACGAAAACGGCCGTAAATGCTTGAATTCACGAGTTTTGATGATGCCGCTAGAGTCGTGTAGGTCACGGGGCATCAAAATCCTCCCGGGACCGGAAAACATGGACTATAGCCCACGAAAACAGCCGAAATGCTCGAAATCGCGAGTTTTGACGATGCCGGAGAGTCGTGTACCGTGGGTCACGGGGCATCGAAATCCTCCTGGGACCCGAAACCGTGGACTATAGCCCACGAAAACGGCCAGAAATGCTTGAATTCACGAGTTTTGATGATGCCGCTAGAGTCGTGTACCAGGGGTCACGGGGCATCAAAATCCTCCCAGGACCAGAAAACATGGACTATAGCCCATGAAAACAGCCAGAAATGCGCGAAATCGCGAGTTTCGACGATGCCGCCAGAGTCGGGTACCGGGGTCACGGGGCATCGAAATACTCCCGGGACCCGAAATCGTGGACTATAGCCCACGAAAACGGCCAGAAATGCTTGAATTCACGAGTTTTGACGATGCCGCTAGAGTCGTGTACCGTGGGTCACGGGGCATCGAAATCCTCCCGGGACCAGAAAACATGGACTATAGCCCATGAAAACAGCCAGAAATGCGCGAAATCGCGAGTTTCGACGATGCCGCCAGAGTCGTGTACCGGGGTCACGGGGCATCGAAATCCTCCCGGAACCCGAAAACCGTGGACTATAGCCCACGAAAATGGCCGAGAAATGCTCGAGATCACGAGTTTTGACGATGCCGCTAGAGTCGTGTACCGTGGGTCACGGGGCATCGAAATCCTCCCGGGAGCCGAAAACGTGGACTATAGCCCACGAAAACGGCCGAGAGATGCTTGAATTCACGAGTTTTGACAATGCCGCTAGAGTCGTGTACCGGGGGTCACGGGGCATCGAAATCCTCCCGGGACCGAAAAACATGGACTATAGCCCACGAAAACGGCCGAAATGCGCGAAATCGCGAGTTTCGACGATGCCGCTAGAGTCGTGTACCGTGGGTCACGGGGCATCGAAATCCTCCCGGGACCCGAAAACCGTGGACTATAGCCCACGAAAATGGCCGAGAAATGCTCGAGATCACGAGTTTTGACGATGCCGCTAGAGTCGTGTACCGTGGGTCACGGGGCATCGAAATCCTCCCGGGACCCGAAAACGTGGACTATAGCCCACGAAAATGGCCAGAAATGCTCGAAATCACGAGTTTTGACGATGCCGCTAGAGTCGTGTACCGTGGGTCACGGGGCATCGAAATCCTCCCGGGAGCCGAAAACGTGGACTATAGCCCACGAAAACGGCCGAAATGCTTGAAATCACGAGTTTTGATGATGCCGCTAGAGTCGTGTACCGTGGGATCACGGGGCATCAAAATACTCCCAGGACCAGAAAACATGGACTATAGCCCACGAAAACAGCCAGAAATGCTCGAAATTGCGAGTTTTGACGATGCCGCCAGAGTCGTGTACGGGGCATCGAAATCCTCCTGGGACCCGAAACAGTGGACTATAGCCCACGAAAACAGCCAGAAATGCTTGAAATCACGAGTTTTGATGATGCCGCTAGAGTCGTGTACCGTGGGTCACGGGGCATCGAAATACTCCCGGGACCCGAAACCGTGGACTATAGCCCACGAAAACGGCCAGAAATGCTTGAAATCACAAGTTTTAATGATGCCGCTAGAGTCGTGTACCGTGGGTCACGGGGCATCGAAATACTCCTCGCGACCCGAAATCGTGGACTATAGCCCACGAAAACGGCCAGAAATGCTTGAATTCACGAGTTTTGATGATGCCGCTAGAGTCGTGTAGGTCACGGGGCATCAAAATCCTCCCGGGACCGGAAAACATGGACTATAGCCCACGAAAACAGCCGGAAATGCTCGAAATCGCGAGTTTTGACGATGCCGGCAGAGTCGTGTACGCGTGGGTCACGGGGCATCGAAATCCTCCCGGGACCCGAAACCGTGGACTATAGCCCACGAAAACGGCCAGAAATGCTTGAATTCACGAGTTTTGATGATGCCGCTAGAGTCGTGTACCGGGGGTCACGGGGCATCAAAATCCTCCCGGGACCCGAAAACATGGACTATAGCCCATGAAAACAGCCAGAAATGCGCGAAATCGCGAGTTTCGACGATGCCGCCAGAGTCGTGTACCGTGGGTCACGGGGCATCGAAATACTCCCGGGACCCGAAATCGTGGACTATAGCCCACGAAAACGGCCAGAAATGCTTGAATTCACGAGTTTGTGACGATGCCGCTAGAGTCGTGTACCGGGGGTCACGGGGCATCGAAATCCTCCCGGGACCAGAAAACATGGACTATAGCCCATGAAAACAGCCAGAAATGCGCGAAATCGCGAGTTTCGACGATGCCGCCAGAGTCGTGTACCGGGGTCACGGGGCATCGAAATCCTCCCGGAACCCGAAAACCGTGGACTATAGCCCACGAAAATGGCCAGAAATGCTCGAGATCACGAGTTTTGACGATGCCGCTAGAGTCGTGTACCGTGGGTCACGGGGCATCGAAATCCTCCCGGGAGCCGAAAACGTGGACTATAGCCCACGAAAACGGCCAGAAGTGCTTGAATTCACGAGTTTTGACAATGCCGCTAGAGTCGTGTACCAGGGGTCACGGGGCATCGAAATCCTCCCGAGGACCGAAAACATGGACTATAGCCCATGAAAACAGCCGGAAATGCGCGAAATCGCGAGTTTCGACGATGCCGCTAGAGTCGTGTACCGTGGGTCACGGGGCATCGAAATCCTCCCGGAACCCGAAAACCGTGGACTATAGCCCACGAAAATGGCCGAAATGCTCGAGATCACGAGTTTTGACGATGCCGCTAGAGTCGTGTACCGTGGGTCACGGGGCATCGAAATCCTCCTGGGACCCGAAAGCGTGGACTATAGCCCACGAAAACGGCCAGAAATGCTTGAAATCACGAGTTTTGATGATGCCGCTAGAGTCGTGTACCGTGGGTCACGGGGCATCGAAATACTCCCGGGACCCGAAATCGTGGACTATAGCCCACGAAAACGGCCGAAAGTGCTTGAAATCACGAGTTTTGGCAATGCCGCTAGAGTCGTGTACTAGGGGTCACGGGGCATCGAAATCCTCATGGGAATCGAAAACATGGACTATAGCCCATGAAAACGGCCAAAAATGCTCGAAATCACGAGTTTTGACGATGCCGCCAGAGTCGTGTACCGGGGGTCACGGGGCATCGAAATCCTCCGGAACCCGAAAACCGTGGACTATAGCCCACGAAAATGGCCGAAATGCTCGAGATCACGAGTTTTGACGATGCCGCTAGAGTCGTGTACCGTGGGTCACGGGGCATCGAAATCCTCCCGGGAGCCGAAAACGTGGACTATAGCCCACGAAAACGACCAGAAATGCTTGAAATCACGAGTTTTGATGATGCCGCTAGAGTCGTGTACCGTGGGTCACGGGGCATCGAAATACTCCCGGGACCCGAAATCGTGGACTATAGCCCACGAAAACGGCTAGAAATGCTTGAATTCACGAGTTTTTACAATGCCGCTAGAGTCGTGTACCAGGGATCACGGGGCATCAAAATCCTCCCGGGACCGAGAAAACATGGACTATAGCCCACGAAAACGAGCCGGAAATGCTCGAAATTGCGAGTTTTGACGATGCCGCCGAGTCGTGTACCGTGGGTCATGGGGCATCGAAATCCTCCCGGGACCCGAAAGCGTGGACTATAGCCCACGAAAACGGCCGGAAATGCTTGAAATCACGAGTTTTGATGATGCCGCTAGAGTCGTGTACCGTGGGTCACGGGGCATCGAAATACTCCCGGGACCCGAAACCGTGGACTATAGCCCACGAAAACGGCCAGAAATGCTTGAATTCACGAGTTTTGATGATGCCACTAGAGTCGTGTACCAGGGATCACGGGGCATCAAAATACTCCCAGGACCAGAAAACATGGACTATAGCCCACGAAAACAGCCAGAAATGCTCGAAATTGCGAGTTTTGACGATGCCGCCAGAGTCGTGTACCGTGGGTCACGGGGCATCGAAATCCTCCTGGGACCCGAAACCGTGGACTATAGCCCACGAAAACGGCAAAAATGCTTGAAATCACGAGTTTTGATGATGCCGCTAGAGTCGTGTACCGTGGGTCACGGGGCATCGAAATCCTCCCGGGACCCGAAACCGTGGACTATAGCCCACGAAAACGGCCGGAAATGCTTGAAATCACAAGTTTTAATGATGCCGCTAGAGTCGTGTACCGTGGGTCACGGGGCATCGAAATACTCCGGGACCCGAAATCGTGGACTATAGCCCACGAAAACGGCCAGAAATGCTTGAATTCACGAGTTTTGATGATGCCGCTAGAGTCGTGTAGGGTCACGGGGCATCAAAATCCTCCCGGGACCAGAAAACATGGACTATAGCCCACGAAAACAGCCAGAAATGCTCGAAATCGCGAGTTTTGACGATGCCGCAGAGTCGTGTACCGTGGGTCACGGGGCATCGAAATCCTCCTGGGACCCGAAACCGTGGACTATAGCCCACGAAAACGGCCAGAAATGCTTGAAATCACGAGTTTTGATGATGCCGCTAGAGTCGTGTACCGGGGGTCACGGGGCATCAAAATCCTCCCGGGACCAGAAAACATGGACTATAGCCCACGAAAACAGCCAGAAATGCGCGAAATCGCGAGTTTCGACGATGCCGCTAGAGTCGTGTACCGGGGTCACGGGGCATCGAAATACTCCCGGGACCCGAAATCGTGGACTATAGCCCACGAAAACGGCCAGAAATGCTTGAATTCACGAGTTTTGACGATGCCGCTAGAGTCGTGTACCGTGGGTCACGGGCATCGAAATCCTCCCGGGACCAGAAAACATGGACTATAGCCCATGAAAACAGCCGAAATGCGCGAAATCGCGAGTTTCGACGATGCCGCCGAGTCGTGTACCGGGGTCACGGGGCATCGAAATCCTCCCGGGACCGAGAAAACATGGACTATAGCCCATGAAAACAGCCAGAAATGCGCGAAATCGCGAGTTTCGACGATGCCGCTGAGTCGTGTACCGGGGTCACGGGGCATCGAAATCCTCCCGGAACCCGAAAACCGTGGACTATAGCCCACGAAAATGGCCAGAAATGCTCGAGATCACGAGTTTTGACGATGCCGCTAGAGTCGTGTACCGTGGGTCACGGGGCATCGAAATCCTCCCGGGAGCCGAAAACGTGGACTATAGCCCACGAAAACGGCCCGAAATGCTTGAATTCACGAGTTTTGACAATGCCGCTAGAGTCGTGTACCAGGGGTCACGGGGCATCGAAATCCTCCCAGGACCAGAAAACATGGACTATAGCCCATGAAAACAGCCAGAAATGCGCGAAATCGCGAGTTTCGACGATGCCGCTAGAGTCGTGTACCGTGGGTCACGGGGCATCGAAATCCTCCCGGAACCCGAAAACCGTGGACTATAGCCCACGAAAATGGCCGGAAATGCTCGAGATCACGAGTTTTGACGATGCCGCTAGAGTCGTGTACCGTGGGTCACGGGGCATCGAAATCCTCCCGGGACCCGAAAACGTGGACTATAGCCCACGAAAACGGCCAGAAATGCTTGAAATCACGAGTTTTGATGATGCCGCTAGAGTCGTGTACCGTGGGTCACGGGGCATCGAAATACTCCCGGGACCCGAAATCGTGGACTATAGCCCACGAAAACGGCCGAAGTGCTTGAATTCACGAGTTTTGACAATGCCGCTAGAGTCGTGTACCGGGGGTCACGGGGCATCGAAATCCTCCCAGGATCGAGAAAACATGGACTATAGCCCATGAAAACAGCCGGAAACGCGCGAAATCGCGAGTTTCGACGATGCCGCCAGAGTCGTGTACCGGGGTCACGGGGCATCGAAATCCTCCCGGAACCCGAAAACCGTGGACTATAGCCCACGAAAATGGCCGAGAAATGCTCGAGATCACGAGTTTTGACGATGCCGCTAGAGTCGTGTACCGTGGGTCACGGGGCATCGAAATCCTCCCGGGAGCCGAAAACGTGGACTATAGCCCACGAAAACGACCGAAATGCTTGAAATCACGAGTTTTGATGATGCCGCTAGAGTCGTGTACCGTGGGTCACGGGGCATCGAAATACTCCGGGACCCGAAATCGTGGACTATAGCCCACGAAAACGGCCAGAAATGCTTGAATTCACGAGTTTTTACAATGCCGCTAGAGTCGTGTACCAGGGATCACGGGGCATCAAAATCCTCCCAGGACCAGAAAACATGGACTATAGCCCACGAAAACAGCCAGAAATGCTCGAAATTGCGAGTTTTGACGATGCCGCCAGAGTCGTGTACCGTGGGTCATGGGGCATCGAAATCCTCCCGGGACCCGAAAGCGTGGACTATAGCCCACGAAAACGGCCAGAAATGCTTGAAATCACGAGTTTTGACGATGCCGCCAGAGTCGTGTACCGGGGGTCACGGGGCATCGAAATCCTCCCGGGACCCGAAACCGTGGACTATAGCCCATGAAAACGGCCAGAAATGCGCGAAATCGCGAGTTTCGACGATGCCGCCAGAGTCGTGTACCGGGGGTCATGGGGCATCGAAATCCTCCCAGGACTTGAAAACCGTGGACTATAGCCCATGAAAACGGCCAGAAATGCGCGAAATCGCGAGTTTCGACGATGCCGCCAGAGTCGTGTACCGGGGTCACGGGCATCGAAATCCTCCCGGAACCCGAAAACCGTGGACTATAGCCCATGAAAAGGGCCGGAAATGCTCGAGATCACGAGTTTTGACGATGCCGCTAGAGTCGTGTACCGTGGGTCACGGGGCATCGAAATCCTCCCGGGAGCCGAAAACGTGGACTATAGCCCACGAAAACGGCCGAAATGCTTGAATTCACGAGTTTTGACAATGCCGCTAGAGTCGTGTACCGGGGTCACGGGGCATCGAAATCCTCCCGGGACCGAAAAACATGGACTATAGCCCATGAAAACAACCAGAAATGCGCGAAATCGCGAGTTTCGACGATGCCGCTAGAGTCGTGTACCGTGGGTCACGGGGCATCGAAATCCTCCGGAACCCGAAAACCGTGGACTATAGCCCACGAAAATGGCCAGAAATGCTCGAGATCACGAGTTTTGACGATGCCGCTAGAGTCGTGTACCGTGGGTCACGGGGCATCGAAATCCTCCCGGGACCCGAAAACGTGGACTATAGCCCACGAAAACGGCCAGAAATGCTTGAAATCACGAGTTTTGATGATGCCGCTAGAGTCGTGTACCGTGGGTCACGGGGCATCGAAATACTCCCGGGACCCGAAATCGTGGACTATAGCCCACGAAAACGGCCAGAAGTGCTTGAATTCACGAGTTTTGACAATGCCGCTAGAGTCGTGTACCAGGGGTCACGGGGCATCGAAATCCTCCCGGGATCAGAAAACATGGACTGTAGCCCATGAAAACAGCCAGAAATGCGCGAAATCGCGAGTTTCGACGATGCCGCCGCAGTCGTGTACCGGGGTCACGGGGCATCGAAATCCTCCCGGAACCCGAAAACCGTGGACTATAGCCCACGAAAATGGCCAGAAATGCTCGAGATCACGAGTTTTGACGATGCCGCTAGAGTCGTGTACCGTGGGTCACGGGGCATCGAAATCCTCCCGGGAGCCGAAAACGTGGACTATAGCCCACGAAAACGACCAGAAATGCTTGAAATCACGAGTTTTGATGATGCCGCTAGAGTCGTGTACCGTGGGTCACGGGGCATCGAAATACTCCCGGGACCCGAAATCGTGGACTATAGCCCACGAAAACGGCCAGAAATGCTTGAATTCACGAGTTTTTACAATGCCGCTAGAGTCGTGTACCAGGGATCACGGGGCATCAAAATCCTCCCAGGACCGGAAAACATGGACTATAGCCCACGAAAACAGCCAGAAATGCTCGAAATTGCGAGTTTTGACGATGCCGCCGAGTCGTGTACCGTGGGTCATGGGGCATCGAAATCCTCCTGGGACCCGAAAGCGTGGACTATAGCCCACGAAAACGGCCAGAAATGCTTGAAATCACGAGTTTTGATGATGCCGCTAGAGTCGTGTACCGTGGGTCACGGGGCATCGAAATACTCCCGGGACCCGAAACCGTGGACTATAGCCCACGAAAACGGCCAGAAATGCTTGAATTCACGAGTTTTGATGATGCCACTAGAGTCGTGTACCGTGGATCACGGGGCATCAAAATACTCCCGGGACCGAGAAAACATGGACTATAGCCCATGAAAACAGCCGAGAAATGCGCGAAATCGCGAGTTTCGACGATGCCGCCAGAGTCGTGTACCGGGGTCACGGGGCATCGAAATACTCCCGGGACCCGAAATCGTGGACTATAGCCCACGAAAACGGCCAGAAATGCTTGAATTCACGAGTTTTGACGATGCCGCTAGAGTCGTGTACCGTGGGTCACGGGGCATCGAAATCCTCCCGGACCGGAAAACATGGACTATAGCCCATGAAAACAGCCGGAAATGCGCGAAATCGCGAGTTTCGACGATGCCGCTAGAGTCGTGTACCGGGGTCACGGGGCATCGAAATCCTCCCGGACCCGAAAACCGTGGACTATAGCCCACGAAAATGGCCGTAAATGCTCGAGATCACGAGTTTTGACGATGCCGCTAGAGTCGTGTACCGTGGGTCATGGGGCATCGAAATCCTCCCGGGACCGAAAACGTGGACTATAGCCCACGAAAACGGCCGAAGTGCTTGAATTCACGAGTTTTGACAATGCCGCTAGAGTCGTGTACCGGGGGTCACGGGGCATCGAAATCCTCCCGGGACCAGAAAACATGGACTATAGCCCATGAAAACGGCCGAAATGCGCGAAATCGCGAGTTTCGACGATGCCGCTAGAGTCGTGTACCGTGGGTCACGGGGCATCGAAATCCTCCCGGACCCGAAACCGTGGACTATAGCCCACGAAAATGGCCTGAAATGCTCGAGATCACGAGTTTTGACGATGCCGCTAGAGTCGTGTACCGTGGGTCACGGGGCATCGAAATCCTCCCGGGACCCGAAAACGTGGACTATAGCCCACGAAAACGGCCGAAATGCTTGAAATCACGAGTTTTGATGATGCCGCTAGAGTCGTGTACCGTGGGTCACGGGGCATCGAAATACTCCGGGACCCGAAATCGTGGACTATAGCCCACGAAAACGGCCAGAAGTGCTTGAATTCACGAGTTTTGACAATGCCGCTAGAGTCGTGTACCGTGGGTCACGGGGCATCGAAATCCTCCCGGGACCAGAAAACATGGACTGTAGCCCACGAAAACAGCCAGAAATGCGCGAAATCGCGAGTTTTGACGATGCCGCTAGAGTCGTGTACCGGGGTCACGGGGCATCGAAATCCTCCCGGGACCCGAAAACCGTGGACTATAGCCCACGAAAATGGCCAGAAATGCTCGAGATCACGAGTTTTGACGATGCCGCTAGAGTCGTGTACCGTGGGTCACGGGGCATCGAAATCCTCCCGGGAGCCGAAAACGTGGACTATAGCCCACGAAAACGGCCAGAAATGCTCGAAATTGCGAGTTTTGACGATGCCGCTGGAGTCGTGTACCGTGGGTCACGGGGCATCGAAATCCTCCCGGGACCCGAAAGCGTGGACTATAGCCCACGAAAACGGCCAGAAATGCTTGAAATCACGAGTTTTGATGATGCCGCTAGAGTCGTGTACCGTGGGTCACGGGGCATCGAAATACTCCCGGGACCCGAAACCGTGGACTATAGCCCACGAAAACGGCCGAAATGCTTGAATTCACGAGTTTTGATGATGCCACTAGAGTCGTGTACCGTGGGATCACGGGGCATCAAAATACTCCCGGGACCAGAAAACATGGACTATAGCCCATGAAAACAGCCGAAATGCGCGAAATCGCGAGTTTCGACGATGCCGCAAGAGTCGTGTACCGTGGGTCACGGGGCATCGAAATACTCCTGGGACCCGAAATCGTGGACTATAGCCCACGAAAACGGCCAGAAATGCTTGAATTCACGAGTTTTGACGATGCCGCTAGAGTCGTGTACCGGGGGTCACGGGGCATCGAAATCCTCCCGGGACTCGAAAACCGTGGACTATAGCCCATGAAAACAGCCAGAAATGCGCGAAATCGCGAGTTTCGACGATGCCGCCAGAGTCGTGTACCGGGGTCACGGGGCATCGAAATCCTCCCGAGACCCGAAAACCGTGGACTATAGCCCACGAAAACGGCCAGAAATGCTCGAGATCACGAGTTTTGACGATGCCGCTAGAGTCGTGTACCGTGGGTCACGGGGCATCGAAATCCTCCCGGGAGCCGAAAACGTGGACTATAGCCCACGAAAACGGCCAGAAGTGCTTGAATTCACGAGTTTTGATGATGCCGCTAGAGTCGTGTACCGGGGATCACGGGGCATCGAAATCCTCCCGGGACCGAGAAAACATGGACTATAGCCCACGAAAACAGCCAGAAATGCTCGAAATCGCGAGTTTCGACGATGCCGCTAGAGTCGTGTACCGTGGGTCACGGGGCATCGAAATCCTCCCGGGACCCGAAAACCGTGGACTATAGCCCACGAAAATGGCCAGAAATGCTCGAGATCACGAGTTTTGACGATGCCGCTAGAGTCGTGTACCGTGGGTCACGGGGCATCGAAATCCTCCCGGGACCCGAAACCGTGGACTATAGCCCACGAAAACGGCCAGAAATGCTTGAAATCACGAGTTTTGATGATGCCGCTAGAGTCGTGTACCGTGGGTCACGGGGCATCGAAATACTCCCGGGACCCGAAATCGTGGACTATAGCCCACGAAAACGGCCGAAGTGCTTGAATTCACGAGTTTTGACAATGCCGCTAGAGTCGTGTACCGGGGTCACGGGGCATCAAAATCCTCCCAGGATCAGAAAACATGGACTATAGCCCACGAAAACAGCCGGAAATGCGCGAAATCGCGAGTTTCGACGATGCCGCCGAGTCGTGTACCGTGGGTCACGGGGCATCGAAATCCTCCCGGGACCCGAAAACCGTGGACTATAGCCCACGAAAATGGCCAGAAATGCTCGAGATCACGAGTTTTGACGATGCCGCTAGAGTCGTGTACCGTGGGTCACGGGGCATCGAAATCCTCCCGGGAGCCGAAAACGTGGACTATAGCCCACGAAAACGACCGTAAATGCTTGAAATCACGAGTTTTGATGATGCCGCTAGAGTCGTGTACCGTGGGTCACGGGGCATCGAAATACTCCCGGGACCCGAAATCGTGGACTATAGCCCACGAAAACGGCTAGAAATGCTTGAATTCACGAGTTTTTACAATGCCGCTAGAGTCGTGTACCAGGGATCACGGGGCATCAAAATCCTCCCGAGACCGAGAAAACATGGACTATAGCCCACGAAAACAGCCAGAAATGCTCGAAATTGCGAGTTTTGACGATGCCGCCAGAGTCGTGTACCGTGGGTCATGGGGCATCGAAATCCTCCTGGGACCCGAAAGCGTGGACTATAGCCCACGAAAACGGCCAGAAATGCTTGAAATCACGAGTTTTGATGATGCCGCTAGAGTCGTGTACCGTGGGTCACGGGGCATCGAAATACTCCCGGGACCCGAAACCGTGGACTATAGCCCACGAAAACGGCCAGAAATGCTTGAATTCACGAGTTTTGATGATGCCGCTAGAGTCGTGTACCGGGATCACGGGGCATCAAAATCCTCCCGGGACCAGAAAACATGGACTATAGCCCACGAAAACAGCCAGAAATGCTCGAAATCGCGAGTTTTGACGATGCCGCAGAGTCGTGTACCGTGGGTCACGGGGCATCGAAATCCTCCCGGGACCCGAAACCGTGGACTATAGCCCACGAAAACGGCCAGAAATGCTTGAAATCACGAGTTTTGATGATGCCGCTAGAGTCGTGTACCGTGGGTCACGGGGCATCAAAATCCTCCCGGGACCCGAAAACGTGGACTATAGCCCACGAAAACGGCCAGAAATGCGCGAAATCGCGAGTTTTGATGATGCCGCTAGAGTCGTGTACCGTGGGTCACGGGGCATCGAAATACTCCCGGGACCCGAAATCGTGGACTATAGCCCACGAAAACGGCCGAAAATGCTTGAATTCACGAGTTTTGACGATGCCGCTAGAGTCGTGTACCGGGGGTCACGGGGCATCGAAATCCTCCCGGGACCGGAAAACATGGACTATAGCCCATGAAAACAGCCAGAAATGCGCGAAATCGCGAGTTTTGACGATGCCGCCAGAGTCGTGTACCGTGGGTCACGGGGCATCGAAATCCTCCCGGGACGCGAAAACCGTGGACTATAGCCCACGAAAATGGCCAGAAATGCTCGAGATCACGAGTTTTGACGATGCCGCTAGAGTCGTGTACCGTGGGTCACGGGGCATCGAAATCCTCCCGGGAGCCGAAAACGTGGACTATAGCCCACGAAAACGGCCAGAAATGCTTGAAATCACGAGTTTTGATGATGCCGCTAGAGTCGTGTACCGTGGGTCACGGGGCATCGAAATACTCCCGGGACCCGAAACCGTGGACTATAGCCCACGAAAACGGCCAGAAATGCTTGAATTCACGAGTTTTGATGATGCCGCTAGAGTCGTGTACCAGGGATCACGGGGCATCAAAATCCTCCCGGGACCAGAAAACATGGACTATAGCCCACGAAAACAGCCAGAAATGCTCGAAATTGCGAGTTTTGACGATGCCGCCAGAGTCGTGTACCGTGGGTCACGGGGCATCGAAATCCTCCCGGGACCCGAAACCGTGGACTATAGCCCACGAAAACGGCCAGAAATGCTTGAAATCACGAGTTTTGATGATGCCGCTAGAGTCGTGTACCGTGGGTCACGGGGCATCAAAATCCTCCCGAGACCGGAAAACATGGACTATAGCCCATGAAAACAGCCGGAAATGCGCGAAATCGCGAAGTTTCGACGATGCCGCCGAGTCGGGTACCGGGTTCACGGGGCATCGAAATACTCCCGGGACCCGAAATCGTGGATTATAGCCCACGAAAACGGCCAGAAATGCTTGAATTCACGAGTTTTGACGATGCCGCTAGAGTCGTGTACCAGGGGTCACGGGGCATCGAAATCCTCCCGGGACCGGAAAACATGGACTATAGCCCACGAAAACAGCCAGAAATGCGCGAAATCGCGAGTTTTGACGATGCCGCCAGAGTCGTGTACCGGGGTCACGGGGCATCGAAATCCTCCCGGAACGCGAAAACCGTGGACTATAGCCCACGAAAATGGCCAGAAATGCTCGAGATCACGAGTTTTGACGATGCCGCTAGAGTCGTGTACCGTGGGTCACGGGGCATCGAAATCCTCCCGGGAGCCGAAAACGTGGACTATAGCCCACGAAAACGGCCAGAAATGCTTGAAATCACAAGTTTTAATGATGCCGCTAGAGTCGTGTACCGTGGGTCACGGGGCATCGAAATACTCCCGGGACCCGAAATCGTGGACTATAGCCCACGAAAACGGCCAGAAATGCTTGAATTCACGAGTTTTGACGATGCCGCTAGAGTCGTGTAGGTCACGGGGCATCAAAATCCTCCCGGGACCAGAAAACATGGACTATAGCCCACGAAAACAGCCAGAAATGCTCGAAATCGCGAGTTTTGACGATGCCGTCAGTCGTGTACCGTGGGTCACGGGGCATCGAAATCCTCCTGGGACCCGAAACCGTGGACTATAGCCCACGAAAATGGCCAGAAATGCTTGAAATCACGAGTTTTGACGATGCCGCTAGAGTCGTGTACCGGGGGTCACGGGGCATCAAAATCCTCCCGGGACCGAAAACATGGACTATAGCCCATGAAAACAGCCAGAAATGCGCGAAATCGCGAGTTTCGACGATGCCGCCAGAGTCGTGTACCGGGGTCACGGGGCATCGAAATACTCCCGGGACCCGAAATCGTGGACTATAGCCCACGAAAACGGCCGAGAAATGCTTGAATTCACGAGTTTTGACGATGCCGCTAGAGTCGTGTACCGGGGGTCACGGGGCATCGAAATCCTCCCGAGGACCGGAAAACATGGACTATAGCCCATGAAAACAGCCGAAATGCGCGAAATCGCGAGTTTCGACGATGCCGCCAGAGTCGTGTACCGGGGTCACGGGGCATCGAAATCCTCCCGGAACCCGAAAACCGTGGACTATAGCCCACGAAAATGGCCGAAATGCTCGAGATCACGAGTTTTGACGATGCCGCTAGAGTCGTGTACCGTGGGTCACGGGGCATCGAAATCCTCCCGGGACCCGAAAACGTGGACTATAGCCCACGAAAACGGCCAGAAATGCTTGAAATCACGAGTTTTGATGATGCCGCTAGAGTCGTGTACCGTGGGTCACGGGGCATCGAAATACTCCCGGGACCCGAAATCGTGGACTATAGCCCACGAAAACGGCCAGAAATGCTTGAATTCACGAGTTTTGACAATGCCGCTAGAGTCGTGTACCAGGGGTCACGGGGCATCGAAATCATCCCGGGACCCGAAAACATGGACTATAGCCCATGAAAACAGCCGGAAATGCGCGAAATCGCGAGTTTCGACGATGCCGCCGAGTCGTGTACCGGGGTCACGGGGCATCGAAATCCTCCCGGAACCGAAAACCGTGGACTATAGCCCACGAAAATGGCCCGAAATGCTCGAGATCACGAGTTTTGACGATGCCGCTAGAGTCGTGTACCGTGGGTCACGGGGCATCGATATCCTCCCGGAGCCGAAAACGTGGACTATAGCCCACGAAAGCGGCCGGAAATGCTTGAAATCACGAGTTTTGATGATGCCGCTAGAGTCTTGTACCGTGGGATCACGGGGCATCGAAATACTCCCGAGGACCGAGAAAACATGGACTATAGCCCACGAAAACAGACCGTAAATGCTCGAAATGTGCGAGTTTTGACGATGCCGCTAGAGTCGTGTACCAGGGGTCACGGGGCATCAAAATCCTCGCAGGACCAGAAAACATGGACTATAGCCCACGAAAACAGCCAGAAATGCTCGAAATCACGAGTTTTGACGATGCCGGTAGAGTCATGTACCGTGGGTCATGGGGCATCGAAATCCTCCCGGGACCCGAGAACGTGGACCATAGCCCACGAAAACGGCCATAAATGCTTGAAATCACAAGTTTTAATGATGCCGCTAGAGTCGTGTACCGTGGGTCACGGGGCATCGAAATACTCCCGGGACCCGAAATCGTGGACTAAAGCCCACGAAAACGGCCAGAAATGCTTGAATTCACGAGTTTTTACAATGCCGCTAGAGTCGTGTAGGTCACGGGGCATCAAAATCCTCCCGAGACAAGAAAACATGGACTATAGCCCATGAAAACAGCCAGAAATGCTCGAAATCGCGAGTTTTGACGATGCCGGCGAGTCGTGTACCGTGGGGCACGGGGCATCGAAATCCTCCCGGGACCCGAAACCGTGGACTATAGCCCACGAAAACGGCCAGAAATGCTTGAATTCACGAGTTTTGATGATGCCGCTAGAGTCGTGTACCGGGGGTCACGGGGCATCAAAATCCTCCCAGGACCGAGAAAACATGGACTATAGCCCATGAAAACAGCCGAAATGCGCGAAATCGCGAGTTTCGACGATGCCGCCGAAGTCGGGTACCGGGGTCACGGGGCATCGAAATACTCCCGGGACCCGAAATCGTGGACTATAGCCCACGAAAACGGCCAGAAATGCTTGAATTCACGAGTTTTGACGATGCCGCTAGAGTCGTGTACCGGGGGTCACGGGGCATCGAAATCCTCCCAGGACCAGAAAACATGGACTATAGCCCATGAAAACAGCCAGAAATGCGCGAAATCGCGAGTTTCGACGATGCCGCCGAGTCGTGTACCGGGGTCACGGGGCATCGAAATCCTCCCGAACCCGAAAACCGTGGACTATAGCCCACGAAAATGGCCAGAAATGCTCGAGATCACGAGTTTTGACGATGCCGCTAGAGTCGTGTACCGTGGGTCACGGGGCATCGAAATCCTCCCGGGACCCGAAAACGTGGACTATAGCCCACGAAAACGGCCAGAAATGCTTGAAATCACGAGTTTTGATGATGCCGCTAGAGTCGTGTACCGTGGGTCACGGGGCATCGAAATACTCCCGGGACCCGAAATCGTGGACTATAGCCCACGAAAACGGCCAGAAGTGCTTGAATTCACGAGTTTTGACAATGCCGCTAGAGTCGTGTACCAGGGGTCACGGGGCATCGAAATCCTCCCAGGACCAGAAAACATGGACTAGAGCCCATGAAAACAGCCAGAAATGCGCGAAATCGCGAGTTTCGACGATGCCGCCAGAGTCGTGTACCGGGGTCACGGGGCATCGAAATCCTCCCGGAACCCGAAAACCGTGGACTATAGCCCACGAAAATGGCCAGAAATGCTCGAGATCACGAGTTTTGACGATGCCGCTAGAGTCGTGTACCGTGGGTCACGGGGCATCGAAATCCTCCCGGGAGCCGAAAACGTGGACTATAGCCCACGAAAACGGCCAGAAATGCTTGAAATCACGAGTTTTGATGATGCCGCTAGAGTCGTGTACCGTGGGTCACGGGGCATCGAAATACTCCCGGGACCCGAAATCGTGGACTATAGCCCACGAAAATGGCCAGAAATGCTTGAATTCACGAGTTTTTACAATGCCGCTAGAGTCGTGTACCAGGGATCACGGGGCATCAAAATCCTCCTAGGACCAGAAAACATGGACTATAGCCCACGAAAACAGCCAGAAATGCTCGAAATTGCGAGTTTTGACGATGCCGCCAGAGTCGTGTACCGTGGGTCACGGATCGAAATCCTCCTGGGACCCGAAACCGTGGACTATAGTCCACGAAAACGGCCAGAAATGCTTGAAATCACTGTTGGAGATATGCCCAAGAGGCAATAATAAAGTGGTTATTATAATATCTTTATGTTTATGATAAATGTTTGTATACCATGCTATAATTGTATTAACCGAAACATTGATACATGTGTGTTATATAAACAACAAGGAGTCCCTAGTAAGCCTCTTGTATAACTAGCTTGTTGATTAATAGATGATCATGGTTTCGTGATCATGAACATTGGATGTTATTAATAACAAGGTTATGTCATTAGTTGAATGATATAATGGACACACACCCAAATGAGCGTAGCATAAGATCAAGTCATCTAGTTCATTTGCTATAAGCTTTCGATACATAGTTGTCTTAATCCTTCGACCATGAGATCATGTAAATCACTTACACCGGAAAGGTACTTTGATTACACCAAACGTCATTGCGTAAATGGGTGACAATAAAGGTGGGATTAAGTATTTGGAAAGTGTGAGTTGAGGCATATGGATCAATAGTGGGATTTGTCCATCCCGATGACGGATAGATATACTCGGGCCCTCTCGGTGGAATGTCATCTGAATTAGCTTGCAAGCATATGAATAGTTCATAAGAGATCACATACCACGGTACGAGTAAAGAGTACTTGTCGGTAACGAGGTTGAACAAGGTATGGAGATACCGATGATCAAACCTCGGACAAGTAAAATATCGCGAGACAAAGGGAATTGGCACCGTATGTAAATGGTTCAATCGATCACTAAGTCATCGTTGAATATGTGGGAGCCATTATGGATCTCCAGATCCCGCTATTGGTTATTGCTCGGAGAGGAGTCTCGACCATGTCTGCATAGTTCGCGAACCGTAGGGTGACGCGCTTAAGGTTCGATGTCGCATAAGTAGATTCGGAATATGAGATGGAGTACGAAGTTTGTTCGGAGTCTCGGATGAGATCCAGGACATCACGAGGAGGTCCGGAATGGTCCGGAGAATAAGATTCATATATGGGAAGTTATTTTCCGGGGTTCGGAAAAAGTTTCGGTGTTTGACCGAAGCTTCTAGAAGGTTCTAGAGGGCCACCGGTGGGCCCACCACCCCGGGAGGGACCACATGGGCCAAGGGAGTGCAGCCTGGCCTAATGGGCCAGGGGCACCTAGCCCTCAAGGCCCAGCCGGCCAGCCCCCTAGGGATAAGATCAAATCCCGGAGGATAAGATCAAATCCCTAAAATCGAGGGAGCAATTTTGGAAGGGGAAGCAAACTTGGAAGGGGATGATTTCTGATCCCCCTTTCCTTCTGTGCGCTGGTGGGGCCCAAGGGGCTGCCTTGGCCGCCCCTCCCTCTATAAATAGAGGAGAGGGGCAGCCGGCCACTTGCCGCTACACACTAAAGTCCGCCGCCCCCTCTCTCCTCCACCGCAAGTCCGCTCCGGCTTAGGCGAAGCCCTGCAGCTTTTCTCCTCCACCACCACCACCACGCCGTCGTGCTGCTGGGATTCCGAGGGGATCTACCACACCTCCGCTGCCCGCTGTAACGGGGAGAGGATGGGCTTCATCGACACCGTACGCACGATCGAGTACGAAGTGCCGCCGGATTGCAAGCACGGAACGATCGTCTACACCAACAACGAGATTAATCTCGTAGGCTTTGGAATCTTCGAGGGTTAGTCTCATCTCCATCTCGTTGCTTCGATCTTGTAGATTAGATCTTGGGTGTTCCATAGATTAGATCTATTGGTTTTATTCGTCTTGCGGTAGGAAAATTTTTGTTTTCTATGCTACGAACCCCATCAGTGGTATCAGAGCCATGTCTATGCATAGATCTGTTGCACGAGTAGAACACAATGGTTTTGTGGGCGGTGATGCTTTTGTTGCTTTAGTTTGTGTACTTTGCTTCTTGCGGGATGGTGGGATGAAGCGGCCCGGGCTAACTTTACATGACCGCGTCTCATGAGACTTGCTCCACGCTTGACATGCAACTTGTATTGCATAAGTGGCTTTGCGGGTGTCTGTCTCTCCCACCATAGTGAAGATTGTAATTTACACTTCTATTGTCAACACTAGTATCACCGTTGTGGTTCATGTTCGTAGGTAGATTGGATCTTACTCGAAAACCCTAAACCACGTAAAATATGCAAACCAAATTAGAGGCGTCTAACTTGTTTTTGCAGTGGTTTGGTGATGTGATATGGCCATGATGTGATGATGATTATATTTGATGTATGAGATGTTCATTATTGTATTATGGCAACCGGCAGGAGCCTAATGGTTGTCTTTAATTTTTGTTAAAGACCTGCGTGTCTATTCATCATGTAATAGCTTTATTTCAAGTAGTTGTTATAGTAGCTATAAGTGATGGACAACCATGAAGCGGCGCCACGGACCTTGACGCCATGCTGGTGATGATGGAGATCATGTCCGTGCTTTGGAGATGGAGATCAAAAGCACAAGAAGAAAGGCCATATCATATCACACATTATGAATTGCATGTGATGTTAATCCTTTTTATGCATCTTATTTTGCTTAGATCGCGACGGTAGCATTATAAGATGATCCCTCTCACTAAATATCAAGATAATAAAGTGTTCATCCTTAGTATGCACCGTTGCTAAGACTTGTCGTTTCGAAGCACCTCGTGATGATCGGGTGTGATAGACTCTACATGTGCATACAACGGGTGCAAGCCAGATTTGCACACGCGGATACCAAGGTTGCCTTGACGAGCCTAGCATGTACATACATGGTCTCGGAACACGGGATACCGAAAGGTAGAGCATGAGTCATATGAATGATATGATGAACACTTTGAGTGTTCGCCTTTGAAGCTACATCTTTTCTCGTGAAGATCGGACTTGGTGTAGTGGATTTGGTTCGTGTAATCACTAAGACAATGCGAGGGATGTTGTTTTAAGTGGGAGTTCACCTAGTTAATTTCAGAATTAAAATTGAACTCAATTTATCATAAACTTAGTCTAAACTCTTTGCAAATATGTTGTAGATCATGGCGCCCCCTCCATCAATTTTAACCAGCTTCCTAGAGAAAGAAAAGCTTAAGGGCAATGGTAGCAACTTCACCGATCGGTTCCGTCATGTGAGGATCTTCCTCACCGGTGGAAGCCTCGCAATATGTGCTCGAAGCACCGCTAGGTCCCCCACCACCTCCTCGCAGTGTCCGAGGACATTAGGAATGTCTATGAGACTCGGGCAACTCGGTACTCCGAAGTTCAGTGCGCCATCTTGTGCAGCTTAGAGGCAGAGCTCCAAAAGCGTTTTGAGCACCACGACCCATGTGAGATGATGCGTGAGCTCAAACTTATCTTTGAAACTCATGCGGCCGTGGAGAGCTATGAGGCCTCGAAGCAGTTCTTTACCCGCATGATGGAAGAGGGCAGCTCCGTTAGTGAGCACATGCTCGTCATGTCCGGGCATGCGAAGAAGCTCAATGACTTGGGGATGATGATCCCTAACAAGTTGGGTATTCATCGTGTCCTCCAATCACTGCCACCAAGTTACAAGAACTTCGTGATGAACTACAACATGCAGAACATGAACAAAGAGTTACCTGAACTCTTCTCCATGCTGAAGTCTCGCTGAAGTAGAAATAAAGAAGGAGAACCAAGTGTTGATGGTCAACAAGACCACCAGTTTCAAGAAGCAGGGCAAGCCTAACAAGGGCAACTTCAAGAAGGGCGGCAAGAAAGTTGCAGCGCCTCCTGAGAAGCCTAAGGCTGGTCCTAAGCCTGATACTGTGTGCTATCACTGCCAGGGGAAGGGGCACTGGAAGCGTAATTGCTCCAAATACTTGGCCGATCTGAAGAGCGGCAACATCAAGAAGAAAGGTATATTTGATATACATGTTATAGATGTCTATCTTACCGGTTCTCGTAGTAGTGCCTGGGTATTTGATACTGGTTCGGTTGCTCACATTTGTAACTCGAAACAGGAACTGCGGAATAAACGAAGCCTGGCGAGGGACGAGGTGACGATGCGCGTTGGAAATGGATCCAAAGTCGATGTGATCGCCGTCGGCACGCTCCCTCTACATCTACCTTCGGGATTAGTTTTAAACCTTAATAATTGTTATTTGGTACCTGCGTTGAGCATGAACATTATATCTGGATCTTGTTTGATGCAAGACGGTTATTCGTTTAAGTCTCGAGAATAATGGTTGTTCGATTTATATGAGTAATGTCTTTTATGGCCATGCACCCGAGATGAATGGTTTATTCTTGTTAAATCTCGATAGTAGTGATACACATGTTCATAACATTGATGCTAAGCGAATTAAATTGAATGATAATTCTACTTATATGTGGCACTGTCGTCTTGGTCATATTGGAGTGAAGCGCATGAAGAAACTCCATTCCGATGGACTTCTTGAGTCACTTGACTTTGAGTCACTTGACAGATGCGAAGCATGTCTAATGGGAAAAATGACTAAGACTCCATTTTCTGGTACGATGGAGCGAGCTACAGATTTATTGGAAATCATACATACCGATGTGTGCGGACCGATGAGTGTAGCATCGCGCGGTGGTTATCGTTATGTTCTAACTTTCACGGATGATCTGAGTAGATATGGGTATATTTACTTTATGAAACATAAGTCCGAGACTTTCGAGAAGTTCAAGGAATTCCAAAGTGAAGTAGAAAATCAACGTAACAAGAAGATTAAGTTTCTGCGTTCTGATCGCGGAGGCGAATATCTGAGTTATGAGTTTGGCATGCATTTAAAGAAATGCGGAATACTTTCACAGTTGACACCGCCGGGAACACCACAGCGTAATGGTGTGTCCGAACGTCGTAATCGAACTCTCTTAGATATGGTTCGTTCTATGATGTCTCTTACCGATTTACCATTGTCATTTTGGGGTTATGCATTAGAGACAGCCGCATTCACTTTAAATAGGGCACCATCTAAATCCGTTGAAACGACACCGTATGAATTATGGTTTGGGAAGAAACCTAAGCTGTCGTTCCTTAAAGTTTGGGGTTGCGAAGCTTATGTAAAGAAGTTACAACCTGACAAGCTAGAACCCAAAGCGGAGAAATGCGTCTTCATAGGATACCCTAAAGAAACTATTGGGTATACTTTCTATCACAGATCCGAAGGCAAAATCTTTGTTGCCAAGAACGGATCCTTTCTTGAGAAGGAGTTTCTCACTAAAGAAGTGACTGGAAGAAAAGTAGAACTCGACGAGGTTAATGAACCTTCTCTCATAGATCGGAGTAGCGCAGAGGTCGGAAGAAGTTCCTGCTCAGCCTCGCACCGATAGGAGAGGAAGCGAATGATGATGATCATGAAGCTTCGAACGAGGAAGCTATCGAACCTCGCAGATCGACGAGGGAACGTACCACTCCCGATTGGTATGATCCCTGTCTAAATGTCATGATTGTGGACAACAATGATGAGGACCCCGCGACGTATGAAGAAGCGATGATGAGCCCCGATTCCAACAAATGGCAAGAAGCCATGAAATCCGAAATGGGATCCATGTATGATAACAAAGTATGGACTTTGGTAGACTTACCCGATAGCCGCAAGGCTCGTCGAGAATAAATGGATCTTCAAGAGAAAAACAGATGCCGATGGTAATATTACTCGTCTATAAAGCTCGACTTGTCGCAAAGGGTTTTCGACAAATTCAAGGAGTTGACTACGATGAGACTTTCTCACCCGTAGCGAAGCTAAAGTCTGTGAGGATTTTGTTAGCAATAGCTGCATTTTTCGATTATGAGATTTGGCAGATGGATGTCAAAACGGCGTTCCTCAATGGTGATATTGAGGAAGAGTTGTATATGGTACAACCCAAGGGTTTTGTCGATCCAGAAAATGCTGACAAGGTATGCAAACTTCAGCGTTCCATTTATGGACTGAAGCAAGCATCCCGGAGTTGGAATCTACGCTTTGATAGAGTGATCAAAGACTTCGGTTTTATACGGACTCATGGTGAGGCCTCGTATTTACAAGAAAGTGAGTGGGAGCTCAGTAGCGTTCCTGATATTATATGTAGATGACATATTATTGATTGGGAATGATATAGAACTATTAAGCAGCGTTAAAGGTTATTTGAATAAGTGTTTTTCAATGAAAGACCTTGGTGAAGCAGCGTACATTTTAGGCATCAAGATTTATAGAGATAGATCAAGACGCCTAATAGGCCTTTCACAAAGTACATACCTGGACAAGATTCTAAAGAAGTTTAGAATGGATGAAAGCAAGAAAGGGTTCTTGCCAATGTTGCCAGGTAAGGTCTTGAGTAAGACTCAAGGTCCGGTCACGGCAGATGAAAGAGAGAGGATGAGCAAGATCCCCTATGCTTCGGCAGTAGGCTCTCTCATGTATGCCATGCTGTGTACTAGACCGGATATCGCACATGCTGTTAGTTTGACCAGCAGATATCAAAGTGATCCAGGAATGGAACACTGGACAGCGGTCAAGAATATCCTGAAGTACTTGAAAAGGACTAAGGATATGTTTCTTTGTTATGGCGGTGACCAAGAGCTCGTTGTAACAAGTTACACCGATGCAAGTTGGAACACCGATCCTGATGACTCTAAGTCTCAGTCTGGGTACGTGTTTATATTGAATGGTGCGGCGATAAGCTGGAGCAGTTCCAAGCAAGTGCACGGTGGCGAAATCTTCAACAGAATCTGAATATATAGCGGCTTCAGAGGCTTCATCGGAAGCGGTATGGATGAAGAGGTTCATTGTTGAGCTTGGTGTGGTTCCTAGTGCATTGGACCCGTTAGTCATTTATTGTGACAACACGGGTGCCATCGCCAATGCAAAGGAACCAAGGTCACACAAGAAGCCGAAGCATATCAAGCTGCGTTTTCATTCGATTCGCGAGTACATCGAAGATGGTGAAGTAGAGATTTGCAAAGTACACACGGATCTGAATGTTGCGGATCCGTTGACTAAAGCTCTCCCAAGGGCAAAGCATGACCAACACCGGAATGCCATGGGTGTTAGGTACCTTACAATGTAATCTAGATTATTGACTCTAGTGCAAGTGGGAGACTCGTTGGAGATATGCCCAAGAGGCAATAATAAAGTGGTTATTATAATATCTTTATGTTTATGATAAATGTTTGTATACCATGCTATAATTGTATTAACCGAAACATTGATACATGTGTGTTATATAAACAACAAGGAGTCCCTAGTAAGCCTCTTGTATAACTAGCTTGTTGATTAATAGATGATCATGGTTTCGTGATCATGAACATTGGATGTTATTAATAACAAGGTTATGTCATTAGTTGAATGATATAATGGACACACACCCAAATGAGCGTAGCATAAGATCAAGTCATCTAGTTCATTTGCTATAAGCTTTCGATACATAGTTGTCTTAGTCCTTCGACCATGAGATCATGTAAATCACTTACACCGGAAGGGTACTTTGATTACACCAAACGTCATTGCGTAAATGGGTGACAATAAAGGTGGGATTAAGTATTTGGAAAGTGTGAGTTGAGGCATATGGATCAACAGTGGGATTTGTCCATCCTGATGACGGATAGATATACTCTGGGCCCTCTCGGTGGAATGTCATCTGATTAGCTTGCAAGCATATGAATAGTTCATAAGAGATCACATACCACGGTACGAGTAAAGAGTACTTGTCGGTAACGAGGTTGAACAAGGTATGGAGATACCGATGATCAAACCTCGGACAAGTAAAATATCGCGAGACAAAGGGAATTGGCACCGTATGTAAATGGTTCAATCGATCACTAAGTCATCGTTGAATATGTGGGAGCCATTATGGATCTCCGGATCCCGCTATTGGTTATTGCTCGGAGAGGAGTCTCGACCATGTCTGCATAGTTCGCGAACCGTAGGGTGACGCGCTTAAGGTTCGATGTCGCATAAGTAGATTCGGAATATGAGATGGAGTACGAAGTTTGTTCGGAGTCTCGGATGAGATCCAGGACATCACGAGGAGGTCCGGAATGGTCCGGAGAATAAGATTCATATATGGGAAGTTATTTTCCGGGGTTCGGAAAAGTTTCGGTGTTTGACCGAAGCTTCTAGAAGGTTCTAGAGGGCCACCGGTGGGCCCACCACCCCGGGAGGGACCACATGGGCCAAGGGAGTGCAGCCTGGCCTAATGGGCCAGGGGCACCTAGCCCTCAAGGCCCAGCCGGCCAGCCCCCCTAGGGATAAGATCAAATCCCGGAGGATAAGATCAAATCCCTAAAATCGAGGGAGCAATTTTGGAAGGGGAAGCAAACTTGGAAGGGGATGATTTCTGATCCCCCTTTCCTTCCGTGCGTTGGTGGGGCCCAAGGAGCTGCCTTGGCCGCCCCTCCCTCTATAAATAGAGGAGAGGGGCAGCCGGCCACTTGCCCCTACACACCAAAGTCCGCCGCCCCCTCTCTCCTCCACCGCAAGTCCGCTCCGGCTTGGCGAAGCCCCGCAGCTTTTCTCCTCCACCACCACCACCACGCCGTCGTGCTGCTGGGATTCCGAGGGGATCTACCACACCTCCGCTGCCCGCTGGAACGGGGAGAGGACGGGCTTCATCGACACCGTACGCACGACCGAGTACGGAAGTGCTGCCGGATTGCAGCACGGAACGATCGTCTACACCAACAACGAGATTAATCTCGTAGGCTTTGGAATCTTCGAGGGTTAGTCTCATCTCCATCTCGTTGCTTCGATCTTGTAGATTAGATCTTGGGTGTTCCATAGATTAGATCTATTGGTTTTATTCGTCTTGCGGTAGGAAAATTTTTGTTTTCTATGCTACGAACCCCATCAGTCACGAGTTTTGATGATGCCGCTAGAGTCGTGTACCGTGGGTCACGGGGCATCGAAATACTCCCGGGACCCGAAACCGTGGACTATAGCCCACGAAAATGGCCAGAAATGCTTGAAATCACAAGTTTTGATGATGCCGCTAGAGTCGTGTACCAGGGGTCACGGGGCATCAAAATCCTCGCAGGACCAGAAAACATGGACTATAGCCCATGAAAACAGCCAGAAATGCTCGAAATCACGAGTTTTGACGATGCCGGTAGAGTCATGTACCGTGGGTCGGGGGGCATCGAAATCCTCCCGGGACCCGAGAACGTGGACCATAGCCCACGAAAACGGCCATAAATGCTTGAAATCACAAGTTTTAATGATGCCGCTAGAGTCGTGTACCGTGGGTCACGGGGCATCGAAATACTCCTGGGACCCGAAATCGTGGACTATAGCCCACGAAAACGGCCAGAAATGCTTGAATTCACGAGTTTTGATGATGCCGCTAGAGTCGTGTAGGTCACGGGGCATCAAAATCCTCCCGGGACCAGAAAACATGGACTATAGCCCACGAAAACGGCCAGAAATGCTTGAAATCACGAGTTTTGATGATGCCGCTAGAGTCGTGTACCAGGGGTCACGGGGCATCAAAATCCTCCCAGGACCAGAAAACATGGACTATAGCCCATGAAAACAGCCAGAAATGCGCGAAATCGCGAGTTTCGACGATGCCGCCAGAGTCGTGTACCGGGGTCACGGGGCATTGAAATACTCCCGGGACCCGAAATCGTGGACTATAGTCCACGATTTTGGGTCCCGGGCGTATTTTGATGCCCCATGACCCACGGTACATGACTCTAGCGGCATCGTCAAAACTCGTGATTTCGAGCATTTCTGGCTGTTTTCGTGGGTTATAGCCCACGAAAACGGCCAGAAATGCTTGAATTCACGAGTTTTTACAATGCCGCTAGAGTCGTGTACCAGGGGTCACGGGGCATCAAAATCCTCCCAGGACCGGAAAACATGGACTATAGCCCACGAAAACAGCCAGAAATGCTCGAAATTGCGAGTTTTGACGATGCCGCCAGAGTCGTGTACCGTGGGTCATGGGGCATCGAAATCGTTCTGGGACCCGAAACCGTGGACTATAGCCCACGAAAACGGCCAGAAATGCTCGAAATCACGAGGTTTGATGATGCCGCTAGAGTCGTGTAACGGGCGTCACGGGGCATCGAAATCCTCCCGGGACCCGAAATCCGTGGACTATAGCCCACGAAAACGGCCAGAAATGCTCGAGATCACGAGTTTTTGACGATGCCGCTAGAGTCATGTACTGGGGGTCACGGGGCATCGAAATCCTACCGGGACCCGAAATCGTGGCCTATAGCCCACGAAAACGGCCAGAAATGCTTGAAATCACGAGTTTTGATGATGCCGCTAGAGTCGTGTACCGTGGGTCACGGGGCATCGAAATACTCCCGGGACCAGAAATCGTGGACTATAGCCCACGAAAACGGCCAGAAATGCTTGAAATCACGAGTTTTGATGATGCCGCTAGAGTCGTGTACCAGGGGTCACGGGGCATTGAAATCATCCCGTGACCTGAAACCGTGGACTATAGCCCACGAAAACGGCCAGAAATGCGCGAAATCGCGAGTTTCGACGATGCCGCCAGAGTCGTGTACCGGGGGTCACGGGGCATCGAAATCCTCCCGGGACCCGAAACCGTGGACTCCGACGAAAACGGCCAGAAATGCTTGAAAACGGCCGTTTTTTTACGATGCCGCTAGAGTCGTGTACCGGGGGTCACGGGGCATCGAAATCCTCCCAGGACCCGAAAACGTGGACTATAGCCCACGAAAACAGCCAGAAATGCTCGAAATCACGAAGTTTTGATGATGCCGCTAGAGTCGTGTATCGTGGGTCACGGGGCATCGAAATGCTCCGGGACCCGAAACCGTGGACTATAGGCCGACGAAAACGGCCGAAATGCTCGAAATCACGAGTTTTGACGATGACGCTAGAGTCGTGTACCGGGGTCACGGGGCATCGAAATCCTCGTGGGAACCGAAAACGAGGACTATAGCCCACGAAAATAGCCAGAAATGCTCGAAATCACGAGTTTTGACGATGCCGGTAGAGTCATGTACCGTGCGTCGGGGGGCATCGAAATCTTCCCGGGACCCGAAAACGTGGAACATAGCCCACGAAAACGGCAATAAATGCTTGAAATCACAAGTTTTAATGATGCCGCTAGAGTCGTGTACCGTGGGTCACGGGGCATCGAAATACTCCGGGACCCAAAATCGTGGACTATAGCCCACGAAAACGGCCAGAAATGCTTGAATTCACGAGTTTTGATGATGCCGCTAGAGTCGTGTAGGTCACGGGGCATCAAAATCCTCCCGGGACCAGAAAACATGGAGTATAGCCCACGAAAACAGCCAGAAATGATCGAAATCGCGAGTTTTGACGATGCGCCGAGTCGTGTACCGTGGGTCACGGGGCATCGAAATCCTCCCGGGACCCGAAACCGTGGACTATAGCCCACGAAAACGGCCAGTAATGCTTGAAATCACGAGTTTTGATGATGCCGCTAGAGTCGTGTACCGTGGGTCACGGGGCATCGAAATACTCTCGGGACCGAAATCGTGGACTATAGCCCACGAAAACGGCCGAAATGCTTGAATTCACGAGTTTTGACAAAGCCGCTAGAGTCGTGTACCGGGGTCACGGGGCATCAAAATCCTCCCAGGACCGGAAAACATGGACTATAGCCCATGAAAACAGCCGAAATGCGCGAAATCGCGAGTTTCGACGATGCCGCCGAGTCGTGTACTGGGGTCACGGGGCATCGAAATCCTCCCGGAACCCGAAAACCGTGGACTATAGCCCACGAAAATGGCCAAATGCTCGAGATCACGAGTTTTGGCGATGCCGCTAGAGTCGTGTACCGTGGGTCACGGGGCATCGAAATCCTCCCGGGACCCGAAACGTGGACTATAGCCCACGAAACGGCCGAAATGCTTGAAATCACGAGTTTTGATGATGCTGCTAGAGTCGTGTACCGTGGGTCACGGGGCATCGAAATCCTCCCGGGACCCGGAAACGTGGACTATAGCACACGAAACGGCCAGAAATGCTTGAAATCACGAGTTTTGATGATGCCGCTAGAGTCGTGTACCGTGGGTCACGGGGCATCGAAATACTCCGGGACCCGAAATCGTGGACTATAGCCCACGAAAACGGCCAGAAATGCTTGAATTCACGAGTTTTTACAATGCCGCTAGAGTCTTGTACCAGGGGTCACGGGGCATCAAAATCCTCCCAGGACTGAGAAAACATGGACTATAGCCCACGAAACAGCGCGAAATGCTCGAAATTGCGAGTTTTGACGATGCCGCCAGAGTCGTGTACCGTGGGTCATGGGGCATCGAAATCGTTACGGGACCCGAAACCGTGGACTATAGCCCACGAACGGCCAGAAATGCTCGAAATCACGAGTTTTGATGATGCTGCTAGAGTCGTGTAACGGGGTCACGGGCATCGAAATCCTCCGGGACCCGAAATCCGTGGACTATAGCCCACGAACGGCCAGAAATGCTCGAGATCACGAGTTTTTTACGATGCCGCTAGAGTCATGTCTTGGGGTCACGGGGCATCGAAATCTCTACGGGACCCTAAATCGTGGACTATAGCCCACGAAAACGGCCAGAAATGCTTGAAATCACGAGTTTTGATGATGCCGCTAGAGTCGGTAGTACCAGTGGGTCACGGGGCATCGAAATACTCCCGGGACCAGAAAACATGGGCTATAGTCCACGATTTTGGGTCCCGAGAGGATTTCGATGCCCCTGACCCCCGGTACATGACTCTAGCGGCATCGTCAAAACTCGTGATCTCGAGCATTTCTGGCCGTTTTCGTGGGCTAGTCCACGGTTTTCGGGTCCCGGGAGGATTTCGATGCCTCGTGACCGTACACGACTCTAAGCGGCATCATCAAAACTCGTGATTTCAAACATTTCTGGCCGTTTTGGTGGACTATAGTCCACGGTTTCGGGTTCCAGGAGGATTTCGATGCCCCATGACCCACGACGGTACACGACTCTGGTGGCATCGTCAAAACTCGCGATTTCGAGCATTTCTGGCTGTTTTCGTGGGCTATAGTCCATGTTTTCTGGTCCCGGGAGGATTTTGATGCCCCAGTGACCCTGGTACACGACTCTAGCGGCATTGCCAAAACTCGTGAATTCAAGCATTTCTGGCCGTTTTCGTGGACTATAGTCCACGATTTCGGGTCCCGGGAGTATTTCGATGCCCCGTGACCACACAACTCTAGCGGAATCATCAAAACTCGTGATTTCAAGCATTTCTGGCCGTTTTCGTGGGCTATAGTCCACGGTTTCGGGTCCCGGGAGTATTTCGATGCCCCGTGACCCACGGTGCACGACTCTGGCGGCATCGTCGAAACTCGTGATTTCATGCATTTCTGGCTGTTTTCGTGGGCTATAGTCCACGATTTCGGGTCCCGGGAGTATTTCGATGCCCCGTGACCCACGGTACACGACTCTAGCGGCATCATCAAAACTCGTGATTTCAAGCATTTCTGGCCGTTTTCGTGGGCTATAGTCCACGGTTTTGGGTCCCGGGAGGATTTCGATGCCCCGTGACCCACGGTACACGACTCTGGCGGCATCGTCAAAACTCGTGATTTCGAGCATTTCTGGCTGTTTTCGTGGGCTATAGTCCACGGTTTTCGGGTCCCGGGAGGATTTCGATGCCCCGTGACCCCGGTGCACGACTCTGGCGGCATCGTCGAAACTCGCGATTTCGCGCATTTCTGGCTGTTTTCATGGGTTATAGTCCATGTTTTCTGGTCCTGGGAGGATTTCGATCCCCCGTGATCCACGGTACACGACTCTAGCGGCATCGTCAAAACTCGTGATCTCGAGCATTTCTTGCTGTTTTCGTGGGCTATAGTCCACGTTTTCGGTTCCCGGGAGGATTTTGATGCCACGTGACCCCCGGTACATGACTGTAGTGGCATCGTCAAAACTCGTGATCTCGAGCATTTCTGCCCGTTTTTGTGGGCTATAGTCCATGTTTTCGGGTCCCGGGAACGATTTCGATGCCCCATGACCCACGGTACACGACTCTGGCGGCATCGTCAAAACTCGTGAGTTCGAGCATTTCTGGCTGTTTTCGTGGGCTATAGTCCATGTTTTCTGGTCCTGGGAGGATTTTGATGCCCCGTGACCCCTGGTACACGACTCTAGCGGCATTGTAAAAACTCGTGAATTCAAGCATTTCTGGCCGTTTTCGTGGGCTATAGTCCACGATTTCGGGTCCCAGGAGGATTTCGATGCCCCGTGACCCATGGTACACGTCTCTAGCGGCATCATCAAAACTCGTGATTTCAAGCATTTACGGTCGTTTTCGTGGGCTATAGTCCACGATTTCGGGTCCCGGGAGGATTTCGATGCCCCGTGACCCCGGTACATGACTCTAGCGGCATCGTCAAAAACTCGTGATCTCGGGCATTTCTGGCCGTTTTCGTGGGCTATAGTCCACGGTTTTCGGTCCCGGGAGGATTTCGATGCCCCGTGACCCCCGTTACACGACTCTAGCGGCATCATCAAAACTCGTGATTTCGAGCATTTCTGGCCGTTTTCGTGGGCTATAGTCCACGGTTTCGGGTCCCGAAACGATTTCGATGCCCCATGACCCACGCGTACACGACTATGGCGGCATCGTCAAAACTCGCAATTTCGAGCATTTCTGGCTGTTTTCGTGGGCTATAGTCCATGTTTTCTGGTCCTGGGAGGATTTTGATGCCCCGTGACCCCTGGTACACAACTCTAGCGGCATTGTAAAAACTCGTGAATTCAACCATTTCTGGCCGTTTTCGTGGGCTATAGTCCATGATTTCGGGTCCCAGGAGTATTTCGATGCCCCGTGACCCACGGTACACGACTCTAGCGGCATCATCAAAACTCGTGATTTCAAGCATTTCTGCCGTTTTCGTGGGCTATAGTCCACGTTTTCGGGTCCCGGAGGATTTCGATGCCCCGTGACCCACGGTACACGACTCTAGCGGCATCGTCAAAACTCATGATCTCGAGCATTTCTGGCCGTTTTCGTGGGCTATAGTCCACGATTTTCGTGTCCCGGGAGGATTTTGATTCCCCGTGACCCCCGGTACATGACTCTAGCAGCATCGTCAAAACTCGCGATTTCGAGCATTTCTGGCTGTTTTCGTGGGCTATAGTCCATGTTTTCTGGTCCCGGGAGGATTTTGATGCCCCGTGACCTACACGACTCTAGCGGCATCATCAAAACTCGTGAATTCAAGCATTTCTGGCCGTTTTCGTGGGCTATAGTCCACGATTTCGGGTCCCGGGAGTATTTCGATGCCCCGTGACCCACGGTACACGACTCTAGCGGCATCATTAAAACTTGTGATTTCAAGCATTTATGGCCGTTTTCGTGGGCTATGGTCCACGTTTTCGGGTCCCGGGAGGATTTCGATGCCCCCAGACCCACGGTACATGACTCTACCGGCATCGTCAAAACTCGTGATTTCGAGCATTTCTGGCTATTTTCGTGGGCTATAGACCTCGTTTTCGGTTCCCACGAGGATTTCGATGCCCCGTGACCCCCGGTACACGACTCTAGCGTCATCGTCAAAACTCGTGATTTCGAGCATTTCTGGCCGTTTTCGTCAGCTATAGTCCACGGTTTCAGGTCCCGGGAGGATTTCGATGCCCCGTGACCCACGGTACACGACTCTAGCTGTTGTGGGTATACTTCATGGGTGTACCATCGACAGTGCCTAGATCCGGCAAGCCCGGGTGGCCCACAGACGGTGATGAGGCATGTGGCCCATCGGGCGGCCCAGTTCTTCGTTGATCATGAAGGAAGAAGTCCAGCCCGGGATCAGCAGGCCGGATCCGTACCGACATAGGAGTAACCCGGATCCATGGAGGCCCATGGGGAACCCGGATCCAGTACGACGTATATGGAAGGCGGATCCGTGACGTGCACGGCAAGATATTGTACCGTAGCTAGGCTATCTGTAATCCGGCTAGGACTCTCCATGTAAACCCTAGATCCGTGCGCCTTTATAAGCCGGATTCCGGGAGCCCTAGAGGCACAACCACAACTCATTGTAACAACGCGAAAGCGCCCCGGATAATTCCGGACAAGCAGCGGTAGGCCCTGTCATCGTGCAGGTGTTCCGAAGCTGGGTAACTCGCGTACCACCGTCCCGTGTGCACTCCGCCCTATGGCCCCTACTTCTTCTCCCCCTCGTGAGGATCCCTCCTCCAAGGTATCGTCGATTAGGCAACGACAGTTGGCGCCCACCGTGGGGCCTGTGGCGTCTGGAGGCCGGAACCGGGAGGGTTCCGCCATGGGAAGCTACGACGATACCATCGCTGTGGGGCGAGTCCTTTACGCCGGAAATCTGCCGATCGTCCCTCCGGATGAGTGCTGGATTCCGGCTAGGGCAAACCCCGTCAAGCTCTCCATCGTCCCAATTGGCGGCATACACATCTTCATCGGGGAAACCGTCGATTCCGACGGAAACCCACTGGTAAGTAACGCAGACGCGACCACCGCAGAGCTGGACGCTGTCGCAAAGATCCAATCTGAGACGCAGGAACTTCCCAAGGAAGATTCCGCCTTAGATCTGGAAATTTCAAAACCCACCCAATCCGCCCCTGAGCAGGAAACAACGGTGGAAGACCAATGCAGATCCGCCTGGGTCTCCCAGGTGTTAGAAAAGCAGAGGTGCCACTTCGTACACTTCTTGGCCCATACCGCCGGAACCGCCCCTCAAGCAGTCGGAGCTGGTCCCGAGCAGGAAGAAGCACCGGAAAACATCGCAGATCCGGATCAGGCTCAGCCTATCGGAGAAAGCAAAACTCCGGGTGAAGAGTCGATTTTGGCCAATCTAAGCCCAATCTCCGGAGACACCGCGTCCATGGAATCTGATGACTTCGTCCGCAAGCTCGAGGAATACGGCCGCAACGACCAGCCTGAGGTCGATTCCGCCCAGCCTAAGCAGGTCCTCGCAACCGTGGCACCGCTGGAAGAGCAGGAAGGTGAAGATGAAAACACCGCCTCCGACCCAGGACCGTCCAATGTCGGATCTCCGCTAGATCGGATTCGTCCCCTCGAGGATGTCCTGTCTCCGGAAGAGCTGGTCGAACAAGCACGCATGGACCTGGTCGCAAAGTCTGGTGTTCTCAACAAACCAATAACTCCTGACGATGCCGCAGATCCGGAAGCTCTAGAAGCAACAAGACAGGAGATGCTAGCTACTGCCAAAAAGTTCGCAAACACCGCAGCTGCGATGTTGGACGAGAGGACAGAAGCGGCCAACTTCGTGGAACACTTCAAGAAGAAGGACCGCGAGGTCGATGAATCTCTTGCAAAGGTCAGGGAGCTTGAGAAGCACTGGGAGGCCAAGGTGAAGTTCGTTGAAGAGGAGGAAGCTAGGATCAGGCGTGAAGCCATCCCTCCCCGCAGGATTACCTTCGCCACCCCTACAGTACAGCAGCCGCTCGCAACTCCAAAGGATAACATGAAGAAGGCTGCTGAGATTTTGAAAAAGAAGAATGAGGAGATTGACATTGAATTTGTTCGCACGCTCGTCGCTTCGGCAGTGAAGCAGCAAAGCAAGGCCGACACTTCGCGCAGGTTGGAATCCAATCCGGATCAATGTGTATCTACCGCGCAGAAGGACGCCCGTGTCAATCGCCACCCTGATGATGAATCGCGCACCGGATCCTCGGAACGCAGAAGGAAAGTCAGGGAACACCCAAATCCAATTCCCGTACCATCAAAGACGCCACCGTCAGATCCAAGAAAGGGAAAGGATGCAATGTATTCTGGACGTGAGAAGTACCGGAACCCCTCTCCTCCGCCTAATGGTTATCCGCGACCCCTTCGCCGCCGTAGTCCAGCCGGAAACACCAGGCCCCAGGGGCATGGTGGGATCGTTATCCGCGACAACGTGCTGCCAAGAAACGGAAACAGGGAGCGCTCGCCGGAACCGCACCGGAACCAGAACAACCCACAGGAGCCGGAGCCCAGGAGGAGTCGGAATGAGGAGCGCGACCCGGAGCCTCGCCGGAGTCGCGACCCAGAGCCTCGCCGAAGCCACAACCCGGAGCATCGCCGGAACGACCAAGGCAGCCAGCGCCACGGCGAAGGCAGCCACAGGAGCCGGAGCCAGCATCGGGAAGGGCGAGGAGAATCAGAAGCCGGAAGCAAGAAAGCAGACCGACCACCTCGCAGGTCTCCCTCACCTCCACCTAGCGGTGGTGGCGGAGGTGGAGGCGGAGGCGGCGGCCGAAGATCTCGCTCTCGCTCAAAATCTCCACGCCATGGCTCGCGCGACGCGCGGGATCGCCTCAACGAGTACAGAACAGACTACATTGGTCCAAAGTGCTTTGGCAGGATGATTCGGGAGGAACCAAAGCCAAGGAGCTCCCTCAAGTTACCCGGAAATCTGAAGCATTATGATGGCACCGAAAGGCCGGATACCTGGATTGAGGATTACTACAATGCAGTAACCTTTGCCGGAGGAACCCCTAATATCGCTTGCCGCATGCTCCAGTTGTACCTTGTAGGACCAGCCCGGATCTGGCTCAGTGACCTCGAGAAAAACTCCATCTTTTGCTGGTTCGACCTGAAGACCGCTTTTGAGAAACACTTCAGAGGCACCTACAAAAGACCTGCCACGGCAAGCGACCTGCAAGCCTGTATCCAGAAGAAGGGAGAATCCTCAAGAAACTTCCTCACACGATGGTTGGCATGTAGGAACGAGTGCGAAAACGTCGACCACACCACTGCCATGTACGCCTTCATTGGTGGACTGCAGAGAGGAGGATTGCTGAGGCATAAGCTTACATGTTTGGCTAATGCCAACAAATTGACTTTGGACGAGATGATCTCCATTGCCAGTGATCACACTGCCGCCGATGACGACGCAGGCGGTGACTTAGCAGCTACAGCAATCCCCCTGCACCAACAAAAGAAGAACCGTGACAACGGAAACAATAGCGGCCATAAACGCAAAAACCCTGATGACCAGAAGAGTGGCGGATCCGACATGGTCGCCATGGCGTTCCAACGCGGAGGTTCAGGAGGCGGAAGAGGACGCGGCCGTGGAGGCGGAGCCGGCAGGGGTCAGCAGCATACCTCCGAAGTCACTGCTGGCGGATCCCGCGCTCCGCAAACCTACGAGGAGTACAGAGACATGCCCTGCCTGGCCCACCTGGATCCGGCTACAGGGAAGTCCACTCACACCAACCGCAACTGCAAGTGGGTCAATGACCTAAAGAACGACCCGGAGGCAGGATACAAGCGAGCCCGGAAGCACCGCCCACGCGGCAAAGGAGGCAAGGGCAAAAACAAGGACAAGGAGGAGGACAGTTCCGAGGCGATGGACGAGGATGATGACTCGCCGGATCCCAAAGTCGGAGCCGCAGGAAAATCCAACCCCTTCGAGAAAAAGAGCGTGGGGGCTTACCACACTTTCCTTGGAACCCCCACAGTACGCGCCTCCAAGTCAGCTACCCGGATCCTGAACGCTATAGTGCCGGCTGTGCCGCAGTACGTCAGGTGGTCGGAAATCCCGTGCACATTTGACAGGAAGGATCACCCCGCAATTGTGCCAAAAGAATGCTACGCCTTGGTTGTAAGTCCCCGCATAGACGGGTATGACTTCTCCAAGTGCCTCATGGATGGCGGAGCCAGCTTGAACATCATGTACCTGGAGACTCTAGAGCGGATGAACCTCACCAAGGAACAGCTTAGACATAGCACCACTGAGTTTCACGGTGTCGTTCCGGGTAAGAAGGCGAACTCCCTCGGCAGCATCACGTTTGAAGTTGTGCCCTTCAAGAGCTCCTACCACGTCATCTTCGGCAGGCCCACCTACCATAAGTTCCACGCAAGAGCGTGCTACATCTACAACAAGCTCAAGATTCCGGGTCCTAAAGGCATGATTACCATATCCGGAGACTACAAAAAGGCTCATGAGTGCGAGTTAGGTGAAGCCGCCTTTGCAGAGTCTGTGATCTCCGGAGAAGAGCTGAAAGGCTACAGAGCTGCGGTGGATCCGACTGAGATGCAGACCACCAAGAAGCAGATCTCCGAGCAGAAAACCTCCTTCAAGCCCGCAATAGAAACCAAGAAGCATGACCTCATTCCGGGTGACTCCTCCAAGCAGGTGTCAGTCGGAGCCAACATGGACCCCAAATAGGAAAGCGCGCTCGTCGAGTTCCTCCGCGCTAACATGGATATCTTCGCATGGCAACCTTCTGACATGTCCGGAGTACCTAGGGAACTTGCCGAGCACTACCTCAACATAAATCCAGGGGCTAAACCAGTGAAGCAAGCTATGCGACGCTTTGGAGACAAGAAGCGCCGCGCCATAGGAATGGAACTAGCAAAGTTACTAGAAGCAGGTTTTGTAATAGAAGTTATTCACACCGATTGGGTCGCGAATCCCGTCCTTGTACCCAAAAAGAACACCGAAATACTAAGAATGTGCATCGATTACTCTGGCTTGAACAAACATTGCCCGAAGGATCCGTTCCCCTTGCCGCGCATTGACCAAGTCATTGATTCGACGGCGGGGGCGGAACTTCTGTGTTTTCTTGATGCGTATTCCGGGTATCATCAGATCCGGATGAAGGAATCCGACCAAAAGGCGACTTCATTCATAACCCCGTTTGGTACTTACTGCTATGTTACTATGCCTTTTGGTTTGAAAAATGCAGGTGCTACTTACCAACGTACGATGCAGCGGTGCCTGAAGGACCAGATCGGCCGGAACGTGCACGCCTACGTCGACGACATCGCGGTCATGACCCGGAAAGGATCCGACTTGATCGGCGACCTCACGAAACCTTCGACAACCTCCGCAGGTACAAGATGATGTTGAATCCGCCGAAGTGCGTTTTGGCGTACCAGCCGGAAAACTCCTTGGCTTCATAGTCTCTCACGAGAGGCATTGAGGTGAACCCGGAAAAGATCAAGGCAATCCCGTGTATCAAACGGCCAACTTGTCTCAAAGATGTGCAACGACTAACCGGTTGCGTCGCAGCAATCAGCAGGTTTGTTAGCCGTCTTGGCGAGAAGGCGCTACCTGCCGTACAAGCTGCTGAAGAAAACAGGACAAATTTGTCCGGGACGACGCAGCCGACGCAGCTCTCTCGTGGGTTGAAGGAAATACTTACCTCCCCACCTATCTTGGCAGCCCCAAGCGAGTCGAGCCAATGCTCCTTTATCTGGCGGCTACCAACAAGGTCGTCAGCCTCGTCATCGTGGTGGAGCGAAAGGAAGAAGGTCATGAATATGACGTTCAGAGACCTGTCTACTACATTAGCGAGGTGCTGACGGAATCAAAGCAACGATACCCCCACTTTCAGAAGCTAGCTTATGGTGTGTTCCTAGGCAGCCGGAAGCTGAGGCACTACTTCCAAGAGCATCCAGTAACAGTCGTGAGCAAGGCTCCGCTGTCAACAATTCTCAACAACGCTGACGCAACAGGACGAACAGCTAAATGGGGCATCGAATTATCCTCCTTCGACATCGCTTACAAGCCAAGGACGGCGGTCAAATCCCAAGTTTTGGCAGATTTCGTCGCAGATTGGACAGAAGCTCCGGATGCAAGTCTGGAGCCGGAACCAGAGACATGGGTTATGCACTTCGACGGATCCAAGCAGCATCAAGGCTCAGGAGCCGGAGTCACCCTGAAGTCCCCTACCGGAGAAGAACTGCGGTATGTTCCGCGGATCCACTTCGAAGCTACAAATAACATGGCGGAATACGAGGCTCTACTACACGGTCCGCGCATCGCTAAGGAAATCGGGATCAAGCACATCATATGCTCGTGGAGATTCCGACCTGGTGGCACAACAAGTAGCCGGAACCTGGAACGCCAGAAATTCCGTCATGGCGGCCTACAGAGACGAAGTTGACGAGCTCGCCAAGTGCTTCCTCGGATACGAAGTCAAGTACGTCAGAAGAGACGACAACACAGCGGCAGACATGCTATCCAAGCTCGGATCCGGCAGGAAACAAATTCCGCCTGGCATTTACCTGGAGCACCTCCGGATACCCTCAGTTAAGGGCGCTAACCCGGAAAACCCGAAGTGGCGGTGTCTCCGGCTAAAGAGGTATTGGCTACCATTCCGGCTTGGACACAGCCTTTCCTGGACTACCTCATCGATCAGAAGCTGCCGGAGGACGAGGTCCTCGCGCGTCAGATCATCAGACGAGCGCGATCCTACACAATTGTTGATGGACAGCTCTACAAACGAAGCGCATCAGGGGTATTTCTCAAATGCGTCTCCAATCAAGATGGCATTGAAATCCTCAGAGAGATCCACGCAGGGGACTGCGGGCACCATGCCGCTCCCAGGTCACTCGTGGCAAAAGCTTTTCGGTTAGGCTTTTATTGGCTAACAGCTAAAGAAGATGCTGACAAGATAGTCAAGACCTGCCGAGGTTGTCAGTACTATGCTACTCAACCAAACGCTCCAGCCCAAGAGCTGAAGACCATACCTATCACCTGGCCATTTGCGGTCTGGGGGCTCGATATGGTTGGTAAGTTGAAAAGATCATCTCCTGGCGGTTGTGAATACCTCCTGGTCGCTGTTGACAAGTTCAGCAAGTGGATCGAGGCTAAGCCAGTTAGAAAAGCCGATGGTGCTACGGCACTAAAATTCGTCTGCAGCCTCGTGATGAGATTCGGCATCCCACACAGCATAATCACAGATAATGGCACGAACTTCGCTCAAGGAGAATTAAAGGATTATTGTGAAACAATGGGGATACGGCCGGACCTCGCATCCGTGGCTCACCCACGAGTCAATGGTCAGGTTGAAAGGGCTAACGGCCTAATATTATCAGGAATTAAACCACGCCTTGAAGGACCGCTGTGACGAGCAGCCGGAGCTTGGGCTGATGAGTTGGAGGCTGTTCTGTGGAGTTTACGAACTACCCCTAACAGATCGACAGGGTTTACCCCCTTTTTTCTGGTATACGGATCCGAAGCCGTGCTCCCCTCCGACATCATCCACGATTCACCGCGAGTTTCCGCCTACAACGAAGAAACAGCTGACGAGGCCAGACAGCTATCTGTGGACCTGATCGAGGAAGCTCGGAACTTAGCAGACCAAAGATCCGCCATCTACCAGCAAAGGCTCCGACGTTATCACAGTCGTCGAGTCCGGAAACGCTCCTTCATGGCAGGAGACCTGGTCCTCCGCCTTCGACAGGTGAAAGACCATAAGCTGCAATCTCCATGGGAAGGACCCTTCGTCGTTAGCAAAGTGCTTCATAACGGGTCGTACTACCTTGTTGATTTCCGCGAGCTGAGGGATAGACCTGCTAACTGGCGCCGGAAACGCAAGCGTGAGGATCCGGATGACATCTATGACGAAACAGATCGTCCCTGGAATATAGCACAGCTACGTCCTTTTTACACTTAGCATATATTTTCCGAGTTCTAAACTCTGTAATAGTTATACATGATCAATGAAATAAAGCTTATGGTTCACTCTCTGAGTCTTTTACCTCCTTTACTTGTTCATTTTAGATCGTGTATGTTTTTTTCCGACTAAAACCGCAGAGCTGGATATTTCCGCCTAGGCGTGTATGAAAGTTGTGATTTTCAAAATCGTCCTTAAGGACGTAAGCTTAAGTTTTCTGATTAAGTTGTTATCTGTTGCGAACTCGTGGATTCCTAGTAGCGATTTCCGGCACCTATGCCTGGGGGCTTGTTTCCGCGGTTATGGACGGATCGCCATTAGGCTTCGTCGCCGCTGGCGAGCGTTTCCGGCTAAGGTTTTCCGGCTCGTGGAAGGTCAAGCGGGCAAGCCGGAAAATAACGAAATCAGCACTTGCTTTCCGACATAAAACGAAACATGCACATAATAATTAACGGATAGCAGGATAAGTGTTTCCGCCCCATGCATAATCGTTTCGTTCCTAGCTACTTAAGAATTTAAGTCTTATTACAAACCCTCAATGGGGCCAAAATGATGCAACTGGTTTCATTGTTTTCAACAGGAGCTCTACTCGGAGGCCTCCTCTTCAGATTGCTGGTAGCTGGAGCCGTCGTCGCTGCCACCAGATCCGGCTTCAGAGTCGTTTCCAGAGTTTTCTCCGGAGCGCTCGCTGCTGGACCCGGAGCCTTCCCCATAAAACTCTGGCTCGCCTGCTTCCTCCTCCGCATCGGAAAAACCTTCGGGCAGATCGTGTTTGCGGTACCAGAACGAGTTATCCACTCGCCTGACAAACAGCTCTTCATAGCCTTCAGTTTCCGCGAGGAGGGCGCTCATGTCGGAACTCTCGGGAGCTCCGCGTGCAACTTGCGCCATGTTGAGTGAGGGGAAGAAAGCCTTGCAGGTGGCTAGGACTAAGGAGGCGGCTCCGCGCGCAGAAGACTTCTGCCAGTCCTTGATGAACTCCGGCACCTGTCGCATGAGTTTGGTCATTGTATCAATGACTGTGGTTTTGGCCTTCTTCAGCGACAGGGCCGTGGCGATTCCGCGGCAGGCTTTAAACAGCGCATCGATTGAGATCCGCACTTCCTCGTATGCCTCCGTCCTCGTCAGGTTTGAGTCCTTTGACCACTCAAGGCCAAGGCTTGCTGTGGAAGAAAGAGGTTCAGTCCCGTCAGAGAGAACATATAAGCTGGTCGGAGCAAACGACGCGGAAAAATGCTTACGGAAGATAAGCTTGTCAATGGCTTCCGCCTCCGTTTCCAGGGCTCTGTTCTTGGTAATTAAGGAGAGCGCGCGGCCTTGGCTTTTCTCCAGCTTGTCGATCAGTTCCGCCTTCTCACGAGCATGCTTCTCGGAGAGCTCTTTCCTCGCCTCAGTCTCTTTGCTCGAGGATTCTTTCATAAAGTTGTTGAGGGACTCGTTCTCCGCCTCAAGCACCTTGACCTTGGCGGAAAGCTCAGCAAACGAGGCATGCTTGGCAGCTTCTTCTGTAGGCAATCAAGTTGAGCGTGTTACGCATCATGAACTATGACAACACAAAAAGTGAAATACCCGGATTTCGTACCTTTAAGGCGAGTCTCGAGCAGCTGGATAGCCTTTTGGCTGTTTTCCGCGTTTTGGCGCAGCCCCTCAATCTCCGTGATCTGCTCAAGCACATGGATGCGCAAATCTTCGTGCAGTTTCAGTGTGGTCTGTGAGACAGCAGGGAGTTAGTCGGATATTTAAAATCTTGGGGGCTAGCGAGGAGTTCAGTTTGAGGTATAAATTTTTTTTAAATTTCCGCCTAAAGTACATTCTGGGAAAGCATCGGATAATACACACGGAGCTATATCACCCAATGCTTGGGGGCTAGTGTTACCTGCCGCACTTCCTTGTGCTTGGCGAAAAAATCCTTCAAGTCTTTTTCCAGTTCCGCGAGATCTCGTGTCTCCTCGTCCGGCTTCCCCCATACCTTGTTCAGCATCGCGGAAACTTCCGCGTGACGCTGTGCAAGGGTGAGTTTCTGGAGGGATGGAGTTGGCTCGAGGCTGACTCGGGGCGCATTGGTAACCTGGAGGAGCTTGACCTTTTGCTCTTGTTCTTCATTAGTAGGCCCCGCGAAAGCGGAACTTGGCTGATCAGAGGGAGGAATGGGTGAGGAGGTCCCCTTGGCGGAGTCGCCCTGGTGAGCGGGATCTTCAGGAATGTCATCAAGGTCGATGACGTCCTTAGGATCCGGCTTGGAGGTGGATGAAGCTTTTGGCGGAACTCCAACCTCAGGAGTAATGGGAAATGAAGCCGGAGATGGCTTGGCCTTTTTCTTGATGACCCTTGGGGCCTTAGGAGGCTGGCTTCCGGAACTTCAGGAAAAACATAAAAATATAAGAGCAAGTGTTAAATCAGAACTTGGGTCTCGGAAGAAGACGCTTACCCGGAAGGCTTGAAAAAGTGCTGGATGGCAGGCTGCCCCTTGTTGCTGGTATTGATCAGCGCGAGGCGCTTCTTTTCCGCCTCCGCTTTCCGGGTAGCCGCGATGCTGAGTGTCTCGCGGGGGCGTTTCGCGTAAGGGCTGGAAGGGGCTGGCTTCTTCCTCTTCGCGGGACGTGAAGCTTCAGGAGCTTCCGCCTCTGACGTGGCCTCTGGATCCGCGTGGCCGGTGGACGGGACTCGCAGGAGAGTTCCGAGTTGATTTTCCTCCAGCGCCTCGAGCTGGTTCGAAGTTACACTTAGCCAAAAGTTTGAAGAAAAATAATAAACCAAAGTCAAGACGACGTACCGCGGTTCCGGATCCATTTGTATGGATATCTTTGTTGCATACGTGAACATGGAGTTCACGTGAGATCTTAAGGAGGACCCGGATCCTCTTGTCGATGGCGTCGGCGGAAAGATTATCTTTGGTGGCGCGCATTGGATCGTCGCGCCCCGTGTATTCAAACATCAGGCGGTCCCTGTGTTGCAGCGGGCTGGATCCGCTTGGTGAACCAGGAAAGGGTTAAGTCCTTCCCCGTCAGCCCCTCCTCCGTGAGCTTGCAGATCCGCCTAACAGCGCGGGTCAGTTGAGGCGAGTCGGAGAAGTGGGGGCAGTGCGTCCATGACGGAAGCTCGGTGGGGGGGCAGTTCTTGAAAACCGGAAGTTTCTTTTCGCTCGCCGGGTCGGAGACGTCCTTCAGATAGAAGAAGCCCCCGGACCAGTACCTCGCGGATTCGTGGCGGTCGGTGGGAGGGTAGACGCGGCCCGGGCGGAGCATAAAGGTGATGGATCCGCATGTAGCGAGTTCGGCAGATTGCCGGATCCTCTCCTTCTTGACAGAGAAAAAATATTGGAATAGAGAAATCTCAGGGGTTACCCGGAGATGGCCTTCGCAGAGGGCGATGTGGTTGCTGATGGCGAGGACGCTGTTTGGAGAAATGTTGTGGGGTTGAAGTCCATACGTCTTCAGTATCTCCAGAAAGAAATCCGAAGGCGGAAATGAAAATCCGCGTTCTACCAGCGCCTTCGTCAGCACCATCTCATTGTCCTTCGGAGCCGGAGCAAGTTCATCTGGAACTGACCTCCAGCTTCCGGGTTGCAGAAAGCCCTCCGACTCGAGGTTCTTGAGCTCCATCTCGGTGGTGGTGCAGGGCCACCACTTTCCTTTAGCCTCGGAGTCTCGCTTCCGAGCTTTTGATTTCTTCGTGGTCTCTTCCGCTTGATGCTCCGTTTGACCCTCCCCGGAAGCTTTCTCCGGGTGAGTAGAGGTCCCCTCGGCCTCCTTGCCGGAATCCTTTGAAGGATCCAGCCGGACTGGAACGAAGGGAGGAGGGGCGGAGGAGATCGGGGTCGCCATGATCGGCTCCGAGGTCGGAGGCGGAGTTGCTGAAGACATCTGAGGAAAAAGAGTTTGACGGAAATTTGCTTTAGTCGGACCCCACATCGTCTTCCCCCAAAGTTCACCCCTACCAACTACGGCCCGAGGACGAAGCTCGAGAGCTCACCGTGATGGAGTCCGCGGTGGTCGGAGTCGTCGGCGACGAGGTTTCTGCGCGGTGGCTCGCTGAAGTTAAGAACTGGACGAACACCGTGCGGCGGCGAAGCGACTCCGGCGAAGTTCCGGCGAGATTCCGGCACGGTGCAGAGGAGCTCGTGGGCGGCGCTTGGCTGAGAGCTGAGAAGGGGGTGAATGAGGGTAAAAGGGCTCGACGGCGGATATTTATAGGCTGAGGGGATAAGATTCGTGTTCCGCATCCTGCGGTCGGAACGCAAGCGTCGCACCGTTGGATGCGTGACACGTGTCCCAAACCCTAGCGGTAAAAATGGCTAGAGATAAGTTACCGCGGAAATCGCGCGAAAATGGCGCCAGAATTGGCGGAACCGTTTGAGTCTTTTAAGATTCCGGGTAATTGCGTGAAGATAAGTTCGTTCTCATTCACGAGCAGGGAGTGATCCGGAAATGTTCTTTGGAATGTCGATGGATGAAGTCCCGCGGGATGGGGGCATTTTCCGACTAGTAAGTTGGAGAAAGAAGAAAATGTGAAGTTGGAGTTCTTCAAGTTTCTCCGCGTCACCAACGTTTGCCGGAGATCATGATGGACCAGCAAGGCGGAAACTGCAGGTGAAACTCGGAGAACTCTGGGGGCTACTGTTGTGGGTATACTTCATGGGTGTACCATCGACAGTGCCTAGATCCGGCAAGCTCCGGGTGGCCCACGGACGGTGATGAGGCATGTGGCCCATCGGGCGGCCCGATTGTTGTTGATCATGAAGGAAGAAGTCCAGCCCAGGATCAGCAGGCCGGATCCGTACCGACATAGGAGTAACCCGGATCCATGGAGGCCCATGGGGAACCCGGATCCAGTACGACGTATATGGAAGGCGGATCCGTGACGTGCACGGCAAGATATTGTACCGTAGCTAGGCTATCTGTAATCCGGCTAGGACTCTCCATGTAAACCCTAGATCCGTGCGCCTTTATAAGCCGGATCCCGGGAGCCCTAGAGGCACAACCACAACTCATTGTAACAACGCGAAAGCGCCCGGATAATTCCGGACAAGCGAGCAGTAGGCCCCGTCATCGTGCGGGTGTTCCGAAGCTGGGTAACTCGCGTACCACCGTCCCGTGTGCACTCCGCCCTATGGCCCCTACTTCTTCTCCCCCTCGTGAGGATCCCTCCTCCGAGGTATCGTCGATTAGGCAACGACACTAGCGGCATCATCAAAACTCGTGATTTCGAGCATTTCTGGCTGTTTTCGTGGGCTATAGTCCACGTTTTCGGGTCCCGGGAGGATTTCGATGCCCCGTGACCCACGGTACACGACTCTAGCGGCATCGTCAAAAAACGGCCGTTTTCGAGCATTTCTGGCCGTTTTCGTCGGAGTCCACGGTTTCGGGTCCCGGGAGGATTTCGATGCCCCGTGACCCCCGGTACACGACTCTGGCGGCATCGTCGAAACTCGCGATTTCGCGCATTTCTGGCCGTTTTCGTGGGCTATAGTCCACGGTTTCGGGTCCCAGGAGGATTTCGATGCCCCGTGACCCACGGTACACGACTCTGGGGGCATCGTCAAAACTCGCGATTTCGAGCATTTCTGGTTGTTTTCGTGGGCTACAGACCATGTTTTCTGGTCCCGGGAGGATTTTGATGCCACGTGACCCCCGGTACATGACTCTAGTGGCATCATCGAAACTCACGATCTCGAGCATTTCTGCCCGTTTTCGTGGGCTATAGTCCACGGTTTCAGGTCACGGGATGATTTCAATGCCCTGTGACCCCTGGTACATGACTCTAGCGGCATCATCAAAACTCGTGATTTCAAGCATTTCTGGCCGTTTTCGTGGGGTCCACGATTTCGTGTCCCGGGAGGATTTCGATGCCCCGTGACTACCTGTACATGACTCTAGCGGCATCGTCAAAACTCGTGATCTCGAGCATTTCTGGCCATTTTCGTGGGCTATAGTCCATGGTTTTCGGGTCCCAGGAGGATTTCGATGCCCTGTGACCCCGGGTACACGACTCTAGCGGCATCATCAAAACTCGTGATTTCAAGCATTTCTGGCCGTTTTCGTGGGCTATAGTCCACGGTTTCGGGTCCCAGGAGGATTTCGATGCCCCGTGACCCACGGTACACGACTCAGGCGGCATCGTCAAAACTCGTGATTTCGAGCATTTCGGCTTTTTTCGTGGGCTATAGTCCATGTTTTCTCGGTCCCGGGAGGATTTTGATGCCCCGTGACCCACGCTACACGACTCTAGCGGCATCGTCAAAACTCGTGATCTCGAGCATTTCTGGCCATTTTCGTGGGCTATAGTCCACGGTTTTCGGGTTCCGGAAGGATTTCGATGCCCCGTGACCCCGGGTACATGACTCTAGTGGCATCATCGAAACTCACGATCTCGAGCATTTCTGCCCGTTTTCGTGGGCTATAGTCCACGGTTTCAGGTCACGGGATGATTTCAATGCCCTGTGACCCCGGTACATGACTCTAGCGGCATCATCAAAACTCGTGATTTCAAGCATTTCTGGCCGTTTTCGTGGGGTCCACGATTTCGTGTCCCGGGAGGATTTCGATGCCCCGTGACTACCTGTACATGACTCTAGCGGCATCGTCAAGACTCGTGATCTCGAGCATTTCTGGCCATTTTCGTGGGCTATAGTCCATGGTTTTCGGTCCCGGGAGGATTTCGATGCCCCGTGACCCCCGGTACACGACTCTAGCGGCATCATCAAAACTCGTGATTTCAAGCATTTCTGGCCGTTTTCGTGGGCTATAGTCCACGGTTTCGGGTCCCGGGAGGATTTCGATGCCCCGTGACCCACGGTACACCGACTCGGCGGCATCGTCAAAACTCGTGATTTCGAGCATTTCGGCTTTTTCGTGGGCTATAGTCCATGTTTTCTGGTCCCGGGAGGATTTTGATGCCCCGTGACCCACGCTACACGACTCTAGCGGCATCGTAAAAACTCGTGATCTCGAGCATTTCTGGCCATTTTCGTGGGCTATAGTCCACGGTTTTCGGGTTCCGGAAGGATTTCGATGCCCCATGACCCCGGTACACGACTCTGGTGGCATCGTCGAAACTCGCGATTTCGCGCATTTCTGGCCGTTTTCATGGGCTATAGTCCACGTTTTCTGGTCCTGGGAGGATTTCGATGCCCCGTGATCCACGGTACACGACTCTAGCGGCATCGTCAAAACTCGTGATCTCGAGCATTTCTGGCCGTTTTTGTGGGCTATAGTCCACGATTTTCGTGTCCCGGGAGGATTTTGACGCCCCGTGACCCCCGGTACATGACTCTAGCAGCATCGTCAAAACTCGTGAATTCAAGCATTTCTGGCCGTTTTCGTGGGCTATAGTCCACGATTTTGGGTCCCGGGCGTATTTGGATGCCCCGTGACCCACGGTACATGACTCTAGCGGCATCGTCAAAACTCGTGATTTCGAGCATTTCTGTCTGTTTTCGTGGGTTATAGTCCACGTTTTTGGGTCCCGGGAGGATTTTGATGCCCCGTGACCCCCGGTACACGACTTTAGCGGCATCATCAAAACTCGTGATTTCGAGCATTTCTTGCCGTTTTCGTGGGCTATAGTCCACGTTTTCGGTTCCCGGGAGGATTTTGATGCCACGTGACCCCCGGTACATGACTGTAGTGGCATCGTCAAAACTCGTGATCTCGAGCATTTCTGCCCGTTTTTGTGGGCTATAGTCCATGTTTTCGGGTCCCGGGAGGATTTCGATGCCCCGTGACCCCCGGTACATGACTCTAGCGGCATCGTCAAAACTCGTGAGTTCGAGCATTTCTGGCCGTTTTCGTGGGCTATAGTCCACGGTTTCGGGTCCCAGAACGATTTCGATGCCCCATGACCCACGGTACACGACTCTGGCGGCATCGTCAAAACTCGCAATTTCGAGCATTTCTGGCTGTTTTCGTGGGCTATAGTCCATGTTTTCTGGGTCCCGGGAGGATTTTGATGCCCCGTGACCCCCGGTACACGACTCTAGCGGCATTGTAAAAACTCGTGAATTCAAGCATTTCGGCCGTTTTCGTGGGCTATAGTCCACGATTTCGGGTCCCGGGAGTATTTCGATGCCCCGTGACCCACGGTACACGACTCTAGCGGCATCATCAAAACTCGTGATTTCAAGCATTTCTGGCCGTTTTCGTGGGCTATAGTCCACGATTTCGGGTCCCGGGAGGATTTCGATGCCCCGTGATCCCCGGTACATGACTCTAGCGGCATCGTCAAAAACTCGTGATCTCGGGCATTTCTGGCCGTTTTCGTGGGCTATAGTCCACGGTTTTCGGGTCCCGGGAGGATTTCGATGCCCCGTGACCCCCGTTACACAACTCTAGCGGCATCATCAAAACTCGTGATTTCGAGCATTTCTGGCCGTTTTCGTGGGCTATAGTCCACGGTTTCGGGTCCCGGGAGGATTTCGATGCCCCGTGACCCACGGTACACGACTGTAGCGGCATCGTCAAAACTCGTGATCTCGAGCATTTCTGGCCATTTTCGTGGGCTATAGTCCACGGTTTTCGGGTTCCGGGAGGATTTCGATGCCCCATGACCCACGGTACACGACTCTGGCGGCATCGTCAAAACTCGCAATTTCGAGCATTTCTGGCTGTTTTCGCGGGCTATAGTCCATGTTTTCTGGTCCCGGGAGGATTTTGATGCCCCGTGACCCCCGGTACACGACTCTAGCGGCATTGTAAAAACTCGTGAATTCAAGCATTTCTGGCCGTTTTCGTGGGCTATAGTCCACGATTTCGGGTCCCGGGAGTATTTCGACGCCCCGTGACCCATGGTACACGACTCTAGCGGCATCATCAAAACTCGTGATTTCAAGCATTTCTGGCCGTTTTCGTGGGCTATAGTCCACGATTTCGGGTCCCGGGAGGATTTCGATGCCCCGTGACCCCCGGTACATGACTCTAGCGGCATCGTCAAAAACTCGTGATCTCGGGCATTTCTGGCCGTTTTCGTGGGCTAGAGTCCACGGTTTTCGGGGGCTATAGTCCACGGTTTCGGGTCCCGGGAGGATTTCGATGCCCCGTGACCCCCGTTACACGACTCTAGCGGCATCATCAAAACTCGTGATTTCGAGCATTTCTGGCCGTTTTCGTGGGCTATAGTCCACGGTTTCGGGTCCCAGAACGATTTCGATGCCCCATGACCCACGGTACACGACTATGGCGGCATCGTCAAAACTCGCAATTTCGAGCATTTCTGGCTGTTTTCGTGGGCTATAGTCCATGTTTTCTGGTCCTGGGAGGATTTTGATGCCCCGTGACCCCTGGTACACGACTCTAGCGGCATTGTAAAAACTCGTGAATTCAAGCATTTCTGGCCGTTTTCGTGGGCTATAGTCCATGATTTCGGGTCCCGGGAGTATTTCGATGCCCCGTGACCCACGGTACACGACTCTAGCGGCATCATCAAAACTCGTGATTTCAAGCATTTCTGGCCGTTTTCGTGGGCTATAGTCCACGTTTTCGGGTCCCGGGAGGATTTCGATGCCCCGTGACCCACGGTACACGACTCTAGCGGCATCGTCAAAACTCATGATCTCGAGCATTTCTGGCCGTTTTCGTGGGCTATAGTCCACGATTTTCGTGTCCCGGGAGGATTTTGATTCCCCGTGACCCCCGGTACATGACTCTAGCAGCATCGTCAAAACTCGCGATTTCGAGCATTTCTGGCTGTTTTCGTGGGCTATAGTCCATGTTTTCTCGGTCCCGGGAGGATTTTGATGCCCCGTGACCTACACGACTCTAGCGGCATCATCAAAACTCGTGAATTCAAGCATTTCTGGCCGTTTTCGTGGGCTATAGTCCACGATTTCGGGTCCCGGGAGTATTTCGATGCCCCGTGACCCCCTGGTACACGACTCTAGCGGCATCATTAAAACTTGTGATTTCAAGCATTTATGGCCGTTTTCGTGGGCTATGGTCCACGTTTTCGGGTCCCGGGAGGATTTCGATGCCCCTGCACCCACGGTACATGACTCTACCGGCATCGTCAAAACTCGTGATTTCGAGCATTTCTGGCTATTTTCGTGGGCTATAGACCTCGCTTTCGGTTCCCACGAGGATTTCGATGCCCCGTGACCCCCGGTACACGACTCTAGCGTCATCGTCAAAACTCCTGATTTCGAGCATTTCTGGTCGTTTTCGTCAGCTATAGTCCACGGTTTCAGGTCCCGGGAGGATTTCGATGCCCCGTGACCCACGGTACACGACTCTAGCGGCATCATCAAAACTCGTGATTTCGAGCATTTTCGGCTGTTTTCGTGGGCTATAGTCCACGTTTTCGGGTCCCGGGAGGATTTCGATGCCCCGTGACCCACGGTACACGACTCTAGCGGCATCGTCAAAAAACGGCCGTTTTCGAGCATTTCTGGACGTTTTCGTCGGAGTCCACGGTTTCGGGCCCCGGGAGGATTTCGATGCCCCGTGACCCCCTGTACACGACTCTGGCGGCATCGTCGAAACTCGCGATTTCGCGCATTTCTGGCCGTTTTCGTGGGCTATAGTCCACGGCTTCGGGTCCCGGGAGGATTTCGATGCCCCGTGACCCACGGTACATGACTCTGGGGGCATCGTCAAAACTCGCGATTTCGAGCATTTCTGGTTGTTTTCGTGGGCTAGAGACCATGTTTTCTGGTCCCGGGAGGATTTTGATGCCACGTGACCCCCGGTACATGACTCTAGTGGCATCATCGAAACTCACGATCTCGAGCATTTCTGCCCGTTTTCGTGGGCTATAGTCCACGGTTTCAGGTCACGGGATGATTTCAATGCCCTGTGACCCCGGTACATGACTCTAGCGGCATCATCAAAACTCGTGATTTCAAGCATTTCTGGCCGTTTTCGTGGGGTCCACGATTTCGTGTCCCGGGAGGATTTCGATGCCCCGTGACTACCTGTACATGACTCTAGCGGCATCGTCAAAACTCGTGATCTCGAGCATTTCTGGCCGTTTTCGTGGGCTATAGTCCATGGTTTTCGGGTCCCGGGAGGATTTCGATGCCCCGTGACCCCGGGTACACGACTCTAGCGGCATCATCAAAACTCGTGATTTCAAGCATTTCTGGCCGTTTTCGTGGGCTATAGTCCACGGTTTCGGGTCCCGGGAGGATTTCGATGCCCCGTGACCCACGGTACACGACTCTAGCGGCATCGTCAAAACTCGTGATTTCGAGCATTTCTGGCTTTTTTCGTGGGCTATAGTCCATGTTTTCTGGTCCCGGGAGGATTTTGATGCCCCGTGACCCACGCTACACGACTCTAGCGGCATCGTCAAAACTCGTGATCTCGAGCATTTCTGGCCATTTTCGTGGGCTATAGTCCAAGGTTTTCGGGTTCCGGAAGGATTTCGATGCCCCGTGACCCCGGTACACGACTCTGGTGGCATCGTCGAAACTCGCGATTTCGCGCATTTCTGGCTGTTTTCATGGGCTATAGTCCACGTTTTCGGGTCCCGGGAGGATTTCGATGCCCCGTGATCCACGGTACACGACTCTAGCGGCATCGTCAAAACTCGTGATCTCGAGCATTTCTGGCCGTTTTTGTGGGCTATAGTCCACGATTTTCGTGTCCCGGGAGGATTTTGACGCCCCGTGACCCCCGGTACATGACTCTAGCAGCATCGTCAAAACTCGTGAATTCAAGCATTTCTGGCCGTTTTCGTGGGCTATAGTCCACGATTTTGGGTCCCGGGCGTATTTGGATGCCCCGTGACCCACGGTACACGACTCTAGCGGCATCGTCAAAACTCGTGATTTCGAGCATTTCGTCCGTTTTCGTGGGTTATAGTCCACGTTTTGGGTCCCGGGAGGATTTTGATGCCCCGTGACCCCGGTACACGACTCTAGCGGCATCATCAAAACTCGTGATTTCGAGCATTTCTGCTGTTTTCGTGGGCTATAGTCCACGTTTTCGGGTCCCGGGAGGATTTTGATGCCCCGTGACCCCCGGTACATGACTCTAGCTGCATCGTCAAAACTCGTGATCTCGAGCATTTCTGCCCGTTTTTGTGGGCTATAGTCCATGTTTTCGGGTCCCGGGAGGATTTCGATGCCCCGTGACCCACGGTACACGACTCTAGCGGCATCGTCAAAACTCGTGATTTCGAGCATTTCTGGCCGTTTTCGTGGGCTATAGTCCTCGGTTTCGGGTCCCGGGAGGATTTCGATGCCCCATGACCCACGGTACACGACTCTGGCGGCATCGTCAAAACTCGCGATTTCGAGCATTTCTGGCTGTTTTCGTGGGCTATAGTCCATGTTTTCTGGTCCCGGGAGGATTTTGATGCCCCGTGACCCACGGTACACGACTCTAGCGGCATTGTAAAAACTCGTGAATTCAAACATTTCTGGCCGTTTTCGTGGGCTATAGTCCACGATTTCGGGTCCCGGGAGTATTTCGATGCCCCGTGACCCACGGTACATGACTCTAGCGGCATCATCAAAACTCGTGATTTCGAGCATTTCTGGCCGTTTTCGTGGGCTATAGTCCACGGTTTCGGGTCCCGGGAGGATTTCGATGCCCCGTGACCCACGGTACACGACTCGAGCGGCATCGTCAAAACTCGTGATCTCGAGCATTTCTGGCCATTTTCGTGGGCTATAGTCCACGGTTTTCGGTTCCGGGAGGATTTCGATGCCCCGTGACCCACGGCACACGACTGAGCGGCATCGTCAAAACTCGTGATTTCGAGCATTTCTGGCTGTTTTCGTGGGCTATAGTCCATGTTTTCGGGTCCCGGGAGGATTTTGATGCCCCGTGACCCCCGGTACACGACTCTAGCGGCATTGTCAAAACTCGTGAATTCAAGCATTTCTGGCCGTTTTCGTGGGCTATAGTCCACGATTTCGGGTCCCGGGAGGATTTCGATGCCCCATGACCCACGGTACACGACTCTAGCGAGCATCATCAAAACTCGTGATTTCAAGCATTTCCGGCCGTTTTCGTGGGCTATAGTCCACGATTTCGGGTCCCGGGAGGATTTCGATGCCCCGTGACCCCCGGTACATGACTCTAGCGGCATCGTCAAAAACTCGTGATCTCGAGCATTTCTGGCCGTTTTCGTGGGCTATAGTCCACGATTTTCGTGTCCCGGGAGGATTTTGATGCCCCGTGACCCCCGGTACACGACTCTAGCGGCATCGTCAAAACTCGTGAATTCAAGCATTTCTGGCCGTTTTCGTGGGCTATAGTCCACGATTTCGGGTCCCGGGTGTATTTTGATGCCCCGTGACCCACGGTACATGAATCTAGCGGCATCGTCAAAACTCGTGAATTCAAGCATTTCGGCCGTTTTCGTGGGCTATAGTCCACGATTTCGGGTCCCGGGAGTATTTCGATGCCCCGTGACCCACGGTACACGACTCTAGCGGCATCATCAAAACTCGTGATTTCAAGCATTTCTGGCCGTTTTCGTGGGCTATAGTCCACGATTTCGGGTCCCGGGAGGATTTCGATGCCCCGTGACCCCCGGTACATGACTCTAGCGGCATCGTCAAAACTCGTGATCTCGAGCATTTCTGGCCGTTTTCGTGCGCTATAGTCCACGGTTTCGGGTCCCAGAACGATTTCGATGCCCCATGACCCACGGTACACGACTCTGGCGGCATCGTCAAAACTCGTGAGTTCGAGCATTTCTGGCCGTTTTCGTGGGCTATAGTCCATGTTTTCTGGTCCCGGGAGGATTTTGATGCCCCGTGACCCCCGGTACACGACTCTAGCGGCATTGTAAAAACTCGTGAATTCAAGCATTTCTGGCCGTTTTCGTGGGCTATAGTCCACGATTTCGGGTCCCGGGAGTATTTCGATGCCCCGTGACCCACGGTACACGACTCTAGCGGCATCATCAAAACTCGTGATTTCAAGCATTTCTGGCCGTTTTCGTGGGCTATAGTCCACGATTTCGGGTCCCGGGAGGATTTCGATGCCCCGTGACCCCCGGTACATGACTCTAGCGGCATCGTCAAAAACTCGTGATCTCGGGCATTTCTGGCCGTTTTTGTGGGCTATAGTCCACGATTTTCGTGTCCCGGGAGGATTTTGACGCCCTGTGACCCCCGGTACATGACTCTAGCAGCATCGTCAAAACTCGTGAATTCAAGCATTTCTGGCCGTTTTCGTGGGCTATAGTCCACGATTTTGGGTCCCGGGCGTATTTGGATGCCCCGTGACCCCTGGTACACGACTCTAGCGGCATTGTAAAAACTCGTGAATTCAAGCATTTCTGGCCGTTTTCGTGGGCTATAGTCCACGATTTCGGGTCCCGGGAGTATTTCGATGCCCCGTGACCCACGGTACACGACTCTAGCGGCATCATCAAAACTCGTGATTTCAAGCATTTACGGCCGTTTTCGTGGGCTATAGTCCACGATTTCGGGTCCCGGGAGGATTTCGATGCCCCGTGACCCCCGGTACATGACTCTAGCGGCATCGTCAAAAACTCGTGATCTCGAGCATTTCTGCCCGTTTTCGTGGGCTATAGTCCATGTTTTCTGGTCCCGGGAGGATTTTGATGCCCCGTGACCCCTGGTACACGACTCTAGCGGCATTGTAAAAACTCGTGAATTCAAGCATTTCTGGCCGTTTTCGTGGGCTATAGTCCACGATTTCGGGTCCCGGGAGTATTTCGATGCCCGTGACCCACGGTACACGACTCTAGCGGCATCGTCAAAACTCGTGATCTCGAGCATTTCTGGCCATTTTCGTGGGCTACAGTCCACGGTTTTCGGGTTCCGGGAGGATTTCGATGCCCCGTGACCCCGGTACACGACTCGGCGGCATCGTCGAAACTCGCGATTTCGCGCATTTCGGCTGTTTTCATGGGCTATAGTCCATGTTTTCGGTCTCGGGAGCATTTCGATGCCCGCACGGTACACGACTCTAGCGGCATCGTCAAAACTCGTGATCTCGAGCATTTCGGTTAGCTGGGCTATAGTCCACGATTTCGTGTCCGGAGATTTGATGCCCGGACCCACGGTCGTGACTCTAGCAAGATCGTCAAAACTCGTGAATTCAAGCATTTCTGGCCGTTTTCGTGGGCTATAGTCCACGATTTCGGGTCCCGGGTGTATTTTGATGCCCCGTGACCCACGGTACATGACTCTAGCGGCATCGTCAAAACTCGTGATTTCGAGCATTTCTGGCCGTTTTCGTGGGCTATAGCCCACGAAAACGGCCAGAAATGCTTGAATTCACGAGTTTTGACGATGCCGCTAGAGTCGTGTACCGGGGTAACGGGGCATCGAAATCCTCCCGGGACCGGAAAACATGGACTATAGCCCATGAAAACAGCCATAAATGCTCGAAATCGCGAGTTTCGACGATGCCGCCGTAGTCGTGTACCGTGGGTCACGGGGCATCGAAATCCTCCCGGAACCCGAAAACCGTGGACTATAGCCCACGAAAATGGCCATAAATGCTCGAGATCACGAGTTTTGACGATGCCGCTAGAGTCGTGTACCGTGGGTCACGGGCATCGAAATCCTCCCGGGAGCCGAAAACGTGGACTATAGCCCACGAAAACGGCCAGAAATGCTTGAATTCACGAGTTTTGACGATGCCGCTAGAGTCGTGTACCAGGGGTCACGGGGCATCGAAATCCTCCCAGGACCAGAAAACATGGACTATAGCCCATGAAAACAGCCAGAAATGCGCGTGTTATCACCAGAATTTGACCGAGTCAGAGGTGGGCCGCGATCAAGATGGATTTAAGAAGATATACATGGAGAATTATGTAATTCGGCCCGTTATACCAAGTTGGGCTTAATTGCCTTTGTATCTGTAACATAGTAGATTGCATCTTACATTAGAAAGTCCCCTGGACTATAAATATGTACCTAGGGTTTATGGAATAAACAACAACACAACGTTCACCCCAAAACAAACCAATCTCGGCGCATCGCCAACTCCTTCACCTCGAGGGTTTCAATCGGTAGCGACATGCTGCCTAGATCGCATCTTGCGATCTAGGCAGCACAAGCTCCACGTTGTTCATGCGTTGCCCGTACTGAAGCGTCTTTGATGGCGGGCAACGTAGTTATCATAGATGTGTTAGGGTTAGCATTGCTCTTCGTATAGACATGCTTACGTAGTGCAACCCTTGCACATCTAGCCGCCCTCACGCCTATCTCAGGCGTGGGGCGGCACCCTGCTTGTTCATCGTTTAGTAGATTTGATCCGTTACGATTGCTCCTTGCTCTGCAAGGATTAGTTTAATATCTGCAATAGTTAGGCCTTACGAAGGGGGGGAGGATCCAGTGGCACGTAGGGTGGCGTTCGCAGGTCCTAAACAGGATGTTCCGTGGATCAACTTCATTGTTGGTTCTTTGGCCTTGTTTAGGATCGGCTTACGAGCACCGTGCGTGGCCGCCAGGCCCAACCTGGAGTAGGATGATCCGATTATGCGGTGAAAACCCTAAATCGTCGTAGATCTAATTAGCTTTATCTTGATCAGCAGGATCACCAAGTATTCGTGCACCCCGCACGGATCATGGGTGGATCGGCTCTTTGAGCCGATTCACAGGATAACCTCGAGAGCCGATCGAGGCTCGTATTTAATGTTTACGTGTATGCCATGCAGGAACTAAGCGAGGCATCCCCATCACCTTCCCCGGCCAGGTATAGGTCAGGTGGCACGCCCTTGCACTTCGCATCGCCGCGTGTGACCAGAAGAGCATTGCGGGCCGTCGCTCGGAGGGGTCTCAGCCAGCCGCAGCTCTAGGCTCTTCCCGGCTCTACCGTGTTGACAAGGCCACTGTCCGTCGGTGGGTTTTGGGCGTCAACACATTCTGGCACGCCCGGTGGGACCATCGTCTACATCAACCACATCGCCATCTACATCTGAGATGGCGGACGGCACGCCAGTCACCTACGAGGAGCTGCCTGACGACCTCAAGAAGCAATACAACGAGATCAAGGCCACCCTCGAAGCCGACCTCATCGGCTCGTTTCAGAGAACCCGCACGCATGGCGTCAGATGGAAAGGGTTCTCACCTCAAGGTGCACTTGATGGGTTGGATCTCTCTACCCCGTCGGAGGAACGCACCAGGGGCCTGCGGCAGGAGATCAACTACTTGGTGGCTCACTCGCTACATCGCCACTCTGAAAACTTGGTTAACGTGTTGGAGCGTCTCGCTCTGCGCGTGATCCAGGAGATCATGAGCCACCAATACTCGCCGTCAGGACCAGCTCTCGGGACGCATCAAGGAGAGTTACCATTACAGTCCCGTCCACCAAGCAGAGGAAAGCCGACGGCTAGACATCGGCTGACGCGAACACAGTGCTCGTCCTCCCGGCGGAGCCTAGCGTTCCGGAATTACATAAGGGATATTACGATACCTTCATGAGAGGGCTTTGATCCAGTGAGTCGGCTGGGACTTTTTCATCACACGGTCTGCTTAGGTTCAACGGTGATCTGACAAACAGCGACCACATCAGCTACACGAATCCCAACAGAACCGACGTACGAGTGCAGTGCCGTGGCGTAATACAAAGCCGATATCTGCGGTTACCAGACAGATTCGGCTTGGGGGAGGCATATGGTCACCAGCCAGACGGTAAGGAGATGTTAGCCGTTGGAAAATCAGCCAATATATAAAAAAAAAATTTTATCACATAGTGATTACAGAAAGACCAAGTCCAGCGAAACATCATCTGTCTATGAAGGCCCTACTGAAGAAACACATCAAGGGCGATAACGGCGTCAACACGAATGCGTTCCGCCTCAGCGATTTCAGCCTGATCATCTGCGTCTTTTCCCGTCACCAGCTGATTGCTCAGGGAGCGGATTTCAGCCAGATCGGTCTTCAGATCGGCTGTGAGGCTTTTCGCTTCATCTTCAGAGCGGGCAACAAGGGCTTTCTTGTCTTGGATGAGCCGTTTTGTCACCCTTACCCTCTCTTCAAGGCCCTCCAGCTCCGTGAGCAGGTTCTCGAGTTCGGCGCGAGTGGCAGAAGTATCCGTCTTGGCGTCCAGAGCAGCCTTCCTCTCATTGAGCCGTCGACACTTCTCGGCGATGTCGGCTCTCAGCGGAAGTTGGGAGTGGCGGAGAGCAATCCTTTCGCGAGCTGATTGCACCCGTGACTTAAAGACCGGCAGGGTGACAGCAGGCCAAAGCTTCACTTGCAGGGTCATGGGGAGATGAGGCTGGATATCTTCGAGGATGCCTTTGACTTCTTCGGAATTCTCGATCAGAGCCTCAGTAGGGGTAGAGAGCAAGTCCTTGAGGCGTTGGAGCTGGCCACGGATCGTACTAGTATCCGGCTCCCCACTTGCCTTGGAAGAAGTGGGATCGATGGATTCTGGGTCGAACGTAAGCAAGCTCGAGAGATCACAGTCCTGATAAGGCGAACAAGGTGAGTCTGGCAGGTGACAGGAAGTTGATGGAACCAAGAAGGAGAGACATACCTCTCCCAAGGAAGAAGGAACAGCCGACGTAGTGACGATCGGCTTTTCTGTGGACTCGGTTGGGTCAGCCACTTGTTCAGCCGCTGTCGTCGGGGCAGCTAGATCCAAGGTAGCGGATGGCATCGGCACCTCCTCAACATCCCTACTAGAAGTTTCTTCGGCCTGCACGAAAAATTGATTACCCGATCCAAATGACAAGGGGACAGCATGGAGTGTGACCAACAGGATAATTACATTTGAGACCTCCTGACTTGACGAAGAGGCTCGTGGGTTCTTGCGGGCTCTCGTGGCACAGCGACGCTTCGTGCGCGACCCCGACCTGGTCGGGGCTTGGGGGGCAAAAGGGTTAGAAGTCGACCTCTTCTTGGAAGCCGGCGCTGGTGAAGCCGTCTGGCTTTGGGTGGTGGACCTCTCGGAGTTTCTTGAGCTCGAGTCCCCCTGACTCGTTTCTTCGGCCCCGCTGGAGGTTCCTTCGGTGGAGGCCTACGGGAAAGGATATAAGCGTATTGTAAACGATTTCAGGAGAACGGACAAGAGTATGTGGGGTCGGAGCCAACTTACACGCAAGCTTTCCTGGACTGGAGCTTTACGCTTCAAGGTTTTTCTGGCGGCTACCTTCCTCACTGCTGTCCTCGCCTGAGTCGAGGCTCGGGGGGCAGCGAGCCCTGAAGATGCTTTACTCGTAGGAGCCGATTTTGGTGAAATCGGCTGGCTCTGCGTTATAACTTTCTTCAGGGGAGGCGAGCTTTGGCAAAAGAGAACCACTGGTGCCGGAGGGAGAAATACGAATGTGGAACCGTCAGCTTGTATAGGGACCGGACTATCTTGTTCCTGTTAAGAAACGAGTCAGATCACAGACAATCACCATAAGGCAGTTACAAGGAATGCTTAAGTAACAGTACCTGGTCCGCAGGGATGTCATACTCGGCGTCAAGCTCTCTCAGCAACGGTCCCAGAGCCCGCCTGAAGACGTGGGTCTTCCACATGGACCACCAATTCTCAAAGCCATCGGTAGTGAAGGAGAAGCGGAGGTCGTGAGGAATTGGGATGGCCAAAGCATCAAAGAAGGTGTAACACCTTTGGGCAGTGAGGGTGTCAGGCAGGTCAGCTCTACTTACTGTCAGATGATGTAAGATGAAGTGTGGAGGCACTTGTCCGAGACCAAGCTGTCGGGCTGCCACTACCGGTTGGTAACACTCGTAACCAGGCTTTGTGATCCGGTTCGAGGTACTCATACCAACAGGGAGGAAGCAGGGGCGAATCATGATGGGGTACAAATGCTGTGTGCTGGTGTCATCGGCAAGGTCATCCAATCGGAAAGAGACTGGGTTTTCAAAGTTTGCCGATTCAGTATAAGGATCGAACAAGGGGTTGTCCAGACCTTGGAAGAAAATCTTGAACCACCCCGCTGCTTCCTTGGGGATCAGCCTGCTGCCCGGGAGACCGTACAGGGCTTGGCCGTAGCTGGTACATCGGATTTCCTTTCCATTCACATCCGGAAAGGTGCAGGTGGTCAGTGGTGGGAAGTCTGGTATTTGTTTTTGAAAGTATAGTTGGGCCCACAGCTGAATGAACCACCAGGGGCCACCGGTTTTAACTGTCTTCCGAGAGAACAGTTTGACAGACATTAGTTGAAGGGATCGGTAGACCTCTCCGAGAAACAGTTTGCCTAAGTGTCGTCGTGGTGAACAGACAGATGCCATAGGATGGCTTAGATTGGGGCCGAATGGACGCAAGGGGATTCGGGGGAGGGTTTGCGATCAGGTGTGATGAACTTCCGGATGGTTTCCTCAAGAACTTGGCCAGGGCCAGAGGTTGAAGAAGAAAGACACAAGGAAGAACTCGCTCTAGATCACCATGTTCATTGATTCACACAGGTTACGCTACAAGCTTTCTCTCTCGCTCTCACGGTATTGCTACGTGCCCGTGAAGAAGGGCTGCCCCTCTCCTTATATAGGGGAGAGGGTGGCTTACAATGCAAGGAACCCTAATGGCATCTTTGACTGGACAAACTACTTTACAAAGTTACTTTACAAAGCTACTTTAATCATAGATGACACCGGAGTCCTCTTTAATCAGGGGCGCTGACGTCCTCCGGCTTCTTTGACCGTCATCCTTCCCTTTATCGTCATCCCTTGGTCAAAAGTTACTTTGCTTAGCTCATCCTTGTCTTCTAGCTCCGGAGAGAATCTTTGACCAGCTTTGCCGACAAGCTCCTTCCTTCCGGTGGCCCGGTATCTTTACTATCTGGTTCCGGTATCCCTCTTATGAGGATACCGGCCTAACCTGTTCAGCCAAACGCCTATCTTAGACTCCGGCATGAACACCTAACCGGTACACTGATGGCTTTAACCATCCGGTTTGGCATGCCTTTGGCATACCGGGGGTCATCCCCCCAACATTAGTCCCCGAAGCTGGTATAGTCTGGTGGATCCTATCCAACAGACCATGCTAGGTTTCTAAGTCTTTGATACCGGTTTGGTTCATCCGGCGCCACGCTCGGATCCGGCATCTTTACCCGGATCCTCCTCATATTTTCTCTCTAAGTCATGCCCCGGTATCTTATCTTCCGGTAGCTTAACCATTAAACGCTTCCTCGGCGAAGTCGAGAATATCTCGGGCCCCGCGCCTGACAGAGACATGCGCACTGTGACTGGCGCGCCAGTGTCAGTTGTCATTTCGTTTCGACTCCCGCGCGCTCATTTAATGCAGCGCAACGGATCCCACTAGCCGTTCCAGATCTCTGTGTGTTCCCGTGTGGCCTTCAGTCTTTGTGCGTGTATCCCCTTGACACGTGGCGGCCCACGACGCGAACTGCCGTGGGCCGCGAGGCGAAACGCCGCGGCCCAGCGGTTTTCAGCCCATTTCCCTTCTCCTTTATAAGCGCAACCGCCGCTCTCTCTTCATCTTCTTCGCATTCCCCACTCCTTGCGCACAGAGTTCTTCGCCTCCGTGCTCTCCGCCGCTCTTCGTCTTCCGCCGCTCGTTCGTGCTCGTCGCCCGGCGAACTCACGCCCTCGTTCCGCCGGACTTTGCTGCGCGGAGATCCTCAGCAGCGACTCCGCCGAGCCCGCTGCATTCAGTTTTCCTCAAGCACTTCTTCGCCTCGCCGCCGACGGACTTCCTCGCCGGCCGCAAGCTCGCCGTTTCTCCAGCGAACTTCTTCCTTCGCAACTCCGCCGCCCCAGGTTAGGCTCGACGCATCTTTACCCCTTTCCTCTTGCACTTTGGATCTTGGGACGGTAGAGTATTTATCCGCTCTTTGTTTTGCTTTTCTTCTTACTCGTAGATCTTCGCGCGTGGGTTCATTCGGGGAAAATTGTTTCTCGGTAGATCTCGGCGTCTTCTAGATCCTCATGTCTAGTGAAGAGTCTCTCCCTGCGGCCACCTCTAGCACCCAGGATAGCAACGCTTCCGGTGGGCTAACCGACGACGCCACCCGGATGGGCCAGACTTCCAGCCGGAAACCAGAGGCCGGCACATCGAGCCGGGCCTCTGGAAAGGACAAGACACGCGGAGCCTGGAGAGGTTCCGACGTCACCCAATACGAGATCGACTGGCTCTACCGGTCCAGGAGGATTCCGGAAGGAGTTATCTGCCGGCTTCCTCGCGGCGAGATTCAACCGGTGCTCGAACCCGGTGAAAGCGTTGTTTTCCTTGCTCACTTTGAGCGGGGCTTCGGCCTTCCGGCCTCTGACTTCTTTCGTCAAATCCTTGATTTCTATCGTCTCCAACCTCATCATCTCCCCGGCAACGCCGTTTTTTACCTTTCTTGTTTCGTGGCCTTCATGGAAGGCTACATTGGCATCCGTCCCGCTCGCGAGACGTTTGCCCGTTTTTTCTCCCTTCGGATCAATTCGGTCCAGGGCAAGGACATTCCTGCCCCCAAACCCCCCGTTCAATGCGGGTCCTGCATCATCGGCTCCCGTCAAGGGAGCCCCTTTTTTAAGTTCAATGGCCTCGAGTCTTGCCGCTTGTGGCAGACGACATTCTTCTATGTGAGGAATGCGGGCAACGAGGACCTCATCAACCTGCCGGCATTCAATCCGGCGCCGCCAGCCAAGACCAATTGGCAGTACAACCCCGGAAGGGATCATGCCGAGACGAACCGGGTGGTGCGCTTCATGCAGGGGTTGATGCGGGACACCAACATCTGCTCCGATGATATCATCCGCGCCTTCATCAGCCGCCGGGTGCTTCCCCTCCAGCAGCGCGCTCACAAAATTAGTGAGATGTACGGCCCTGGTGATCCCACCAAGATCACCGGCTTGGCCCTGAGCAAGGAGGACGTGGTCCTTAAGGCTAGTCAGATTTGCCAAACTGACATGCCGAACGACTGGGAGTGGGGCCTTTGCCCCCTCAGCACCAGGAACCCTCCGTCCGAAGATGTAAGATAATACGCGGCTCTGGTCGCATTAGCGGTAACTTTTGTATTTGCGTCTAATCTTTCTTTTTTCTTTGTTTTCAGGCCAAGGCCCGCTTCCCCCGGATCGATTCAGACCGGCGAGGCCCTCGCCAAAAGAGGCCCCTGGACAAGTACGATCCGGATCCTGTCATCCATTGGCTGGATCTAAGGATGGGCCGGACTCCAGCTTCCCGCCTCGGCAAGTCTCCGCCGGAACCTGCTGGTTCGTCTAATGACTTGACCATACTTGAGGTAGTTTTCCTGTTCGTTTTCTTATACCCTTTTTGTTACTTCCAATCTGTAGATCTTCCCTCAGCCAGCAACAAACCACAGGTTCATGAGCATGTGGCTCCGCTGCAAGCTGAGGTGGGGGACGAGTTCCTGGACAACCTCATGGCCGAAGGCCAGCAGAGTGATCCTCCGGCTGCTGATGCCGGCCCCAGCCGTGCCTCTTCCGGCAAGCGCCCTCGGACCGAGGTCATTGGCGGGAAGCAGGTCGGCACCAAGCGCTACAAGCAGAGGCGGATGCCGATGTCTTCCGGGTAAGTTTTATCTCTTTTTATACTTTCTTTGTTTCCACCAAATTCCTCTCCGGTTGCTTCTTTCCAACTCGTTCTCCTTTTCCTTTCTTTCAGCCCTGCGCTCGAGCTCGGCTCCGCCGGCTCCGCTGGGTCCGCCGGCTCCGCGAGGACTTCAACTCCTCCTCCTCACTCAAGTCCGGCACCAACTAGTGCCAGCAACTCCTCTGCCTCCCCTTCGGGGGGCATTACAAGTTCGGGGCGCGCGGCCCCTACACCTCCAGATCACCGCGCGGAGGAGGACTCTACTTCCCCTCCAGAGACCCAAGACACCGGCGCCAGCAACATCGGCGCCGGCCAGACTGATGCCGGGCGGGCGGAACCTCTGGTTCCCTCCTCCCCGAAGAAGAAGAAGAAGAAGCCAAGCTCTTCCCCTACCGCGCCGGATGCTTCCGCGCCGGTCTTCATTCCTCCTCCCGAGGCCTCGCCGACACCGCCGCAAGGACCTTCCGCGGCCAAGCAGCCGGTGCCGTCCAAGACCCCCAAGATCACCGCTTTTCTTAAGCCCGGGGCTTCCCGCGGCAAGGCTGTGGAGGGTGGCGGCTCTGGCGCTTCAGGAGACGTGGTGCTGCACGTCGGCCCTGCCGCGCTTGCTGCACAGGACAAGCCGACCGGCCTCCTAGGTCGGATCGTTGAATTGAAGCGCGCGGGCAAGGACCTGGGGCACCTCCTTCCCTACGCCCAGAAGTGGAACGAGGCGGATATCTCCGCCTCAACTCGCGGCCTGGGGAGGGACCGTCTTCCGGCGCCGGATCCTGCCGGGGCCCGGTCCACTGAAGAACACTTCACGCGGCTTAAACGCGCCGTGAAAGAGTTCGACAGTGCTTGGTACGATGCTACCAACAACGTGGTGGTAAGTTCTGCTGAACTTCTTTTTACGATTTCTGTTGATGCCGGTTTCTTTTTCTTTCCGGATCCTATCCATTCTCCCAGTCCCCGAGTTTGTGGTGAGAGCACAGCTCTTGTCGCAAAACTTTAAAACTTAATGTGAAACCGGCACTGCCAGTCCCCGAGTTTCGGGTTAGACGCTTTCCTCTTAGCGCACAATTTAGCTTAAAAACCGCGCAAAACCGGCACTGCCAGTCCCCGAGTTTCGGGTTAAGAACCTTGTTCTTAGCGCAAAACTTGGCTTAAAAACTTAGCATGAAACCGGCACTGCCAGTCCCCGAGTTTCGGGTTGAAACCTTGTTTCTTTCTCACAACTACCTTTCTTTGAACAGAGCACCGCTGACACCCGGAAGCAGCTCTTCGAGGAGCTTCTGTGGGAGCATCGGGAGCTTGCTGAGGCTCACAGCCACTGCCAAGGTTCGTTTCTTTTTCCCTCCGGCATCTTTTTATTGGAGTGTTTCCTCCCTTGATACTTACGCACTCTTTGTTCAACAGTTGTTCCGGAAGCTAGCCTCGAGGCCCTGAAAGCCCAGGTTGCCAAGCTTCAAGGTATCATTTTTTCTTTTTCTGCTAGCCCTTTCCTTTTTTCATTCGATCTAGTGCTGCCTGCTGAAACTTTTTCTTTTCGGTATTTAGGCGAGAAGGAGCAGCTCCTCAAGGAGCACAACGAGGTGCTGGAGGCCCAGAAGACCGCCCTGGGGGAGCTCAAGGAGCAGGCCATACAAGCCGCGGTCCGGCATGAGCAGGCTTTGAAGGATGCCCGGGTTGCAGCGGATGCCAGGGTGGCGGAGATTGTGGAGGATTCCACTAACGCCAACACCGTCCTCGCGGCAGAACTGGAGGAGGAAAGGAAGTCGCGGAAAGCAGCGGAGCGTCTTATTGACACCATGACCACCGATCACCGGGAGTATGATCGGTTGGTTATGAAGATAGATGCGCTAGCCCTCCGTAAGCTTCTGCCTTGCCCCTACTTTTGCTTATAAGCCTTTTCCTTGACGATTTATCTTCGTTCCTTGCTTTTTCCGACATGTTTTTTCCGACATACTCTTTCCGGTGTCTCGTGTTTATGTTTTCCCTTCTTCCTGTAGAGCACTTCCCGGCATCCCAGGCCTTTGCTGTGAAGAAGGTGAGGGAGGACCGGATCGCGCGGGAGTTTCCCAACATGGATGCGCACTGGGACGGGTACGACTATCTTGTCGCCCTCTCAGCGCGGGTCCAGCATATGCGTTGCGTCGACCGGCTTCTTGTCGACCTGCCTACCGCCGCCATCCAGATCTTCAAGGTGCTGTGGCCTGAGGAGGAGCTGCCGGAGAACATCACACTCACTGCCAACCGGCTCAAAGATGCCGGGCACCGGATCCGTGAGTGGCAATGCTCTGCGGCTCGTGCTGGAGCCGACACGGCGCTGCGCTCTGCGTGTTCCTGGTACCCTGCTCTTGATTTGGATGCTCTCCAGGGCGTGCGCGCGGATGCTCCCACGGACACCGACCCAGCGCTTACCGCGAAGCGGCAGGACCGTGCATACCGGCTTGCCGAATATGCCGAGGTCCGCACCTTCATCCCTCCCCCTCCTGGCGTCAAGGACTACCTCAGCGATGAGGAAGAAGAAGACGAGGGAGATGAAGGTGAAGCTGCCGGGGACGTGCCGCCGGAAGCTCCGGAAGCCGAGGCTACTCCTCCTGAAGATGCCGAGGCTGGTGCTGCTCCACCCGATGCCCCTGCTGCCTGATGACCCTCTGTGATATCTTTGCCTGCTGTGCCTGTTGGCCCTGTTTATCTTAAGACAATGTCCGTTAAATTCTGCCCCGGTATGCCGGGGCTTATGATGTAAAACTTAAGTTCGCTTGTGGTTGTGCTACAACATTTCCTGCCGGTAAGTTATACCGGTAGTTAAGTTTTTATGAGTTTGCCTTAGCATATTTGTTTTTTGGTTTTGCTTTTATCCTGCACTGCAAAGATTTCTCAATTGCTTCCGCATCCAATTTGATGCATACTTGGTTCTTTTGCCTTGGCTCTGCCTGCCTTCTCTGGGCGTTCTTTGGCGTATGAGCACAAGGTTCTTTCACCAAACAAGCACCTTCTTGAACTTAGAAATAACTTTGAAATTTTGCAAAAAACCGGCTTAACCGGGGTTAGTTAAATTTTCCGGATTGTTCTTTCCTGCTCTTCCTTCTCGCAGTTCATGTGCTTATCTCCTACCGGTTTATCTTGCTTGCCATGAAGCCGGTTTTCGGACAGCAGCAGAGTCGAAGACTCCGGTAGGATTTAGCACATTACTAAATCGAAAAGAAAAAACATTCAATAAGCAACCGGTAAACTGAAAAAATAGACAAGTTACATGCAACTGAAGTTGGGGTAGTCCCCGAGATTCATTCGAGGTTCCGGCATCTTTTATTCATAGCATATAAGGTACAAAAAAGGAACTTCTTACACCACCACTTCAAGAGTAGAAAGGGCGCAACAGAGCTATATTCCATGGACGCTTGCTCTCCTCTCCGGACTTGTCCGCCTTTCCTTCTTTCCACTCCTGTGCATCAATCAAGTAATATGCATCATTGTGAAGCACCTTGCTTACAATGAAAGGACCTTCCCATGGTGACAAAAGCTTATGCCGGCCTTCAGTGCGCTGCACCAGGCGAAGCACAAGATCTCCTTCCCGGAAAACTCTCGGGTTAACCTTCCGGTTATGATAGCGTCTTAGGTTTTGCTGGTAGATGGCTGTTCTTGCCAAAGCTAGTTCTCTTGCTTCCTCTAGCAAATCCACATCATTTTCTCTGGCCTCTTTGACCTCTTGCTCAGTATAGAGCTGTACCCTTGGTGAATCATGGATGATGTCGGTTGGTATCACGGCTTCTGCTCCATAAACCATGAAGAAGGGAGTGTATCCGGTAGACCGGTTTGGGGTTGTTCTTATACTCCACAGAACTGATGGTAGCTCATCAAGCCAACATCCTGGTGACTTCTCCACTGCATCAATGAGTCTGGGCTTGATACCGGAGAGCACCAAAGCATTCATCCTTTCCACTTGGCCATTGCCTTGTGGGTGTGCCACTGAGCACAAATCCAACCGGATGTTTTTGTCTTCACAAAACCTCTTGAACTCACCTTGAGCAAAATTGGTTCCATTGTCAGTGATGATGCTGTGCGGGTATCCATACCGCAAAATGACATCTTTTAAGAATTTCACAGCTGTATGCCCATCACACTTTGCGATAGGTTTTACTTCTAGCCATTTGGTGAACTTATCCACCATGACCAAGATGTGAGTCATGCTGCTTCTTGCAGTTTTGAATGGGCCAACCATGTCAAGGCACCAAACGGCGAATGGCCATGTCAACGGTATTGTCTTTAAACCGGATGCTGGGGTATGATTTTGCTTGGCGTACCTCTGGCAGCCGTTGCATTTTCTTACCAAATCCTCAGCGTCCTCCAAAGCCGTGGGCCAATAGAACCCATGCCGGAACACTTTTGCTACTAGCGCCCTTGACGAGGCATGGTGCCCGCATTCTCCTTGGTGAATTTCCTCAAGCATTTCTTTCCCTTCTTCCGGTTCCACACATCTCTGAAGGACACCGGTAACGCTTCTCTTGTACACCTCACCATTGATGAATGTGTAAGCTTTGGACCTTCTTTGTATCCTCCTTGATTCACTTTCGTCAGCCGGCAAGGTGCCGCTGATCAGGAATTCCTTAATAGGTTTAACCCATGATGGTATCTCTCGAACCAGAAACACCGGTGCATCTATCTCCATGCTATCCACCAGCATCATTTCCTCCGGTATGGGTGCAGCAGTCCCCGAGCTTGCCGGAACAATCCCCGAGCTTGCCGGAACAGTCCCCGGGTTTCCTCCATCAATTTCCATGGGCACTATGTGTGACTCCGGCACAAAAATTGACTCCGATTCCGGGCTTGGTTTGATCGATGGCGCTCTTAAGTGAGCCAGAGCTATTCCGGGAGGAATTTCTTGCCTAGATGAGCCCAGCTTGGACAATGCATCCGCGGCTTCATTTTCTGCGCGCGGCACATGGTGAAACTCACAACCTTCAAAGAATCCGGCAATTTTTTGCACGTGAAACCGGTATGAGGCCATGTTGGCATCTTTCGCATCCCAATCTCCGGAACACTGCTGCACCACAAGATCTGAGTCTCCATAGACAATGATCCGGTGCGCACCGATTTCTTTTGCGACCTTAAGCCCATGGATCAAAGCTTCATATTCAGCGACATTGTTTGACGCCCTGAAATGTACTTGCAAAACATACCGGAGGTGGTCTCCCTTTGGTGAAGTAAGCGCCACACCGGCACCTAGACCCTCCTTGAGCTTGGATCCATCAAAGTGCATCTTCCAGTACTCCATCCTTTGATCCGGCGGTTTGTATTGCATCTCCGCCCAATCAACAAGGAAATCAGCCAAAGCCTGTGACTTTATGGCATCTCTCCTTTCATACACCGGCACGTATGGTGATATTTGGATCGCCCATTTTGCAATCCTGCCGCTGGCGTCTTTGTTGCACATGATGTCGGAAATTGGTGCTTCACTCACCACCTTCATAGGATGCTCCTCAAAATAATGCTTGAGTTTTGTGGCGGCCATGTACACGCCATAAGTCATTTTCTGGAAGTGAGGGTAATTTTGCTTTGAGAGGGAGAGCACCTAGCTCAGGTAGTATACCGGCCTCTGGACGGTTTTTCCTTCCTCATCTCTTTCAACTACAACCACTACACTCACCACCCGGTTTGTTGCTGCTATGTATAACAGCATAGGCTCTCTCTCTAGAGGTGAAGCCAGTATAGGTGCCGTGGCTAGCATTGTTTTCAGCTCTTTGAATGCTGCGTCTGCCTGAGGGGTCCAGACGAAAGTGTCTGATTTTTTCATCAGCGCATAGAGTGGCAGAGCTTTTTCTCCCAACCTGCTTACAAACCGGCTCAGCGATGCCAAGCTTCCGGTAAACTTTTGCACATCTTTCAACTCCTGGGGGATACCCATTCTCTCTATTGCCCGGATTTTTACCGGATTAACCTCTATGCCCCGGCTTGACACCAAGAAACCGAGCAGCTTGCCGGCTGGGACACCAAAGGTACATTTTGCCGGATTAAGTTTCATCCGGAACCGCCTTAGGTTATCGAATGTTTGCCGGATGTCATCGATTAAGGTGTTCTTTACCTTAGTTTTTATCACGACATCATCCACATAGACTTGCACGTTTTTTCCAATTTGATCAAACAAGCATTTTTGCATACAGCGCTGGTACGTTGCACCAGCGTCGCGCAAACCAAAAGGCATAGTGACATAGCAATAAGCCCCGTGCGGGGTAATGAAAGCAGTTTTTATTTGATCTTCCTTTTTTAAGGGAATTTGATGGAAACCGGAATAGGCATCCAGGAAGGACAGCAACTCACACCCGGCAGTTGAATCAATCACTTGATCGATTCGTGGCAGAGGAAACGGATCTCTTGGGCAGGCCTTGTTCAGGTTGGTGTAGTCGATGCACATGCGCCACACCTTCGGAGCTTTTGCCTCCAGGTTCTCATCTTTCTTCTTTTCTACCATCACCGGATTGGCCAGCCACTCTGTGTGCGTGACCTCCACAATGAACTTGGCGACCAGCAGTTTGGTTACCTCTTCTCCTATGATCTTCCTTCTATCTTCAGCGAACCGGCGCAAGGGTTGCCGCACCGGCTTTGCATCTTTCCGGACGTTCAAGGAGTGCTCAGCCAGCTCCCTCGGAACACCTACCAGATCTTCAGTTGACCAGGCAAAAATATTCCGATTCTCACGGAGGAAGCTGACGAGCGTGCTTTCCTATGCGCGATCGAGGCCGGCACCGATACGAACGGTGCGCTCTGGGTAAGCCGGATCCAGCACAATGTCCTTCGTCTCATTGGTTGGCTTGAATGCCGGTGCGCCCATGTTTTCACTCATTGCCGCTAAGCTCATCTGTGAGGACTGAGCCAGCTCAACAGCCGTCTGCATCCTTCTCTTTTCCTCCGCGATCACCAGCGATTCCGCTAGGTTTGATCCGGCAGACGCAGTTTCCAGTGAGACCTTATAGTTTCCCACCACGGTTAGTGGTCCACGAGGTCCCGGCATCTTCATCTTAAGGTAAGCCGTATGGGTTGAGGCCATGAATGATGCCAATGCCGGCCTCCCCAGCAATGCATGGTAGGGACTGTCTAGATCCACCACCTCAAATTCCAGATTTTCCACCCGGCAATTGTCACGTCCTCCAAATGCTACGTCCACCCGAACTTTTCCTATCGGGGCACAGGACAAGCCAGGAACGATCCCGTGGAACGTGGTGCGCGTTGGCTGAAGCATGTTTTCTGTTATGCCCAGCGTATGCATGGTGTGCTTGTACATGATGTTGATGCTGCTGCCATTGTCTATCAGCACCTTGCTGAACTTCACCCGAGTCTGCGGCCCTTTCATGATTGGGTCCACAACAAGGGCATATCCACCCGGATTCGGCATGATCTTAGGGTGATCCTTGATCGACCAAGCAATTTCCTGGTTGGACCACTGCATGTATTTGGGAACCGCCGGCATCACGGCATTCACTTCCATGGAGCGACGATGTAGACTCTGCCTGTCCGTCGGCTCAGTGACAAAAACAACACAGCACACATGCGGGTCCTCATAAACATTCCGGCCTAAAGGTGGTGGTGGAGGTAGCTGATTGTCATTTTGCTCCACCCGGTTAACCTGCTGGTACTGCTGCCGGTTTGGCGGCACCGGCACGGCGTTCGGTCCGGTAAGCGGTGGTGGTGGCGGTAGCCGTTGCTGCCGCGGCATGTCTTGTGGTGGCCGTGCATCTTTTACTGCTCCCTTTTCCATCAAGTACTTGGTCCAGGTACAATCCTTCGTCAGATGGTTTGATGGGTGCGCCGGATTCGGCGTGTGCCACCGGCACGGTTGATCCATGGCAGCTTCCATGGTGTACTTTGCTGGCTCTTGCCAGTTTCTTTTCTGAGCCCAGGGCTTCTTTTCTACCCACTGTTTCTTGGGGCCCTCCCACGGCTGTGAACCGGTTCTTTGTCTCTGACTGCCGCTGGCCTCAGGGTTTTCCTGCACAGCAGCAACTTGCTGCGGACCGTACCTTCGATCCGGAAACTCTTCTCTTCTTTTGTTATTCCGGCTGTCCCGGTGTTGCTCTTGGCGTAACTGTTCCGGTTCAGGTTGCATTGCCGGCTGCGTTGGGTCTCCCAACGCGTAGTTATTCGCCACACGTATCATCTCTGCCAACGTTGTCGGCATGTTTCGCTGCAGCCTTTGCCACAACGGCGAACCTCTTTTGCACCCACTGCTAAACCAAGCAATGGCTTGTGCCTCGATTACCCCTTCACAGGAGTTCCTCGTGGTGTTCCACCGGGCCAGATAATCCCGGTCTGTTTCATTCTGGCGCTGCACACACAGCGCAAGCTGCTGCGGCCTGTTTGGCCTTTGGTAGGTGCTGCTGAAGTTGCTCACAAAGGCTTCCTCAAAATCCAGCCAGCCATTTATGCTTCCCGCCGGCAAGTTGTTTAGCCAGATTCTTGCCGGTCCAACCAAGAACGATGGTATGATCCTCACGGCCCAGCGCCGGTTTCCTCCTCCTGGTACAGTTCCTCCACCGCCTGCGACGTACACCGCGGTCACGTAATCCGCGAGCCAATCTTCCGGCTTCGTAGTGCCATCGTATGTTTTTGTGTCACGGGGCAACGTAAAGTTGCGAACTGGTGGTTTTTCCCTCATGATCCTCGGGCCAAAGCACTTCGGACCCGGTGGACCTTCCTCCTCGATCATTTTCGACAGGTATACTCTATCCAGACGGTGCCTCGCATCCCGTTCCGGTAAGTACCTTTCTCCCAGGCGTTCTCCCAATGGGTTCCGGTATGCTGCCGGTCTTGTTGAATCTGCTTCATCATAACACTCCGGTACCGCGGCCATTGCCTGCCGGTACCTCGGGGGACCTATTTCCTCCTCATCGTGCGCTGCCCTTGCAGCCCGATAATTTTGCCCGGTTTCGTACCTACCGGCATGATTGTTTCCGGCATAGCCTCTGGCGTAGCCTCTTTCTGCCCCTTGGCTTTTTCTACCGGCATCGTGTTGCCCGGCTTGTTGCTTTCCGGCAAGAACCGGATCGTACACAGTCATCTGCTGCGCATTCACTTCTTTTTCTCTTCTTCTGTCCGGATGAGGAGACGAAGCCTGCCCATGGGACTTGCTAGCGGCGTGCTTCGTCGAACGCGCGGATTTCGAGGCCGCGGCCTTGTTCAGCTTAGCCAGCTGCTCAGCGTTCTGCTGCTCTATGGTTTCCAGCAGCTCTCTAACACGTTCTTGCTGCTTCAGCAAAGCATCACCGGAAAGCGACTCGCATAATTCTACAGCAGCTTTAGCAGCTTTTATAGTTTTATCCGGGCTACTGTACTTAGGTTTTTCCACGATGCTAACAGATGCAGAGGCACTCTTGCCGGTAAGAACTTCTTTGCGCAAATCTTGATCTAAGTTGCGAGCTTTTAGCCGGTTTTCCGGCATCCTAGCAGCATGCGCGCTAACAGAAGCAAAGCCATGGGCAGCGTTATACTCACGTACGGTTAGGTTCAGCTCGCGCTGCGCCCTGACGATGTCCTTGCCGCTCTCGAGCACCTTCTGGCGCTGCGCTTCCAGCTCCGCCTGAGCCGCAGCCGGATCGGCGTTTGGTGCGATGGGGGTGGCGAGGAAGTTCATTGCCGCCTGGAGCGGTGTCTCCGGTGGTGCGGATGACGCTCCCGCTGCGCCTGTGCCGCGCTCCAGCGGTGGCTTAGCCGCACGGGTCGAAGCCGCGCGGCCAGCACCCTCAGCCGCGACCTCCTTTCCTGCACCAGCGACACCAGTCATCATTACCTCGACGCTGCCGGCGGCGCGGCCAGCACAGAGCCATCTTGGCGGGTCCGGTGCCACCAGCACCGGCGAGAGGCGCCGGCGCACGGGGACGGTGCCGAAGTAGACGCGGTGGCCGCCGAACTCGATGATGCGGCCGTTCTTGGGAAGACGCCGCCGTTGGCGAAGCAGCCCGCGTTGTCGTTGATGAAGTCCATGGCGTAGATGCGCTGCACCAACGCGGACACCGTACGTTCGCCGGAGATCTCGAGGACGCCCGCCCGAATATGAACTCCACCATGCGCCACTTCATGCCCCACGGTGGGCGCCAACTGTCGTCGTGGTGAACAGACAGATGCCATAGGATGGCTTAGATTGGGGCCGAATGGACGCAAGGGGATTCGGGGGAGGGTTTGCGATCAGGTGTGATGAACTTCCGGATGGTTTCCTCAAGAACTTGGCCAGGGCCAGAGGTTGAAGAAGAAAGACACAAGGAAGAACTCGCTCTAGATCACCATGTTCATTGATTCACACAGGTTACTGCTTACAGGTTTCTCTCTCTGCTTCTCTGGTATTGCTACGTGCCCGTGAAGAAGGACTGCCCCCTCTCCTTATATAGGGGAGAGGGTGGCTTACAATGCAAGGAACCCTAATGGCATCTTTGACTGGACAAACTACTTTACAAAGTTACTTTACAAAGCTACTTTAATCATAGATGACACCGGAGTCCTCTTTAATCAGGGGCGCTGACGTCCTCCGGCTTCTTTGACCGTCATCCTTCCCTTTATCGTCATCCCTTGGTCAAAAGTTACTTTGCTTAGCTCATCCTTGTCTTCTAGCTCTGGAGAGAATCTTTGACCAGCTTTGCCGACAAGCCCTTCCTTCCGGTGGCCCGGTATCTTTACTATCCGGTTCCGGTATCCCTCTTATGAGGATACCGGCCTAACCTGTTCAGCCAAACGCCTATCTTAGACTCCGGCATGAACACCTAACCGGTACACTGATGGCTTTAACCATCCGGTTTGGCATGCCTTTGGCATACCGGGGGTCATCCCCCCAACACTAAGCCGAGCTGGGTGCCTTTAGCAAGTTCATAGGCCAAAGAGAGGTAATTCTTGGTAGGAGCCAGTGATGGGCCACAGAATATGAAGTGCTCCAGCCAGAAGTTTAGAAAAGCTGTGTGTTCTCTCTCTGTCACAGGGCCTTTGTTTTTCATATAGCGATTGAGGTAGGCACCCCAGCTGGTACATTCCTTTTTGGAGGAAAGAGTGAAAGGGACTTTCGGCAGTTTGAATGCCGAAGGGCTGGGGGATGCAATGTCTAGACCTGTAATCACTAGTCATTAACCCGTGCACCAGCACGGCTAGCTAAGATTATAAGTTTTGCTCCACATAATGGAATTTTGGCTTGGTAAATTTGTTTTAGGTGTTGATCGTTCAATTCGTACAGATGTATCTTTGTTGGCTACATCGATATTAAACCTTAGTATCCGTAAAACCAAATCCTTCAACTAAATAAAATATGTGCAAGTGTACATTTGCATCCGTGTTGTTTGTTCGTGTTTTATGATTCATTTACATATTTTTGAATTTCCTGTTAATATTAAAATATATTTAAAAATGCTACATGTGCATCCGTGTCTTATTTGGTAAAAGAAAAATGCCAAGAGAAGTTCGTATTTTCAATTTAATTTCCATAAGTTTACATGTTCATTGGAAAAGAAAATTACATGTATCATATTAATTACGTGTTCCCAATGTGTATACACACTGACTCCTGGTGTTCATATATACATAACCACTTTCTCCATGAGCACACCCATTCCTATCACTTTTTTTTAGCTGTTCGCAATATAACTATTGGATCTGGATGCTGCTCTGCAGAGAGTTGTGGAACGGGCCGGTCTGGTAAGGAGATTGACGGAGCATCAATCACAGTGGGGGTTCTTGATAAACACCTCACCAAGGTCGATGCAAAATGCGTACTATGTTTCCCTTCTCTTCCTCCTAGTCAGTGCCAACCGACTTCACCAGCTCACCTTCACTGTATGAAATCCAAAATAAAACAACAAATACCAAGTTTATTACATATAGTAGTAAAGAACTGTAAACATGCTTTGGGACTTGCAGAACAGAAGATATAATGTTGGCATTCCTCTGCTCCACAAAGAACTTGTTAGAGGTCAGATTTTTGTGTCTTCCCTACAAAGGAAGAAAACTTTAAAATATGTACCTATAGTTCATATCATGTAGGCCTCATCTCAATCTTTGGCGTGCATCGCTCCAAAGATTCCGCCGTATTTCTCTTGCTTCAGTATTTTCTAATTTATTAAGTGAAGCTGCGGTGTAATGTAACAATAGGATGCCAAACTGAATTATTCAGCAACTTCACTCCTTATTTTTCACTGTTAGGAATAATATTGAGCAACATCAGCAAACAAAATCGTCAGTGTTCTGCTAGAGCACTCCTTAAAAGCAGATGAATAATATTGATCAGTAGTGCAATAATTTTCTAAAGAGATATATAACATGCATGTTCGTTCTATAATTTGGTACAAAAATATCCATATATGCATAGCTAGCAATATAAGCTAAAGCACTGTAAGAAACACAAACGAATCCCCCTCTAATCTGAATTTGCGCTGACCTTTTCTGAATATGGCGTTGCACTTTTTTAGATTCATCAATATTTTCTGATATACCGATGTAAAAAATGTAACCATGTAGGTACACAAATATATCTAATTAGTTAGAAACCCGTACGAAAATTCTCTTTAGGGACTGTATATAGAGTAAAAATGAAATACTCTAATGTCCCTTGCACTAAAGGACTCCTTGTACACGATACTTTTGGGAAAATTATTTCATCATATTTATTACCTTCATGTGGACTCATCTAGGTATAGTTATTTACATAAAATTTCACTGAATATGTAGTATTCTAGTACAATGCTACATCAGCTCTTAAATTATGCAAGAAATAAACTTTTCTCATTCACACTAACTTCATTAATCCTCACTCCCTTACCATGCGTTGTGGCCGCTCGGCACCATCCGGCTACTTTTGTCTCTAGATTAATCTGCAATATGCGAGTGAGTTGCTCGAATCTGCACATGAAGAAATTTTGTTTTGCTCATTCACAATGACTTCATTAAAACCTATTATGTTACCTGTTGATGACGTATGTTCTTGTAATCTTGTTGGATGCAGAACGGGGATGACGCACCTATCTTGGCTGCTGCTGCACCGGCCACAACCTGCTACTTCATTAATCGACACCCTTGCATGTTGATGATCAACAATCTTGTAAACTTATCTGATGCAGAAAGGTGACACCGCAGCTGGAGATCGTGCAGCTCGCAGCTATCTTGCTTGCCCTCTTCCACCGTGCAGCAGGTCTCGTTGGCCGCCTTCCCAGCAGGCTCCCGCAACATTAGGGCACCATCGGCACCATGGCTGCTGCCTTCTTCCACCGTGCAGCTGGTCTCGTTGGCCGCCTTCCCAGCAGGCTCCAGCAACATTAGGGCACCATCTAGGGTTGGGGATGTGCGCACACACATACATGTCAAATTGGATCGGTGGAGGAGTTTGGGACCAAGAAGTTTCTTTTGCATCGTGTAAATGTTTATTTAAGACTAATGTAATAATAGGCTGCTAAGGAGGCGTGCACGTGGGTATAGAATCGTGAGGACTCTTTTGTCCACTTTATCCCACACAGTTGTAGATAAGTAAAGGGAGGGGAAATCCGATGTTTAATTTTTCAAGTTGTTGAGGATTAACGTGCATCCTCAATGTTGCGTTGCATATATACTCTGGGAAGACGTAAATAGGTTGGACTCTACGAATCTAATTGTTCAACTTTGCAATCCCGTGTAGGACACAACCATTATGTGAAGCCTCGTGGTTGTCAAAAAAAATTATGTGAAGTCTCGTGTTAGCTTTATTGGGGTTTCCACGATCAGCTCTGTTCGGTTTGCACATGATATATAGTTAAACAACGTGTCTACGTAATTGCATGTGTAACAAAATAAGTTGTGACTTTTCGGCTAATCCTAGCCGTAAATTTTAGATCTAATTGTCCTAATTATTAAGATGATGTGGATTAATGTGGTGTCTCGTATGGTGCCTCCAATTAGTAAATATAAGATGGCCACATCCAGCAGAGTTGGGGTCATAGGGCCATGGCCGAACATGAAGCAGTTCAGTGCATCGGACCAGAAGTAGCCGATTGTCTTCAGGATGTTCTCATTCTTTTCAAGAGGAGACAATGACAAGGACAAGGCGTCTGCTATCCCTATGGTTTCCCAAGTGGCATAATGGGATTTTGATACTCTATTGTACCATGCCACCCAACCTTCAGGGGGATTAGGCCAGGCTCGCAAGCAGTCGGCCCAGGTAGTCAGATCTAGGTGCTGACTCACGAAGGGAATTCTATTGGCCTCACACGAAATCAACAGGGCGGGACTCTCGGAAGAACGAGGACCGAGGCACATCGAATTTGCGAGGGAAGGATGTGGTAGAAGAATGTCTGAGACCTAAATTAATAGCGGAGCGGAACATTAATCCAGATGTTTGCCATCAATCCTATGTTAAATCGAATGGCGAGAGGAGGTTGAGGCTTACCTTCAGGCCAGAAACTGCGGCGTTGGTGTTGGATGATTCCGCCATTGAGATACGCTGAAGGAGTTGGGGGCGCGCGGATGAGATCTGGGTAGCTGGTTGGAATGGTGCAAGCGGCGATTTGGGGATCTGACTTTATCTTTTCAGATGGAGGTCGCAGGTTACCGTTTGGAAAGGCGGCTAGGCCGACGTTATTGATATTTTATGATAGAGACCGGTGCGATGCCATCGGCTCTTTTGGGAAATCGTGTGACTTTGACTATCGGCAAAATATTTGACTGGAAGTATTTCTTCAGTAGCAGAGGAGGGTTTTCTACAATGAAGAGCCGATTGTTCGTGTACTACTGGTTTCCTGTGGAAGAAGAATTTAGGCACTATGGTGAAGCTCTGCCATGACCCGATGAAGAAGAAGAAAAGCGTAATGATTTTGGAACTGTCATTTCCAAAACCAGGGGGGCATGTGTTATCACCAGAATTTGACCGAGTCAGAGGTGGGCCGCGATCAAGATGGATTTAAGAAGATATACATGGAGAATTATGTAATTCGGCCCGTTATACCAAGTTGGGCTTAATTGCCTTTGTATCTGTAACATAGTAGATTGCATCTTACATTAGAAAGTCCCCTGGACTATAAATATGTACCTAGGGTTTATGGAATAAACAACAACACAACGTTCACCCCAAAAACAAACCAATCTCGGCGCATCGCCAACTCCTTCACCTCGAGGGTTTCAATCAGGTAAGCGACATGCTGCCTAGATCGCATCTTGCGATCTAGGCAGCACAAGCTCCACGTTGTTCATGCGTTGCCCGTCATCGAAGCGTCTTTGATGGCGGGCAACGTAGTTATCATAGATGTGTTAGGGTTAGCATTGCTCTTCGTATAGACATGCTTACGTAGTGCAACCCTTGCACATCTAGCCGCCCTCACGCCTATCTCAGGCGTGGGGGCGGCACCCTGCTTGTTCATCGTTTAGTAGATCTGATCCGTTACGATTGCTCCTTGCTTCGCAAGGATTAGTTTAATATCTGCAATAGTTAGGCCTTACGAAGGGGGGGAGGATCCAGTGGCACGTAGGGTGGCGTTCGCAGGTCCTAAACAGGATGTTCCGTGGATCAACTTCATTGTTGGTTCTTTGGCCTTGTTTAGGATCGGCTTACGAGCACCGTGCGTGGCCGCCAGGCCCAACCTGGAGTAGGATGATCCGATTATGCGGTGAAAACCCTAAATCGTCGTAGATCTAATTAGCTTTATCTTGATCAAGCAGGATCACCAAGTATTCGTGCACCCCGCACGGATCATGGGTGGATCGGCTCTTTGAGCCGATTCACGAGATAACCCGAGAGCCGATCGAGGCTCGTATTTAATGTTTACGTGTATGCCATGCAGGAACTAAGCGAGGCATCCCCATCACCTTCCCGGCCAGGTATAGGTCAGGTGGCACGCCCTTGCACTTCGCATCGCCGCGTGTGACCAGAAGAGCATTGCGGGCCGTCGCTCGGAGGGGTCTCAGCCAGCCGCAGCTCTAGGCTCTTCCCGGCTCTACCGTGTTGACAAGGCCACTGCCCGTCGGTGGGTTTTGGGCGTCAACAGCGCGAAATCGCGAGTTTCGACGATGCCGCTAGAGTCGTGTACCGTGGGTCACGGGGCATCGAAATCCTCCCGGAACCCGAAAACCGTGGACTATAGCCCACGAAAATGGCCGAAATGCTCGAGATCACGAGTTTTGACGATGCCGCTAGAGTCGTGTACCGTGGGTCACGGGGCATCGAAATCCTCCCGGGACCCGAAAACGTGGACTATAGCCCACGAAAACGGCCGAGAAATGCTTGAAATCACGAGTTTTGATGATGCCGCTAGAGTCGTGTACCGTGGGTCACGGGGCATCGAAATACTCCCGGACCCGAAATCGTGGACTATAGCCCACGAAAACGGCCGAAGTGCTTGAATTCACGAGTTTTGACAATGCCGCTAGAGTCGTGTACCGGGGGTCACGGGCCATCGAAATCCTCCCAGGACCAGAAAACATGGACTATAGCCCATGAAAACAGCCAGAAATGCGCGAAATCGCGAGTTTCGACGATGCCGCCAGAGTCGTGTACCGGGGTCACGGGGCATCGAAATCCTCCCGGAACCCGAAAACCGTGGACTATAGCCCACGAAAATGGCCGAAATGCTCGAGATCACGAGTTTTGACGATGCCGCTAGAGCGGTGTACCGTGGGTCACGGGGCATCGAAATCCTCCCGGGAGCCGAAAACGTGGACTATAGCCCACGAAAACGGCCAGAAATGCTTGAAATCACGAGTTTTGATGATGCCGCTAGAGTCGTGTACCGTGGGTCACGGGGCATCGAAATACTCCCGGGACCCGAAATCGTGGACTATAGCCCACGAAAACGGCCAGAAATGCTTGAATTCACGAGTTTTTACAATGCCGCTAGAGTCGTGTACCAGGGATCACGGGGCATCAAAATCCTCCCAGGACCAGAAAACATGGACTATAGCCCACGAAAACAGCCGAAATGCTCGAAATTGCGAGTTTTGACGATGCCGCCGAGTCGTGTACCGTGGGTCACGGGGCATCGAAATCCTCCCGGGATCCGAAACCGTGGACTATAGCCCACGAAAACGGCCAGAAATGCTTGAAATCACGAGTTTTGATGATGCCGCTAGAGTCGTGTACCGTGGGTCACGGGGCATCGAAATACTCCCGGGACCCGAAACCGTGGACTATAGCCCACGAAAACGGTCAGAAATGCTTGAAATCACAAGTTTTGATGATGCCGCTAGAGTCGTGTACCATGGGTCACGGGGCATCGAAATACTCCTGGGACCCGAAATCGTGGACTATAGCCCACGAAAACGGCCAGAAATGCTTGAATTCACGAGTTTTGATGATGCCGCTAGAGTCGTGTAGGTCATGGGGCATCAAAATCCTCCCGGGACCAGAAAACATGGACTATTGCCCACGAAAACAGCCAGAAATGCTCGAAATCGCGAGTTTTGACGATGCCGGCAGAGTCGTGTACCGTGGGTCACAGGGCATCGAAATCCTCCTGGGACCCGAAACCGTGGACTATAGCCCACGAAAACGGCCAGAAATGCTTGAAATCACGAGTTTTGATGATGCCGCTAGAGTCGTGTACCGGGGGTCACGGGGCATCAAAATCCTCCCAGGACCAGAAAACATGGACTATAGCCCATGAAAACAGCCAGAAATGCGCGAAATCGCGAGTTTCGACGATGCCGCCAGAAGTCGTGTACCGGGGTCACGGGGCATTGAAATACTCCCGGGACCCGAAATCGTGGACTATAGCCCACGAAAACGGCCAGAAATGCTTGAATTCACGAGTTTTGACGATGCCGCTAGAGTCGTGTACCGTGGGTCACGGGGCATCGAAATCCTCCCAGGACCAGAAAACATGGACTATAGCCCATGAAAACAGCCAGAAATGCGCGAAATCGCGAGTTTCGACGATGCCGCCAGAGTCGTGTACCGGGGTCACAGGGCATCGAAATCCTCCCGGAACCCGAAAACCGTGGACTATAGCCCACGAAAATTGCCGAAATGCTCGAGATCACGAGTTTTGACGATGCCGCTAGAGTCGTGTACCGTGGGTCACGGGGCATCGAAATCCTCCCGGAGCCGAAAACGTGGACTATAGCCCACGAAAACGGCCGAAGTGCTTGAATTCACGAGTTTTGACAATGCCGCTAGAGTCGTGTACCGGGGGTCACGGGGCATCGAAATCCTCCCGAGACCCGAAAACATGGACTATAGCCCATGAAAACAGCCAGAAATGCGCGAAATCGCGAGTTTCGACGATGCCGCTAGAGTCGTGTACCGTGGGTCACGGGGCATCGAAATCCTCCCGGAACCCGAAAACCGTGGACTATAGCCCACGAAAATGGCCAGAAATGCTCGAGATCACGAGTTTTGACGATGCCGCTAGAGTCGTGTACCGTGGGTCACGGGGCATCGAAATCCTCCCGGGACCCGAAAACGTGGACTATAGCCCACGAAAACGGCCGAAATGCTTGAAATCACGAGTTTTGATGATGCCGCTAGAGTCGTGTACCGTGGGTCACGGGGCATCGAAATACTCCCGGGACCCGAAATCGTGGACTATAGCCCACGAAACGGCCGAAGTGCTTGAATTCACGAGTTTTGACAATGCCGCTAGAGTCGTGTACCGGGGGTCACGGGGAATCGAAATCCTCCCGGGATCGGAAAACATGGACCGTAGCCCATGAAAACAGCCGGAAATGCGCGAAATCGCGAGTTTCGACGATGCCGCCGAGTCGTGTACCGGGGTCACGGGGCATCGAAATCCTCCGGAACCCGAAAACCGTGGACTATAGCCCACGAAAATGGCCGAAATGCTCGAGATCACGAGTTTTGACGATGCCGCTAGAGTCGTGTACCGTGGGTCACGGGGCATCAAAATCCTCCCGGGAGCCGAAAACGTGGACTATAGCCCACGAAAACGACCGAAATGCTTGAAATCACGAGTTTTGATGATGCCGCTAGAGTCGTGTACCGTGGGTCACGGGGCATCGAAATACTCCCGGGACCCGAAATCGTGGACTATAGCCCACGAAAACGGCTAGAAATGCTTGAATTCACGAGTTTTTACAATGCCGCTAGAGTCGTGTACCAGGGATCACGGGGCATCAAAATCCTCCCAGGACCAGAAAACATGGACTATAGCCCACGAAAACAGCCAGAAATGCTCGAAATTGCGAGTTTTGACGATGCCGCGAGTCGTGTACCGTGGGTCATGGGGCATCGAAATCCTCCCGGGACCCGAAAGCGTGGACTATAGCCCACGAAAACGGCCAGAAATGCTTGAAATCACGAGTTTTGATGATGCCGCTAGAGTCGTGTACCATGGGTCACGGGGCATCGAAATACTCCCGGGACCCGAAACAGTGGACTATAGCCCACGAAAACAGCCAGAAATGCTTGAATTCACGAGTTTTGATGATGCCACTAGAGTCGTGTACCAGGGATCACGGGGCATCAAAATACTCCCAGGACCGGAAAACATGGACTATAGCCCACGAAAACAGCCAGAAATGCTCGAAATTGCGAGTTTTGACGATGCCGCCGGAGTCGTGTACCGTGGGTCACGGGGCATCGAAATCCTCCCGGGACCCGAAACCGTGGACTATAGCCCACGAAAACAGCGAGAAATGCTCGAAATCACGAGTTTTGATGATGCCGCTAGAGTCGTGTACCGTGGGTCACGGGGCATCGAAATACTCCCGGGACCCGAAACCGTGGACTATAGCCCACGAAAACGGCCGGAAATGCTTGAAATCACAAGTTTTAATGATGCCGCTAGAGTCGTGTACCGTGGGTCACGGGGCATCGAAATACTCCGGGACCCGAAATCGTGGACTATAGCCCACGAAAACGGCCAGAAATGCTTGAATTCACGAGTTTTGATGATGCCGCTAGAGTCGTGTAGGTCACGGGGCATCAAAATCCTCCCGGGACCAGAAAACATGGACTATATAGCCCACGAAAACAGCCAGAAATGCTCGAAATCGCGAGTTTTGACGATGCCGGCAGAGTCGTGTACCGTGGGTCACGGGGCATCGAAATCCTCACGGGACCCGAAACCGTGGACTATAGCCCACGAAAACGGCGAAAATGCTTGAATTCACGAGTTTTGATGATGCCGCTAGAGTCGTGTACCGGGGGTCACGGGGCATCAAAATCCTCCAAGGACCAGAAAACATGGACTATAGCCCATGAAAACAGCCGAAATGCGCGAAATCGCGAAGTTTCGACGATGCCGCCGAGTCGGGTACCGGGTTCACGGGGCATCGAAATCCTCCCGGGACCCGAAATCGTGGACTATAGCCCACGAAAACGGCCAGAAATGCTTGAATTCACGAGTTTTGACGATGCCGCTAGAGTCGTGTACCAGGGGTCACGGGGCATCGAAATCCTCCCAGGACCAGAAAACATGGACTATAGCCCATGAAAACAGCCAGAAATGCGCGAAATCGCGAGTTTCGACGATGCCGCCGAGTCGTGTACCGGGGTCACGGGGCATCGAAATCCTCCCGAACCCGAAAACCGTGGACTATAGCCCACGAAAATGGCCGGAAATGCTCGAGATCACGAGTTTTGACGATGCCGCTAGAGTCGTGTACCGTGGGTCACGGGGCATCGAAATCCTCCCGGGAGCCGAAAACGTGGACTATAGCCCACGAAAACGGCCAGAAATGCTTGAAATCACGAGTTTTGATGATGCCGCTAGAGTCGTGTACCGTGGGTCACGGGGCATCGAAATACTCCCGGGACCCGAAATCGTGGACTATAGCCCACGAAAACGGCCAGAAGTGCTTGAATTCACGAGTTTTGACAATGCCGCTAGAGTCGTGTACCGGGGGTCACGGGGCATCGAAATCCTCCCGGGACCGGAAAACATGGACTATAGCCTATGAAAACAGCCGGAAATGCGCGAAATCGCGAGTTTCGACGATGCCGCCGTAGTCGTGTACCGGGGTCACGGGGCATCGAAATCCTCCCGGAACCCGAAAACCGTGGACTATAGCCCACGAAAATGGCCGAAATGCTCGAGATCACGAAGTTTTGACGATGCCGCTAGAGTCGTGTACCGTGGGTCACGGGGCATCGAAATCCTCCCTGGAGCCGAAAACGTGGACTATAGCCCACGAAAACGGCCAGAAATGCTTGAAATCACGAGTTTTGATGATGCCGCTAGAATCGTGTACCGTGGGATCACGGGGCATCGAAATACTCCCAGGACCAGAAAACATGGACTATAGCCCACGAAAACAGCCAGAAATGCTCGAAATTGCGAGTTTTGACGATGCCGCCAGAGTCGTGTTCACGGGGCATCGAAATCCTCCCGGGACCCGAAACACGTGGACTATAGCCCACGAAAACAGCCGAAATGCTTGAAATCACGAGTTTTGATGATGCTGCTAGAGTCGTGTACCGTGGGTCACGGGGCATCGAAATACTCCCGGGACCCGAAACCGTGGACTATAGCCCACGAAAACGGCCGTAAATGCTTGAAATCACAAGTTTTAATGATGCCGCTAGAGTCGTGTACCGTGGGTCACGGGGCATCGAAATACTCCCGGGACCCGAAATCGTGGACTATAGCCCACGAAAACGGCCGAAATGCTTGAATTCACGAGTTTTGATGATGCCGCTAGAGTCGTGTACCGGTCACGGGGCATCAAAATCCTCCCGGGACCGGAAAACATGGACTATAGCCCACGAAAACAGCCAGAAATGCTTGAAATCACGAGTTTCGACGATGCCGCTAGAGTCGTGTACCGTGGGTCACAGGGCATCGAAATCCTCCTGGGACCCGAAACCGTGACTATAGCCCACGAAAACGGCCAGAAATGCTTGAATTCACGAGTTTTGATGATGCCGCTAGAGTCGTGTACCGTGGGTCACGGGGCATCAAAATCCTCCCGGGACCAGAAAACATGGACTATAGCCCATGAAAACAGCCAGAAATGCGCGAAATCGCGAGTTTCGACGATGCCGCCAGAGTCGGGTACCGGGGTCACGGGGCATCGAAATACTCCCGGGACCCGAAATCGTGGACTATAGCCCACGAAAACGGCCAGAAATGCTTGAATTCACGAGTTTTGACGATGCCGCTAGAGTCGTGTACCAGGGGTCACGGGGCATCGAAATCCTCCCAGGACCGGAAAACATGGACTATAGCCCATGAAAACAGCCAGAAATGCGCGAAATCGCGAGTTTCGACGATGCCGCCAGAGTCGTGTACCGGGGTCACGGGGCATCGAAATCCTCCCGGAACCCGAAAACCGTGGACTATAGCCCACGAAAATGGCCAGAAATGCTCGAGATCACGAGTTTTGACGATGCCGCTAGAGTCGTGTACCGTGGGTCACGGGGCATCGAAATCCTCCCGGGAGCCGAAAACGTGGACTATAGCCCACGAAAACGGCCAGAAGTGCTTGAATTCACGAGTTTTGACAATGCCGCTAGAGTCGTGTACCAGGGGTCACGGGGCATCGAAATCCTCCCAGGACCAGAAAACATGGACTATAGCCCATGAAAACAGCCAGAAATGCGCGAAATCGCGAGTTTCGACGATGCCGCTAGAGTCGTGTACCGTGGGTCACGGGGCATCGAAATCCTCCCGGGACCCGAAAACCGTGGACTATAGCCCACGAAAATGGCCAGAAATGCTCGAGATCACGAGTTTCGACGATGCCGCTAGAGTCGTGTACCGTGGGTCACGGGGCATCGAAATCCTCCCGGGACCCGAAAACGTGGACTATAGCCCACGAAAATGGCCAGAAATGCTCGAGATCACGAGTTTTGACGATGCCGCTAGAGTCGTGTACCGTGGGTCACGGGGCATCGAAATCCTCCCTGGAGCCGAAAACGTGGACTATAGCCCACGAAAACGGCCAGAAATGCTTGAAATCACGAGTTTTGATGATGCCGCTAGAGTCGTGTACCGTGGGATCACGGGGCATCGAAATACTCCCAGGACCAGAAAACATGGACTATAGCCCACGAAAACAGCCAGAAATGCTCGAAATTGCGAGTTTTGACGATGCCGCCAGAGTCGTGTACGGGGCATCGAAATCCTCCTGGGACCCGAAACCGTGGACTATAGCCCACGAAAACAGCCAGAAATGCTTGAAATCACGAGTTTTGATGATGCCGCTAGAGTCGTGTACCGTGGGTCACGGGGCATCGAAATACTCCCGGGACCCGAAACCGTGGACTATAGCCCACGAAAACGGCCGAAATGCTTGAAATCACAAGTTTTAATGATGCCGCTAGAGTCGTGTACCGTGGGTCACGGGGCATCGAAATACTCCTGCGACCCGAAATCGTGGACTATAGCCCACGAAAACGGCCAGAAATGCTTGAATTCACGAGTTTTGATGATGCCGCTAGAGTCGTGTAGGTCACGGGGCATCAAAATCCTCCCGGGACCAGAAAACATGGACTATAGCCCACGAAAACAGCCAGAAATGCTCGAAATCGCGAGTTTTGATGATGCCGGTAGAGTCGTGTACCGTGGGTCACGGGGCATCGAAATCCTCCCGGGACCCGAAACCGTGACTATAGCCCACGAAAACGGCCAGAAATGCTTGAATTCACGAGTTTTGATGATGCCGCTAGAGTCGTGTACCGTGGGTCACGGGGCATCAAAATCCTCCCGGGACCCGAAATCGTGGACTATAGCCCACGAAAACGGCCAGAAATGCTTGAAATCACGAGTTTTGATGATGCCGCTAGAGTCGGGTACCGTGGGTCACGGGGCATCGAAATACTCCCGGGACCCGAAATCGTGGACTATAGCCCACGAAAACGGCCAGAAGTGCTTGAATTCACGAGTTTTGACAATGCCGCTAGAGTCGTGTACCGGGGGTCACGGGGCATCGAAATCCTCCCAGGACCAGAAAACATGGACTATAGCCCATGAAAACAGCCAGAAATGCGCGAAATCGCGAGTTTCGACGATGCCTCCAGAGTCGTGTACCGAGCTCACGGGGCATCGAAATCCTCCCGGAACCCGAAAATCGTGGACTATAGCCCACGAAATGGCCAGAAATGCTCGAGATCACGAGTTTTGACGATGCCGCTAGAGTCGTGTACTGTGGGTCACGGGGCATCGAAATCCTCCCGGGAGCCGAAAACGTGGACTATAGCCCACGAAAACGGCCAGAAATGCTTGAAATCACGAGTTTTGACGATGCCGCTAGAGTCGTGTACCGTGGGTCACGGGGCATCGAAATCCTCCCGGGACCCGAAATCGTGGACTATAGCCCATGAAAACAGCCAGAAATGCTTGAATTCACGAGTTTCGACGATGCCGCTAGAGTCGTGTACCGTGGATCACGGGGCATCGAAATCCTCCCGGGACCAGAAAACATGGACTATAGCCCACGAAAACAGCCAGAAATGCTCGAATTCACGAGTTTTGACGATGCCGCTAGAGTCGTGTACCGTGGGTCACGGGGCATCGAAATCCTCCCGGGACCCGAAACCGTGGACTATAGCCCACGAAAACGGCCAGAAATGCTTGAAATCACGAGTTTCGACGATGCCGCTAGAGTCGTGTACCGTGGGTCACGGGGCATCGAAATCCTCCCGGGACCCGAAAACCGTGGACTATAGCCCACGAAAATGGCCAGAAATGCTCGAGATCACGAGTTTTGACGATGCCGCTAGAGTCGTGTACCAGGGGTCACGGGGCATCGAAATCCTCCCTGGAGCCGAAAACGTGGACTATAGCCCACGAAAACGGCCAGAAATGCTTGAAATCACGAGTTTTGATGATGCCGCTAGAGTCGTGTACCGTGGGATCACGGGGCATCGAAATACTCCCAGGACCCGAAAACCATGGACTATAGCCCACGAAAACGGCCGGAAATGCTCGAAATTACGAGTTTTGACGATGCCGCTCGAGTCGTACGTGGTCACGGGGCATCGAAATCCTCCCGGGACCGAAACCGTGGACTATAGCCCACGAAAACAACCGAAATGCTTGAAATCACGAGTTTTGATGATGCCGCTAGAGTCGTGTACCGTGGGTCACGGGGCATCGAAATACTCCCGGGACCCGAAACCGTGGACTATAGCCCACGAAAACGGCCAGAAATGCTTGAAATCACAAGTTTTAATGATGCCGCTAGAGTCGTGTACCGTGGGTCACGGGGCATCGAAATACTCCCGGGACCCGAAATCGTGGACTATAGCCCACGAAAACGGCCAGAAATGCTTGAATTCACGAGTTTTGATGATGCCGCTAGAGTCGTGTGGGTCACGGGGCATCAAAATCCTCCCGGGACCAGAAAACATGGACTATAGCCCACGAAAACAGCCAGAAATGCTCGAAATCGCGAGTTTTGATGATGCCGGTAGAGTCGTGTACCGTGGGTCACGGGGCATCGAAATCCTCCTAGGACCCGAAACCGTGGACTATAGCCCACGAAAACGGCCAGAAATGCTTGAATTCACGAGTTTTGATGATGCCGCTAGAGTCGTGTACCAGGGGTCACGGGGCATCAAAATCCTCCCGGAACCAGAAAACATGGACTATAGCCCATGAAAACAGCCAGAAATGCGCGAAATCGCGAGTTTCGACGATGCCGCCGAGTCGGGTACCGTGGGTCACGGGGCATCGAAATACTCCGGGACCCGAAATCGTGGACTATAGCCCACGAAAACGGCCGGAAATGCTTGAAATCACGAGTTTTGATGATGCCGCTAGAGTCGTGTACCGTGGGTCACGGGGCATCGAAATACTCCCGGGACCCGAAATCGTGGACTATAGCCCACGAAAACGGCCAGAAGTGCTTGAATTCACGAGTTTTGACAATGCCGCTAGAGTCGTGTACCGTGGGTCACGGGGCATCGAAATCCTCCCGGGACCAGAAAACATGGACTATAGCCCATGAAAACAGCCAGAAATGCGCGAAATCGCGAGTTTCGACGATGCCGCCAGAGTCGTGTACCGAGGTCACGGGGCATCGAAATCCTCCCGGAACCCGAAAACCGTGGACTATAGCCCACGAAAATGGCCAGAAATGCTCGAGATCACGAGTTTTGACGATGCCGCTAGAGTCGTGTACCGTGGGTCACGGGGCATCGAAATCCTCCGGGAGCCGAAAACGTGGACTATAGCCCACGAAAACGGCCAGAAATGCTTGAAATCACGAGTTTTGATGATGCCGCTAGAGTCGTGTACCGTGGGTCACGGGGCATCGAAATACTCCCGGGACCCGAAATCGTGGACTATAGCCCACGAAAACGGCCAGAAATGCTTGAATTCACGAGTTTTTACAATGCCGCTAGAGTCGTGTACCAGGGATCACGGGGCATCAAAATCCTCCCGGGACCAGAAAACATGGACTATAGCCCACGAAAACGGCCAGAAATGCTCGAAATCGTGAGTTTTGACGATGCCGCCAGAGTCGTGTACCGTGGGTCACGGGGCATCGAAATCCTCCCGGGACCCGAAACCGTGGACTATAGCCCACGAAAACGGCCAGAAATGCTTGAAATCACGAGTTTTGATGATGCCGCTAGAGTCGTGTACCGTGGGTCACGGGGCATCGAAATACTCCCGGGACCCGAAACCGTGGACTATAGCCCACGAAAACGGCCGAAATGCTTGAAATCACAAGTTTTGATGATGCCGCTAGAGTCGTGTACCGGGGTCACGGGGCATCAAAATCCTCGCAGGACCAGTAAAACATGGACTATAGCCCATGAAAACAGCCAGTAAATGCGCGAAATCGCGAGTTTCGACGATGCCGCCGAGTCGTGTACCGGGGTCACGGGGCATCGAAATACTCCCGGGACCCGAAATCGTGGAATATAGCCCACGAAAACGGCCAGAAATGCTTGAATTCACGAGTTTTGACGATGCCGCTAGAGTCGTGTACCAGGGGTCACGGGGCATCGAAATCCGCCCAGGACCAGAAAACATGGACTATAGCCCATGAAAACAGCCAGAAATGCGCGAAATCGCGAGTTTCGACGATGCCGCCAGAGTCGTGTACCGGGGTCACGGGGCATCGAAATCCTCCCGGGACCCGAAAACGTGGACTATAGCCCACGAAAACGGCCAGAAATGCTTGAAATCACGAGTTTTGATGATGCCGCTAGAGTCGTGTACCGTGGGTCACGGGGCATCGAAATACTCCGGGACCCGAAATCGTGGACTATAGCCCACGAAAACGGCCGAAGTGCTTGAATTCACGAGTTTTGACAATGCCGCTAGAGTCGTGTACCAGGGGTCACGGGGCATCGAAATCCTCCCAGGACCAGAAAACATGGACTATAGCCCATGAAAACAGCCAGAAATGCGCGAAATCGCGAGTTTCGACGATGCCGCTAGAGTCGTGTACCGCGGTCACGGGGCATCGAAATCCTCCCGGAACCCGAAAACCGTGGACTATAGCCCACGAAAATGGCCAGAAATGCTCGAGATCACGAGTTTTGACGATGCCGCTAGAGTCGTGTACCGTGGGTCACGGGGCATCGAAATCCTCCCTGGAGCCGAAAACATGGACTATAGCCCACGAAAACGGCCAGAAATGCTTGAAATCACGAGTTTTGATGATGCCGCTAGAGTCGTGTACCGTGGGATCACGGGGCATCGAAATACTCCCAGGACCAGAAAACATGGACTATAGCCCACGAAAACAGCCAGAAATGCTCGAAATTGCGAGTCTTGACGATGCCGCCAGAGTCGTGTACGGGGCATCGAAATCCTCCTGGGACCCGAAACCGTGGACTATAGCCCACGAAAAGAGCCAGAAATGCTTGAAATCACGAGTTTTGATGATGCCGCTAGAGTCGTGTACCGTGGGTCACGGGGCATCGAAATACTCCCGGGACCCGAAACCGTGGACTATAGCCCACGAAACGGCCATAAATGCTTGAAATCACAAGTTTTAATGATGCCGCTAGAGTCGTGTACCGTGGGTCACGGGGCATCGAAATACTCCCGGGACCCGAAATCGTGGACTATAGCCCACGAAAACGGCCGGAAATGCTTGAATTCACGAGTTTTGATGATGCCGCTAGAGTCGTGTAGGTCACGGGGCATCAAAATCCTCCCGGGACCAGAAAACATGGACTATAGCCCACGAAAACAGCCAGAAATGCTCGAAATCGCGAGTTTTGACGATGCCGGTAGAGTCGTGTACCGTGGGTCACAGGGCAACGAAATCCTCCTGGGACCCGAAACCGTGGACTATAGCCCACGAAAACGGCCAGAAATGCTTGAATTCACGAGTTTTGATGATGCCGCTAGAGTCGTGTACCGTGGGTCACGGGGCATCAAAATCCTCCCAGGACCAGAAAACATGGACTATAGCCCATGAAAACAGCCAGAAATGCGCGAAATCGCGAGTTTCGACGATGCCGCCGTAGTCGGGTACCGGGGTCACGGGGCATCGAAATACTCCCGGGACCCGAAATCGTGGACTATAGCCCACGAAAACGGCCAGAAGTGCTTGAATTCACGAGTTTTGACAATGCCGCTAGAGTCGTGTACCAGGGGTCACGGGGCATCGAAATCCTCCCAGGACCAGAAAACATGGACTATAGCCCATGAAAACAGCCAGAAATGCGCGAAATCGCGAGTTTCGACGATGCCGCCAGAGTCGTGTACCGAGGTCACGGGGCATCGAAATCCTCCCGGAACCCGAAAACCGTGGACTATAGCCCACGAAAATGGCCAGAAATGCTCGAGATCACGAGTTTTGACGATGCCGCTAGAGTCGTGTACCGGGGGTCACGGGGCATCGAAATCCTCCTAGGACCTGAAACCGTGGACTATAGCCCATGAAAACGGCCAGAAATGCTTGAAATCGCGAGTTTTGACGATGTCGCTAGAGTCGTGTACCGTGGGTCACGGGGCATCGTAATACTCCCGGGACCCGAAAACCGTTGACTATAACCCACGAAAACAGCCAGAAATGCTCGAAATCACGAGTTTTGACAATGCCGCTAGAGTCGTGTACCAGGGATCACGGGGCATCAAAATCCTCCCACGACCAGAAAACATGGACTATAGCCCACGAAAACAGCCAGAAATGCTCGAAATTGCGAGTTTTGACGATGCCGCCAGAGTCGTGTACCGTGGGTCACGGGGCATCGAAATCCTCCCGGGACCCGAAACCGTGGACTATAGCCCACGAAAACGGCCATAAATGCTTGAAATCACGAGTTTTGATGATGCCGCTAGAGTCGTGTACCGTGGGTCACGGGGCATCGAAATACTCCCGGGACCCGAAAACGTGGACTATAGCCCACGAAAACGGCCAGAAATGCTTGAAATCACAAGTTTTGATGATGCCGCTAGAGTCGTGTACCAGGGGTCACGGGGCATCAAAATACTCCTGGGACCCGAAATCGTGGACTATAGCCCACGAAAACGGCCAGAAATGCTTGAATTCACGAGTTTTGATGATGCCGCTAGAGTCGTGTAGGTCACGGGGCATCAAAATCCTCCCGGGACCGAGAAAACATGGACTATAGCCCACGAAAACAGCCGAAATGCTCGAAATCGCGAGTTTTGACGATGCCGGTAGAGTCGTGTACCGTGGGTCACGGGGCAACGAAATCCTCCCGGGACCCGAAACCGTGGACTATAGCCCACGAAAACGGCCGAAATGCTTGAATTCACGAGTTTTCATGATGCCGCTAGAGTCGTGTACCGGGGGTCACGGGGCATCAAAATCCTCCCGGGACCAGAAAACATGGACTATAGCCCATGAAAACAGCCAGAAATGCGCGAAATCGCGAGTTTCGACGATGCCGCCAGAGTCGGGTACCGGGGTCACGGGGCATCGAAATACTCCCGGGACCCGAAATCGTGGACTATAGCCCACGAAAACGGCCAGAAGTGCTTGAATTCACGAGTTTTGACAATGCCGCTAGAGTCGTGTACCGGGGTCACGGGGCATCGAAATCCTCCCAGGACCAGAAAACATGGACTATAGCCCATGAAAACAGCCAGAAATGCGCGAAATCGCGAGTTTCGACGATGCCTCCAGAGTCGTGTACCGAGGTCACGGGGCATCGAAATCCTCCCGGGACCCGAAATCGTGGACTATAGCCCACGAAAACGGCCAGAAATGCTTGAAATCACGAGTTTTGATGATGTCGCTAGAGTCGTGTACCGTGGGTCACGGGGCATCGAAATACTCCGGGACCCGAAATCGTGGACTATAGCCCACGAAAACGGCCGTAAATGCTTGAATTCACGAGTTTTTACAATGCCGCTAGAGTCGTGTACCAGGGATCACGGGGCATCAAAATCCTCCCACGACCAGAAAACATGGACTATAGCCCACGAAAACAGCCAGAAATGCTCGAAATCGCGAGTTTTGACGATGCCGCCAGAGTCGTGTACGGGGCATCGAAATCCTCCCGGGACCCGAAACCGTGGACTATAGCCCACGAAAAGAGCCAGAAATGCTTGAAATCACGAGTTTTGATGATGCCGCTAGAGTCGTGTACCGTGGGTCACGGGGCATCGAAATACTCCCGAGACCCGAAACCGTGGACTATAGCCCACGAAAACGGCCAGAAATGCTTGAAATCACAAGTTTTAATGATGCCGCTAGAGTCGTGTACCGTGGGTCACGGGGCATCGAAATACTCCCGGGACCCGAAATCGTGGACTATAGCCCACGAAAACGGCCAGAAATGCTTGAATTCACGAGTTTTGATGATGCCGCTAGAGTCGTGTAGGTCACGGGGCATCAAAATCCTCCCGGGACCAGAAAACATGGACTATAGCCCACGAAAACAGCCAGAAATGCTCGAAATCGCGAGTTTTGACGATGCCGGTAGAGTCGTGTACCGTGGGTCACGGGGCAACGAAATCCTCCCGGGACCCGAAACCGTGGACTATAGCCCACGAAAACGGCCAGAAATGCTTGAAATCACGAGTTTTGATGATGCCGCTAGAGTCGTGTACCGGGGGTCACGGGGCATCAAAATCCTCCCAGGACCGGAAAACATGGACTATAGCCCATGAAAACAGCCGGAAATGCGCGAAATCGCGAGTTTCGACGATGCCGCCGAGTCGGGTACCGGGGTCACGGGGCATCGAAATACTCCCGGGACCCGAAATCGTGGACTATAGCCCACGAAAACGGCCGAAGTGCTTGAATTCACGAGTTTTGACAATGCCGCTAGAGTCGTGTACCGTGGGTCACGGGGCATCGAAATCCTCCCGGGACCGGAAAACATGGACTATAGCCCATGAAAACAGCCGTAAATGCGCGAAATCGCGAGTTTCGACGATGCCGCCGAGTCGTGTACCGAGGTCACGGGGCATCGAAATCCTCCCGGAACCCGAAAACCGTGGACTATAGCCCACGAAAATGGCCAGAAATGCTCGAGATCACGAGTTTTGACGATGCCGCTAGAGTCGTGTACCGTGGGTCACGGGGCATCGAAATCCTCCCGGGAGCCGAAAACGTGGACTATAGCCCACGAAAACGGCCAGAAATGCTTGAAATCACGAGTTTTGATGATGTCGCTAGAGTCGTGTACCGTGGGTCACGGGGCATCGAAATACTCCCGGGACCCGAAATCGTGGACTATAGCCCACGAAAACGGCCAGAAATGCTTGAATTCACGAGTTTTTACAATGCCGCTAGAGTCGTGTACCAGGGATCACGGGGCATCAAAATCCTCCCACGACCAGAAAACATGGACTATAGCCCACGAAAACAGCCAGAAATGCTCGAAATTGCGAGTTTTGACGATGCCGTCAGTCGTGTACCGTGGGTCACGGGGCATCGAAATCCTCCTGGGACCCGAAACCGTGGACTATAGCCCACGAAAACGGCCAGAAATGCTTGAAATCACGAGTTTTGATGATGCCGCTAGAGTCGTGTACCGTGGGTCACGGGGCATCGAAATACTCCCGGGACCCGAAAACGTGGACTATAGCCCACGAAAACGGCCAGAAATGCTTGAAATCACAAGTTTTGATGATGCCGCTAGAGTCGTGTACCAGGGGTCACGGGGCATCAAAATCCTCCCAGGAACAGAAAACATGGACTATAGCCCATGAAAACAGCCAGAAATGCGCGAAATCGCGAGTTTCGACGATGCCGCCAGAGTCGTGTACCGGGGTCACGGGGCATCGAAATACTCCCGGGACCCGAAATCGTGGACTATAGCCCACGAAAACGGCCAGAAATGCTTGAATTCACGAGTTTTGACGATGCCGCTAGAGACGTGTACCAGGGGTCACGGGGCATCGAAATCCTCCCGGGACCAGAAAACATGGACTATAGCCCATGAAAACAGCCAGAAATGCGCGAAATCGTGAGTTTCGACGATGCCGCCAGAGTCGTGTACCGGGGTCACGGGGCATCGAAATCCTCCCGGGACCCGAAAACGTGGACTATAGCCCACGAAAACGGCCAGAAATGCTTGAAATCACGAGTTTTGATGATGCCGCTAGAGTCGTGTACCGTGGGTCACGGGGCATCGAAATACTCCCGGGACCCGAAATCGTGGACTATAGCCCACGAAAACGGCCGAAGTGCTTGAATTCGCGAGTTTCGACGATGCCGCCAGAGTCGTGTACCGGGGTCACGGGGCATCGAAATCCTCCCAGGACCAGAAAACATGGACTATAGCCCATGAAAACAGCCAGAAATGCGCGAAATCGCGAGTTTCGACGATGCCGCCAGAGTCGTGTACCGGGGTCACGGGGCATCGAAATCCTCCCGGGACCCGAAAACCGTGGACTATAACCCACGAAAACGGCCAGAAATGCTCGAGATCACGAGTTTTGACGATGCCGCCAGAGTCGTGTACCGTGGGTCACGGGGCATCGAAATCCTCCCCGGAGCCAGAAATCGTGGACTATAGCCCACGAAAACGGCCAGAAATGCGCGAAATCGCGAGTTTCGACGATGCCGCAAGAGTCACGTACCGTGGGGCACGGGGCATCGTAATACTCCCGGGACCCGAAAACGTGGACTATAGCCCACGAAAACAGCCGGAAATGCTCGAAATTGCGAGTTTTGACGATGCCGCCGAGTCGTGTACCGTGGGTCACGGGGCATCGAAATCCTCCCGGGACCCGAAACCGTGGACTATAGCCCACGAAAACAGCCGAAATGCTTGAAATCACGAGTTTTGATGATGCCGCTAGAGTCGTGTACCGTGGGTCACGGGGCATCGAAATACTCCCGGGACCGAAACCGTGGACTATAGCCCACGAAAACGGCCGAAATGCTTGAAATCACAAGTTTTAATGATGCCGCTAGAGTCGTGTACCGTGGGTCACGGGGCATCGAAATACTCCCGGGACCCGAAATCGTGGACTATAGCCCACGAAAACGGCCAGAAATGCTTGAATTCACGAGTTTTGATGATGCCGCTAGAGTCGTGTAGGTCACGGGGCATCAAAATCCTCCCGGGACCAGAAAACATGGACTATAGCCCACGAAAACAGCCAGAAATGCTCGAAATCGCGAGTTTTGACGATGCCGGCAGAGTCGTGTACCGTGGGTCACGGGGCATCGAAATCCTCCCGGGACCCGAAACCGTGGACTATAGCCCACGAAAACGGCCAGAAATGCTTGAAATCACGAGTTTTGATGATGCCGCTAGAGTCGTGTACAAGGGGTCACGGGGCATCAAAATCCTCCCAGGACCAGAAAACATGGACTATAGCCCATGAAAACAGCCAGAAATGCGCGAAATCGCGAGTTTCGACGATGCCGCCAGAGTCGTGTACCGGGGTCACGGGGCATCGAAATACTCCCGGGACCCGAAATCGTGGACTATAGCCCACGAAAACGGCCAGAAATGCTTGAATTCACGAGTTTTGACGATGCCGCTAGAGTCGTGTACCGGGGGTCACGGGGCATCGAAATCCTCCCAGGACCAGAAAACATGGACTATAGCCCATGAAAACAGCCAGAAATGCGCGAAATCGCGAGTTTCGACGATGCCGCCAGAGTCGTGTACCGGGGTCACGGGGCATCGAAATCCTCCCGGGACCCGAAAACGTGGACTATAGCCCACGAAAACGTCCAGAAATGCTTGAAATCACGAGTTTTGATGATGCCGCTAGAGTAGTGTACCGTGGGTCACGGGGCATCGAAATACTCCCGGGACCCGAAATCGTTGACTATAGCCCATGAAAACAGCCAGAAATGCGCGAAATCGCGAGTTTCGACGATGCCGCCAGAGTCGTGTACCGGGGTCACGGGGCATCGAAATCCTCCCGGGACCCGAAAACGTGGACTATAGCCCACGAAAACGTCCAGAAATGCTTGAAATCACGAGTTTTGATGATGCCGCTAGAGTAGTGTACCGTGGGTCACGGGGCATCGAAATACTCCCGGGACCCGAAATCGTGGACTATAGCCCACGAAAACGGGCAGAAGTGCTTGAATTCACGAGTTTTGACAATGCCGCTAGAGTCGTGTACCGGGGGTCACGGGGCATCGAAATCCTCCCGGGACCGGAAAACGTGGACTATAGCCCATGAAAACAGCCGAAATGCGCGAAATCGCGAGTTTCGACGATGCCGCCGAGTCGTGTACCGGGGTCACGGGGCATCGAAATCCTCCCGGGACCAGAAATCGTGGACTATAGCCCACGAAAACGGCCAGAAATGCTTGAATTCACGAGTTTTGACGATGCCGCTAGAGTCGTGTACCGTGGGTCACGGGGAATCGAAATCCTCCCGGGAGCCGAAAACGTGGACTATAGCCCACGAAAACGGCCAGAAATGCTTGAAATCACGAGTTTTGATGATGCCGCTAGAGTCGTGTACCGTGGGTCACGGGGCATCGAAATACTCCCGGGACCCGAAATCGTGGACTATAGCCCACGAAAACGGCCAGAAATGCTTGAAATCACGAGTTTTGATGATGCCGCTAGAGTCGTGTACCGTGGGTCACGGGGAATCGAAATACTCCCGGGACCCGAAACCGTGGACTATAGCCCACGAAAACGGCCAGAAATGCTTGAATTCACGAGTTTTGATGATGCCGCTAGAGTCGTGTACCAGGGATCACGGGGCATCAAAATACTCCCAGGACCAGAAAACATGGACTATAGCCCACGAAAACAGCCAGAAATGCTCGAAATTGCGAGTTTTGACGATGCCGCCAAGTCGTGTACCGTGGGTCACGGGGCATCGAAATCCTCCCGGGACCCGAAACCGTGTACTATAGCCCACGAAAACGGCCAGAAATGCTTGAAATCACGAGTTTTGATGATGCCGCTAGAGTCGTGTACCCTGGGTCACGGGGCATCGAAATACTCCCGGGACCCGAAACCGTGGACTATAGCCCACGAAAACGGCCAGAAATGCTTGAAATCACGAGTTTTGATGATGCCGCTAGAGTCGTGTACCGTGGGTCACGGGGCATCGAAATACTCCCGGTACCCGAAATCGTGGAAGCCCACGAAAATGGCCAGAAATGCTTGAATTCACGTGTTTCTACAATGCCGCTAGAGTCGTGTACCAGGGGTCACGGGGCATCAAAATCGTGCCAGGACCAGAAAACATGGACTATACCCCACGAAAACAGCCAGAAATGCTCGAAATTGCGAGTTTTGATGATGCCGCCAGAGTCGTGTACCGTGGGTCACAGGGTATCGAAATCCTCCCGGGACCCGAAACCGTGGACTATAGCCCACGAAAACGGCCAGAAATGCTTGAAATCACGAGTTTTGATGATGCCGCTAGAGTCGTGTACCGTGGGTCACGGGGCATCGAAATACTCCCGGGACCCGAAACCGTGGACTATAGCCCACGAAAACGGCCAGAAATGCTCGAAATCACGAGTTTTGATGATGCCGCTAGAGTCGTGTAACGGGGGTCACGGGGCATCGAAATCCTCCCGGGACCCGAAAACCGTGGACTATAGCCCACGAAAACGGCCAGAAATGCTCGAGATCACGAGTTTTTGACGATGCCGCTAGAGTCATGTACCGGGGGTCACGGGGCATCGAAATCCTCCCGGGACCCGAAATCGTGGACTATAGCCCACGAAAACGGCCAGAAATGCTTGAAATCACGAGTTTTGATGCCGCTAGAGTCGTGTACCGTGGGTCACGGGGCATCGAAATACTCCCGGGACCCGAAATCGTGGACTATAGCCCACGAAAACTGCCATAAATGCTTGAATTCACGAGTTTTGACAATGCCGCTAGAGTCGTGTACCAGGGGTCACGGGGCATCAAAATCCTCCCAGGACCGAGAAAACATGGACTATAGCCCATGAAAACAGCCGAAATGCGCGAAATCGCGAGTTTCGACGATGCCGCCGAGTCGTGTACCGGGGTCACGGGGCATCGAAATCCTCCCGGAACCCGAAAACCGTGGACTATAGCCCACGAAAATGGCCAGAAATGCTCGAGATCACGAGTTTTGACGATGCCGCTAGAGTCGTGTACCGTGGGTCACGGTGCATTGAAATCCTCCCGGAACCCGAAAACCGTGGACTATAGCCCACGAAAATGGCCAGAAATGCTCGAGATCACGAGTTTTGACGATGCCGCTAGAGTCGTGTACCGTGGGTCACGGGGCATCGAAATCCTCCCGGGACCCGAAAACGTGGACCAGAAATGCTTGAAATCACGAGTTTTGATGATGCCGCTAGAGTCGTGTACCGTGGGTCACGGGGCATCGAAATACTCCCGGGACCCGAAATCGTGGACTATAGCCCACGAAAACGGCCGAAGTGCTTGAATTCACGAGTTTTGACAATGCCGCTAGAGTCGTGTACCGGGGGTCACGGGGCATCGAAATCCTCCCAGGACCGGAAAACATGGACTATAGCCCATGAAAACAGCCGAAATGCGCGAAATCGCGAGTTTCGACGATGCCGCCGTAGTCGTGTACCGGGGTCACGGGGCATCGAAATCCTCCCGAACCCGAAAACCGTGGACTATAGCCCACGAAAATGGCCAGAAATGCTCGAGATCACGAGTTTTGACGATGCCGCTAGAGTCGTGTACCGTGGGTCACGGGGCATTGAAATCCTCCCGGAACCCGAAAACTGTGGACTATAGCCCACGAAAATGGCCAGAAATGCTCGAGATCACGAGTTTTGACGATGCCGCTAGAGTCGTGTACCGTGGGTCACGGGGCATCGAAATTTTTATCCTCCCGGGACCCGAAAACGTGGACTATAGCCCACGAAAACGGCCAGAAATGCTTGAAATCACGAGTTTTGATGATGCCGCTAGAGTCGTGTACCGTGGCACTACTACAGAATAGGCTACTAGTGACAGGCTCAAACGGTTTATTAGTGACAGGCAAAGCGCCTGTCACTGATGACTAGTCACTGGTATTGTTGACGCCCAAAACCCACCGACGGGCAGTGGCCCTGCCAACACGGTAGAGCCGGGAAGAGCCTAGAGCTGCGGCTGGCTGAGACCCCTCCGAGCGACGGCCCGCAATGCTCTTCTGGTCACACGCGGCGATGCGAAGTGCAAGGGCGTGCCACCTGACCTATACCTGGCCAGGAAGGTGATGGGGATGCCTCGCTTAGTTCCTGCATGGCATACACGTAAACATTAAATAAGAGCCTCGATCGGCTCTCGAGTTATCCTGTGAATCGGCTCAAAGAGCCGATCCACCCATGATCCGTGCGGGGTGCACGAATACTTGGTGATCCTGCTTGATCAAGATAAAGCTAATGAGATCCACCACGATTTAGGGTTTTCACCGCATAATCGGATCATCCTACTCCAGGTTGGGCCTGGCGGCCACGCACGGTGCTCGTAAGCCGATCCTAAACAAGGCCAAAGAACCAACAATGAAGTTGATCCGCGGAACATCCTGTTTAGGACCTGCGAACGCCACCCTACGTGCCACTGGATCCTCCCCCCCTTCGTAAGGCCTAACTATTGCAGATATTAAACTAATCCTTGCAGAGCAAGGAGCAATCGTAACGGATCAGATCTACTAAACGATGAACAAGCAGGGTGCCGCCCCCACGCCTGAGATAGGCGTGAGGGCGGCTAGATGTGCAAGGGTTGCACTACGTAAGCATGTCTATACGAAGAGCAATGCTAACCCTAACACATCTATGATAACTACGTTGCCCGCCATCAAAGACGCTTCGATGACGGGCAACGCATGAACAACGTGGAGCTTGTGCTGCCTAGATCGCAAGATGCGATCTAGGCAGCATGTCGCTTACCTGATTGAAACCCTCGAGGTGAAGGAGTTGGCGATGCGCCGAGATTGGTTTGTTTTTGGGGTGAACGTTGTGTTGTTGTTTATTCCATAAACCCTAGGTACATATTTATAGTCCAGGGGACTTTCTAATGTGGGCGTGCACCAAACCGTGCACGGGTAAGATTCTACTTTCTAAACTAAGATGCAATCTAATATTTTACAGATAAGGGGCAATGAAGCCCAATTTGGCATAACAGGCCGATTCACGTAATTCTCCCATATTTCTTTAAGTCCATCTTGATCACGGCCCACCTCTGACTCGGTCAAATTCTGGTGATAACACATGCCCCCCTGGTTTTGGAATTGGTAATTCCAAAATCACTCTGCTTTCCTTTGTCGGGTCATGTCGTGGTAGAACCGTCGCAGTATCCCTCATGATGATGCCTTGCCTTCTCAACTTCTCCGCGTGACCTGGCAATTTTTTTTTTCTTTAGGCACCACTTCCTCGGAAACTGCTGTGGCATTGAATTTCCACTATATCCTCCTTTGATTCAACCGTTCTGCACAGTTCTTCTCCTTCGCATTAGCACTCCAAAAGCCCTCCCAGCCACCATGTCTTCCTCCTCCTCTGCCCCATCGGATCTTGCCAGCCAATCCTCCACCTCCCGTGAGCCGACGCCGGAGTACAACGCGGCGGCGGTCCACGCGGCCAACACCCGCCGCGCCATTGCGGCCGGGGAGGAGCCAGACCACAACTTCTCCATCTGGTCCGAGGACGACAAGTCCTCGACAGATGGGGAGAGTGACCTCCGCTTCCTCGCTGACGGGGAATCGGAGCAGGAGAGCGATGACGATCGCTTCTCCTGGGATGACTTCACCTCCTCCGAGGGGGTGAAGGAGGAGGAAGAGGAGGAGGAGGACGGCGACGAGAGCTCCTCCGATGAGCCGCCGGCCAAGCGGTTCTGCTCTTGGCCGGGCAACCTTAGCGACTTCGACAGCGACGAGGACGACGCTGACGAAGAAGACGAGGACAACGAGGGCCCGGTTGGCGGCCATTGGAGCGACGACAAGCCCGCCGGAAGCAGCGCCGACAGCGGCGACGACGGTGACGACGAGGGCAGTGATGGCCCGTAGATAGGACCTTTAGAATAGGGCCAGTAGCAGTAGATGGGGCAATGTATCCCCTAGTATTTCCTTTTGAGAGCAACCAGCTCTTTGATGTAAGAAATCCCGTCTATCAATGAAGAACTTTTCCCCAATTTTGATTTTGTCGATTTCCTTTGAGTTTAATTTAGCCGATTCCTCCTTCTACTGACCTTGCCGAATCGTCCCCTTTGCCAATGAGTAATGAGCCGATAGCAACGCATCGGTCCTTTGAAATTTATTCGCCCCTTCTTCCATTGATGATTCTCTAAATCTGGTGGAAAATGCAGAATCCTCAGGAAAACCCTTTGAATTTCCCCAACCACACCCAATGATCCTCTTCAGTACTCATCATTTGCGAAGAAGGTTTCAAAGATCAGCCGATGGTATCCCAATCGGCTCCTTAAACAGAGCAAAACAGAGTATTCACCAGGCCTGCTGCCCCCCGAGCCTTACTTCAAGGCGAGAATGTCAGAGAGAATGCGCCAAAGCCGATCCTCCTTCTTCCTCCGTTTCAGCTGAACTAGCCCCAGAGATTGGAAATCCTCGACAAAAAGGTTCAGGAACCCAGATCGGCTCGAAGCAGCTGAAGAAATTTCCATCGCTTTATTCCCTCGAAGCAACAGAAGGCACCATTGCTGGCCTGGATTTGATGGAGACTCGATATCGCATAATGTCACTAGAGTCGATGGCTGTGCATCGGCTGTTTCTCAATTCTAAAGTCGATGCCCTTGCACCGGCTGTAAATTTTTTTTTTATTTGGCCGATTTTTCTTAATCGGCCCCCAATGTTTCACTGCACGCACGTTTATCTGCACATGTCCATCTGTCTATATGCCCCCCGAGCCGATACCTGCTAGATGACTGCAGATATCGGCTTATACGGTTAGCCAGGGCCCTGCACTTGTACGTCGGCTTCGCAAAAGTCCATGCTGACTCTCATCTGCCGACGTGGCCGCTGTCTAGTAGATCGGTGCTGCATGCACGCAGAACATGTGATGAAGGTAAATTTTGGCCGATTGCCGGAATCGGCCTCCACATTGCTTGTTCGATGAAGGATTTGTAATGTCCCTTCATCAATTTTTGGGGCCGATCACAAGGATCAGCCTCGCCTGGGTTGCTCATTGGTCCAATCTTGCTACCCGGTCAGGCTGGATAAAACCAACCCCACCTCTGATTTGATGCGCCTGCTGTCATCCACCTTGAGCGCATTGTAGACTCGTGGAGCATTAAGCTCTGTCGGCAAGACGAGTACCATGTTTGTGCCAGCCGATGTTTCATCATCGGCTTTCCTCTGTTTGGGGCGCCACTCCATTTTCCGTGGACGTCCCTGTTCATCCAGGGTTCGCTGAACCTTTGCAGCCAGATCAGGCCGAGCCTTCCTTAGCGTATGCAGATATAACTTTTCGGCTTCCTCCAGGCCGCGCAATCGCTGAACCCTGCGCTTTTGAGAACGGCTGAGTCCATCAGGGCACCACCTTGGCCGGTGGTACCTGTCTTCTTCTATTTCTCCCTCGTCTTCTGAATCTTCAAGATCTGCCCAACGAGGTGACTCAGCGTGTTTGCTTTGTGGCGGGAGAGGCCCTAAGCGCTCGAACACAGACACGTTGGCTGTCTCCTTCTTCTTCTTGTTGCATTCCGGGCAATTGCCGATTGTGGGCAATCGGCTCATTCCTGAATCCCAGCAGTGTCTGAAGAAAGGACAGTCCCAGTGTCTGGCGTTGTCATCTTGCTCCCTTGATCTTTCCATGGCACAGTGCTCGTGCTCCTCCTCATCACGATCCTGCCGACGATGTCTTCTGGCTTCTCTAGCCAGACGATTTCCTTCATCATCACAGTTGGACCGTCGGCGTTGGTCATACTGCCTTACATATTTGTTGAGGAGGTGATCAGAGAGAGGTCGTTGATATCTTATATTCTTCACCTCTCCCTCTGTGACGTAGCGCTTGCCATCATGACGGAGCCGATCGCGTGGAGCGGCCTCCTCTGTGTCCTTGCTATGAGAGCAGCTGCCCTCATCTCCATCTTTGCCAGAGTGGTTCCCAGGTCCTACCATGTTGATGCTGAACGTGGGACCCGGCTGGCAGCCCTCGGGGTAGATGACTTCTACCATGTTAACGGCGGGGAAGGGCTGGGTGTCTACCTTCATGGCGTACTGGTTGAAAATTAGACGCCCCTTCTCTATCGCCGCTTGGATGTGCTGACGCCACACCCTGCAGTCGTTGGTGGCATGGGAAAGCGAGTTGTGGAACTTGCAGTATGGCTTTCCATTTAGCTCTTTCGCCGTGGGGAACTTGAGACCTTCAGGAATCGTCAACTGTTTCTCCTTGAGTAGGAGGTCGAAGATTTGTTCAGTCTTGGTCACGTCAAAATCAAATCCCCTGGGCGGCCCTGGTGGCTTTACCCATTTGCAGGACACGGGTGTTCCTCCTCGAGTCCATTCAGCCACTGCTATTTCTTGGTCTCCCGCAGGCACTTCATCTTCCTCTGTATCGACCATGACTACTGCACGCTTGAACTTGTCTTGGTACAGGTCTGGGTGGCGCTGTTCATATGCTGATAGTTTCTGAACCATGTGCGCCAGCGAGGGATAATCTGCTTGGGAGGCCATGTCCTTGAGCTGTGTTGCAAGGCCTGCTACTGCCAATTCGACTGCTTCCTTTTCAGTTATACGAACCGAATGGCATCGGTTCCTAAGATTCCTGAAGCGCTGGATGTATTCTGTCACCGTTTCTCCGCGCTTCTGACGTAGTTGTGCTAGATCGGCAATGCTAGACTCGGAAGCTTCTGAATGATATTGCATATGGAATTGTTCTTCCAACTGCTTCCAAGACTGGATGGAGTTTGCTGGCAAAGAGGTGTACCATCCAAAAGCCGATCCCGTGAGGGACTGTGAAAAGAGCCTCACGCGCAGCTGGTCCGACACTGAAGCCGGTCCTAGTTGAGCCAAATATCGGCTGATGTGCTCGATGGAGCTGGAGCCATCTGATCCACTGAATTTGGAGAAGTCAGGGAGCCGATATTTAGGTTGCAGCGGGATCATCTCGTAATCGTCGGGGTACGGCTTGGAATAGCCGATTGCCCTTCTTTTCGGCACCATGCCGAACTGATCTCTCAGTATGGTACTGATTTGATCCGCTGTGCTGGCTGCAGGAGATGCACTCTGAAGATTCGCCGGGGTGGCGTACTTAGCCAACCATGTTTGCTTTTCCAGCTCTGGGCCAACTGCAGGAGTTGGGCCCGGGAGTTTCGTCGGGGTGGCGTAGTTAGCTAGCCACATTTGCTTATCAAGCTCTGTTGCTGACGTTCCTCCTATCTTTGCCGGAGTCCCTGATGTTGTGGCCTGGTTTGTGAGTGCCCAGTTACCACAATCTGGCACATACGTGCACGCGTACCCTTGAGGGATCTCCTTAGGCATCTCAGGCAAGAACTGGTGGTCACTAGGGTCACCACCGATCTTGTAGACGACGTATGCCGGTGTCGTCGGCACTTCAGCTGGTGCTGCCAACGCAAATGGCAGCGGTGGACGGGACTGTAATGGTAACTCTCCTTGATGCGTCCCGAGAGCTGGTCCTATCGGCGAGTATTGGTGGCTCATGATCTCCTGGATCACGCGCAGAGCGAGACGCTCCAACACGTTAACCAAGTTTTCAGAGTGGCGATGTAGCGAGTGAGCCACCAAGTAGTTGATCTCCTGCCGCAGGCCCCTGGTGCGCTCCTCCGACGGGGTAGAGAGATCCAACCCATCAAGTGCACCTTGAGGTGAGAACCCTTTCCATCTGACGCCATGCGTGCGGGTTCTCTGAAAAGAGCCGATGAGGTCGGCTTCGAGGGTGGCCTTGATCTCGTTGTATTGCTTCTTGAGGTCGTCAGGCAGCTCCTCGTAGGTGACTGGCGTGCCGTCCGCCATCTCAGATGTAGATGGCGATGTGGTTGATGTAGACGATTGTCCCACCGGGCGTGCCAGAATGTGTTGACGTCCAAAACCCACCGACGGGCAGTGGCCTTGCCAACACGGTAGAGCCGGGAAGAGCCTAGAGCTGCGGCTGGCTGAGACCCCTCCGAGCGGCGGCCCGCAATGCTCTTCTGGTCACACGCGGCGATGCGAAGTGCAAGGGCGTGCCACCTGACCTATACCTGGCTAGGAAGGTGATGGGGATGCCTCGCTTAGTTCCTGCATGGCATACACGTAAACATTAAATAAGAGCCTCGATCGGCTCTCAGGTTATCCTGTGAATCGGCTCAAAGAGCCGATCCACCCATGATCCGTGCGGGGTGCACGAATACTTGGTGATCCTGCTTGATCAAGATAAAGCTAATGAGATCCACGACGATTTAGGGTTTTCACCGCATAATCGGATCATCCTACTCCAGGTTGGGCCTGGCGGCCACGCACGGTGCTCGTAAGCCGATCCTAAACAAGGCCAAAGAACCAACAATGAAGTTGATCCGCGGAACATCCTGTTTAGGACCTGCGAACGCCACCCTACATGCCACTGGATCCTCCCCCCCTTCGTAAGGCCTAACTATTGCAGATATTAAACTAATCCTTGCGAGCAAGGAGCAATCGTAACGGATCAGATCTACTAAACGATGAACAAGCAGGTGCCGCCCCCACGCCTGAGATAGGCGTGAGGGCGGCTAGATGTGCAAGGGTTGCACTACGTAAGCATGTCTATACGAAGAGCAATGCTAACCCTAACACATCTATGATAACTACGTTGCCCGCCATCAAAGACGCTTCAGTACGGGCAACGCATGAACAACGTGGAGCTTGTGCTGCCTAGATCGCAAGATGCGATCTAGGCAGCATGTCGCTTACCTGATTGAAACCCTCGAGGTGAAGGAGTTGGCGATGCGCCGAGATTGGTTTGTTTTTGGGGTGAACGTTGTGTTGTTGTTTATTCCATAAACCCTAGGTACATATTTATAGTCCAGGGGACTTTCTAATGTGGGCGTGCACCAAACCGTGCACGGGTAAGATTCTACTTTCTAAACTAAGATGCAATCTAATATTTTACAGATAAGGGGCAATGAAGCCCAATTTGGCATAACAGGCCGATTCACGTAATTCTCCCATATTTCTTTAAGTCCATCTTGATCACGGCCCACCTCTGACTCGGTCAAATTCTGGTGATAACAGGTATCAAGTTACTAGTGACAGCCATGTGCCTGTCACTAGTGTGTACATACTAGTGACAGGCAAAAAGAAATGCTTGTCGCTAGTTGCGATGGAAGGCCACAACCCTATGGGTTTTGTAGTGACAGGCCCATTATCATGGCCGTCACTGGTTTGAATTTCGATAATAAAAAAATAAATAATATTTCCACCAGTATTCCAAATATCACAAAAAGATGTTATAAAAATAAAAAATATGTTTCACTAATATTTCAGATTACACAATAAGATGGTGTACCAATGATACGTTCACATCACCAAGTATAACATAACATAACATTTGCTCGGAAGGCTTTAATCTATCTTATCAAGGTCTTCATGTACTCTACATGCTCGCCATGAACTCAATAATCTCATCAAGCTCTGGAATGCATCCGCTGCTATCGAAGGAAGAACTGGGGTTAAAAGGCTTGTCTCATGTTGATATCTTCTTTTCCATCTTCCATTTATACAGATGGCAGCTGGTCGAGCATGACCTCACACTGCATCACAAGCTGGTACATGAGGTCAGTGGTGAAAAAAGGTTGAAGCAGCACATTTTGAATGAAGGGAAGACGGATAGGGGGCCCAGTTCTCTTGTCATACTTCTTGAGAATCTTACCAGTCCTAGAATGACAAAAGGGAAAATAAGCATCATTGATAATGAAAAATCAAAGAATTAAGGGGCTCCGTAATAGCTTAGACATAGTATTGCAACACATGAGCATAAGTAGCCGTAGAAGGTTTTGACATATTTCAAATGGCATACAGATCATGTTCGTAAGGATTGCCGAGTTCTGCTTTTATAAAATCTAGAATAATCATAGAGATTACACTCAGATGAACTTTTATCCCCATACAAATTTTAACATAGATTAGGTGAAATCTGCAGAAAATAAGAAAAATATGAAAAAAGCGGTGTATAATGTATTTCTTCATTTCACTAACAGGCTGCACTTTTGAAGCAACACAACCATATGAAATTTGTTGGAAAGCTAACATTCTAGCATTGTATAGGAGTTCATATGAAATAGTAAAATAGACTACATTACATCGGACAAAATTTGGTTACTGAATAATTTCAAACAGTTACAGAACACGTGAAGTTTCATGCTCATGGAAGCATATAAGCAGACTAGCACCACAAGAAAAATGGCAACAGCCACAAATGTGAAATATTCGGGCGAAGTATAAAACATGCATCTAGCATGCATGTTGTCATAATTTCACACAAACTTCAAAATGGCAAAGATGTGTATGTGTCACACTCACAATCAGCAAATGGAAGTGAACAGACTTCATTAGTTGACTGCCCCAATCTAATCAGAAGTTTTAAGTCACTTTATTGCAAATTGGTGGACTGTTTCACAAAACAAATACTAGACCACACAGCTACACCGGCTTGATGGTTCGAAATCCATCCGCAGTTCATAATCCGCAGAACGCCTCTGAAGTAATATCAACTGAAGTGTTTTTCGAAAAATAAAAACTAACTAAGATTTGTGCTTTCTAGTGTGCTATCATAAGAACTAGTCCTCCTCACAGGAGAATATGTTGCTTCCTGTTTTCATCTAGCTTTAGTGTTAACTGATTTCCATTATTATTAATCATGAAGAAAAAACATGCATTTGCGGTGTGCGACTGTTAGAGACGACATTAAAGCAGGGAAGCTCACAGAAGAAAACTTGAGCAGTCAAAGCAATACCTTATGCCTCAAGTGCATTGCATACTCGGTGCATAACAGTATACTATTACAGGTGCAGCGGAAGCATTTAAGAACACAAACAAGTATTAAATAAAATGCACACTTACCGGTGGCATTACCGAAAGCGATACACCGGCATAGAGAAGGTCAATTGCCATTCCATGGAACTTAAATTTCATAACAGCTACACGTGCATCAGGTACAGGTTGCGGTTCGATCACTTCTCCATTTGGGCCAATATGTCATGTAGTGTCCCAAAGAAATCATCCTGCAAAAATATTAGCATTCATTATGAAGATGCATGTAATTTGTAGAAAGTAAGTTTTATGCAAAAGAAAGATGACTTCACCTCTCGCTTCACATAAGATATCAATGTCCGCTCCAGGACCACCTAACAAAGAGGTCATTATGAAGTACACTCGTTTATACTTGCCAACATGGGAAATATTTACTCGGGAAGGCTCGAAAGAAACCATACTGAAACAGCAGCAACTTATGCAAGTATGTATTAGAACATAAAACTAAGCAAAGTATGTATTTATATGTTATGCTGAAAGGTGCATGGAGACTGGAGAGCCTATAGTTCCGGTACTCTCGTAGAAGTTCAGTTGGTGTCTATGGTTGGCTAGCAACCTGCCATTGATGCAGGGCTTCATGAGCTTGCCCACCGTGCCGTGAGGCGACATGATCTTGAAAATTACTGTATCGTGCCGTGAGCTTGCCCACCGTGCCTTTTTCTCCTTCGATGGCTGGTCTTGTGACTTAGTTTCTTCTGCGGTACCTTCTTCAATTTCAGAAGCAGGAGGAGAATCAGAAAATCAGCAAATGAGTCTTATTTGTCCGAAGATTCTTCAATTCCTACATAAAGATGGTAGTATTAGCTATTATGTTTTCAACAACTTACAAATCTGAGGAAAATGATGATAATAGCAGCCCGCACTAAAACATCAGGTAAAGTGGGTTCTGCTCATATCAGTAATAGTACTACAATGATTAGGGAATAAACTCAAGTGCTACTTTAATAGCTGCAAGCTATTGAATGTAATGTTATGCAGGTAAAAATGTGTTTCGACATCTGCTGCCGCGCAAATAAAATCTATGCCTAATGACCCCAAATTTGTGCTCTAGCATAGATTACTTGCATAATACAAGTGCAAGCAAATACATCTCTACTTTTAAGTAGGTCTAAAATATATATACGTATTCATTTGCTAGTTTCTTGTGTTGTACTTCTACATGGAGTACCCACTCAAGTGAGGAGCAAGTGCATAGTATTTTTAGCCTGCCACAACCTGGAGTACCCACTCCAATCACTAGTGGAAAACAGGGCTTCCGTGGGAGCCTTTTGTCGCGGGCGCGCCTGCACCCGCGACAAATGGCCTGGCCACGTCGCCCCGAAACCATGTGGAGCGCGCGGAGGCTTTTGTCGCGGCCTTTTGTCGCGGGCCGTATTACGACCCGCGACAAAAGGGTTAGGAGCGACGTGGCCACCCTTTTGTCGCGGGTCGTAATACGGCCCGCGACAAAATGTCCCCCCCCTATATATAGAAGCAGCCAGCCACCCCCCACCTCATTTTTTCCTTGGTGGTGAAGGTGGAGGTGTATGCTAGCTCATTTTTTCTACATGTGCACAAGAGGTGTTTGATGGAATGCTTGTGAGAGGGATGCCACTTGGTTTTATTTGATAAGATTTCTCCTTTTTTTGATCCTAAAAGGTTAGCAACTATTTTCTCGACTATATATATATGCATAGTCCGTACAATACTAATTTTAGCAAGGTGATTGCATCTGATACATATATAATTGTACTTATGATGCGGATGAGTCATCCATGGATGTACGGTAACCGATGTGCCCCCGCTTTCGAGAGGGCGTGAATTCTTTCTCGCTTGTGGCCGAGGCCAACAAGTCGAAGCAAGGTTTTATGTGCTGTCCATGTCTAAAATGTAAGAACGAGAAGGATTACTCTTGCTCAAGAGACATTAAGAGCCACCTGCTTCGGTTTGGATTCATGTCCAGCTATAATGTTTGGACCAAGCACGGAGAAGAAGGGGTTATGATGGAAGACGGCGATGAGGAAGAAGATAATGATGACCGAGTACCGATCTATGTTCTCCGAATGCTTTGATACCGCAATGGACGACAATGAAGAAGAAGGAGGTGAAGAACGGGCATCGGATGATCGTGTTGATGATGATCTTCGTCGGGCCATTTCGATGCAAGAAGAGACTCGTGGCACGGATAAGGAGAGGTTGCGGTTCGACAAGATGTTAGAGGACCACCACAAATTGTTGTACCCAGGTTGTGAAGATGGGCATAGAAAGCTGGGTAGCATATTGGAATTGCTGAAATGGAAGGCAGAGGTCGGTGTGACTCGACTCGGGATTTGAGAAATTGATGATAATATTAAAGAAGTCTGTTTCCAAGAAATAATGAATTGCCCGTCGAGTACATATGAAGCAAAGAAGCTTGTCTGCCCTCTAGGATTAGATGTGCGTAAGATACATGCATGCATTAATGATCTGTATCCTCTACCGCGGTGAGAAGTACGAGAATTTGAATAAATGCCCGATATGTGGTGCATTGCGGTATAAGATCGAGAAAAGATGACCCTCGGTGATGTTGAGGGCGAGCCACCCAGGAAGAGGGTTCCTGCGAAGGTGATGTGGTATGCTCCAATAATACCACGGTTGAAACGTTTGTTCGGAAACAAAGATCATGCCAAGTTGTTGCGATGGCACATGGAAGAACGTAAGAAAGACGCGATGTTGAGGCACCCCGCTGATGGTCGGCGGTGGAGAAACATCGGGAGAGAGTTCCCGGATTTTGCGGGTGAGGCAAGGAACTTATACTTTGGTCTAAGTACGGATGGCATGAATCCTTTTGGGGAGCAGAGCTGCGATCACAGCACCTGGCCCGTGACTCTATGTATCTACAACCTTCCTCCTTGGTTGTGCATGAAGCGGAAGTTCATTATGATGCCGAGTGCTTATCCAAGGCCCAAAGCAACCGGGCAACGACATTGATGTGTACCTAAGGCCATTAGTCGATGAACGTTTGGAGTTGTGGGCCAAACCGGGTGTACGTGTGTGGGATGAGCACACGGAGCAAGAATTTGACCTACGAGCGTTGGTATTCGTAACCATCAATGATTGGCCTGCTCTCGGTAACATTTCGGGACAGACGAACAGAGGATACAATGCATGCACACACTGTTTAGATGAGACTGAAAGTAAATATTTGGGAAAAAGCGAGAAAAGTTGTGTACCCGTTCAATCGTCGTTTCCTTCCGCGCAAGCATCCCTTAAGGAAAAAAGGCAAGCATTTCGATGGCGAGGCAGACCGCCGTCCGAAGCCTGTCCCCGTAGTGGTGCTGATATATTTGACATGGTCAAGGATTTAAATGTTATCTTTGGAAAGGGTCCAGGCGAGTCGACCTGTTCCGAAAGACGATGACGGACACGCGCCCATGTGGAAGAAGAAATCTATTTTCCGGGAGCTAGAATATTGGAAAGTCCTGGAAGTCCGCTCTGCAATCGACGTGATGCACCTGACCAAGAATCTTTGTGTGAATATTCTAGGTTTTCTAGGCGTGTATGGAAAGACAAAAGATACAACAGAAGCACGGGAGGACCAGGAACTTCATAAAGGACGAAACGGCAATCATCCAGGGCAGTTTGTAGGGCCTGCCAGCTATGCTCTTACCAAACAAGAGAAGGAGATCTTTTTGAAGCCCTATTCGGTATCAAGGTTCCGTCTGGTTTCTCGTCGAATATAAAGGGGATAGTAAATATGAAGGAGAAAAAATTCCAGAACCCGAAGTCCCATGACTCATCACGTGCTTATGACACAATTGCTTCCGATTGCATTGAGGGGACTTCTACCGAGAAAATGTTCGACTAGCCATTGTGAAGATATGTGCATTCCCGAACGCAATTTCTCGGAAGGTAATGGATCCGAAACTTTGTCGGGATTACGGGAAGATGTGGTCCAATGTCTTGTCGGCTTTGAGTTGTTGTTCCCACCATCCTTCTTCAATATTATGACGCACCTCCTCGTTCACCTAGTTGAAGAGATTAGAATTCTCGGTCCTGTATTTCTACACAATATGTTCCCCTTCGAGAGGTTCATGGGAGTCTTAAAGAAATATGTTCATAACCGAGCTAGGCCGGAAGGAAGTATCTCAAAGGGCTACGGAGCCGAGGAGGTCATTGAGTTTTGTGTTGACTTTCTTCCGACCTTAAGCCGATTGGTGTTCCTGAATCTCGGTATGAGGGGAGGCTGACTGGAAAAGGCACACTAGGAAGGAAAGCAACGGTGTGGAGGGACAAGATTTCTTTCAATCAAGCGCACTACACGGTTCTATACAATTCCGGCTTGGTGGCTCCGTACATCGAGAAACATAAGAATGTTTTACGAGAAATAAACCCGGGCCAGCCCGAGTCCTTGATTACACGTCAACACATGAATACCTTCGGCGGTTGGTTGCAAAGACATCTCATTAATGACCCATCTGCGGTGGAGCAGCTGTACTTGTTGGCCAGGTTACCATCTTCAAACATATGTACATTCCAAGGGTACGAGATAAATGGGAATACATTTTACACGATCGACCAAGATAAAAAGAGCACCAACCAAAACAGCGGTGTCCGCTTCGATGCAACAGACGAGAATGGGCAGACCACCACATATTATGGATACATAGAGGAGATATGGGAACTTGACTATGGTCCCACTTTTAAGGTCCCTTTGTTTCGGTGCAAATGGGTGAAGCTCAGCGCTATACATATTGACGATAAGTACGGTATGATAACAGTGGATCCCAACAATCTTGCGTACACTGGACGAGCCTTTTGTCCTAGCCAGCGAGGTGGCTCAAGTTTTCTACGTGAAGGACATGTCTAGCAAATCAAGAAAAAGAAATCAACAAAAGAATACATCAATCGAGGAGCCAAAGCGCCACATAGTTCTTTCGGGGAAAAGAAACATCGTGGGAGTGGATGACAAGACGGACATGTCGGAAGATTATAATAAGTTTAAAGAAATTCCGCCCTTCACGGTGAAAATTGACCCAAGCATCTTGCTAAATGATGAAGATTCTCCATGGCTACGGCGTAGAAGATCAAAACAATAGATGGCGATGTAATAATGTATTCTTCATATATAGTTCCCAAGACAATCTCTACATTTATGTAATAATGAAGATTAAACTGTGCTTGGCTTGTTGATCTGCTTGGCAAGGCGTATCGATGCTCCTTTTATAGGCACGGCACCGCTTTTACTTTGTCTTATTCCTTCGACAGGCCGTCGTGCGCTACATGCTTTATCTCATCGAGCAGTGCGTCCACCCATGCGTCCTTATCCTGCCGACACCTTTAGTCGCGGTTGCAGCCACCAACCGTGACAAAAGGCCCTCCTAGATAAGCCTCCCCCAGTCTTTTGTCTCGGTTTGAGCCTCCACCCGGGATGAAAGTTTCGCGCGCCACTTCGTTCCCGCCTATTTTCTTCCCGCATTCCCGCCATTTTTCCACTATATATATGTAGGCTTGGACTCTCATATCTGCAAACCTCATCACTCTCTCCCATGGCTTCCATCGTATGTCTAACACCCCGGGAGGCGGAGGCGCTTTGCGCCTCGAACTACCCCTGCCCGCCCGGCTACCGCGTCCCGACCGGGCTGGTTGCTGAGCGTCGGAGGCGTACCGGTCCCTCCTATCCCCGTAGGTGTGCCACGCGAGATGGCCATCACGAACCACTACTATTTCGAGCTCACGCCCGAGCAGCGGAGGAATCCCCGGTGGCATCCCGACTACAGCCCGACTTGGGACAGCTTCTTCATCAATCGGCGTGAGAGGGCGGTTGCCGAGTACGAGGAGGACGGCCCGCCTCCTTCGAACTTCAACGAGGCCGGCCGTCGGATGTGGTGGCGCGGCCGGACTCTCCGAGCGTCCCGGCCTATCGTGGCCCCCGCCTGCGCTACCCTCAATCCCAGCCCACGCGTGGTCATCCGCCGAGGTTCGACAACCGCGACCCCGATGCTAGCGACGATGACGTCGGCGACTTTGATGACTACGAGTGGCGACGTGTATAGGACTAGGCACGACTATGATTGAATGGCTCCAACATTCGAATCCGGCCATGTATCTTATTTTTCGGTTGAGCTCTGTACTTTAATTTCAGTTCAATCGTAATAAATTTCGTGTCAACCACTTTATTGAACAAAAACAACCGACAACGACTTTATAAACTAAATTTAAACTAATAGAACCGACAACGACTTTATTGAAATTACAATAAAATAGATAAATTACTAGTCTAGTCTCTACTCGTCGTCGGAGGTTGTCTCCGTCCAAAGGTCATCCCACCGAGGGTCGTTTTCGGTCCAAGTTGTATTCGAGTTCTCGAGCTCGAAGGCGGCGACGGCCCGACGGTGGCGCCTGTTGGACCTGCGTTGTGCCCTAAGGTTAGCAAAGAACGCGTCGGGGGACCGCGCCCTCCACTGGCGCATCAACTGCTCGTCGCGCTCGGCGATGGCGATCCTGCGCTGCACTCGGCGATGCCGGTGACGGTCCTCGTCGGTGACGAGGCACGGCGGTGGCGCGAGGAACTCCGCCTCCTCTAGCGATTCAACATCCGGGAAGTTCATGTCGTGCCCCGGCCGCCGAAAGCGCCACGCCGCCGCGTCGCAAGCGCGCGCCGCCTCTTCCGGCGTGTTGTACGTGCCGAGGGTGAGGCGGAAGCCACCGGCGCGTATCTCGGCGGTGAACCTACCGCTCGGATGCACTCGAACGCCACGGAAACCGGACGCCCCTCGACGACATGGAGGCATCCCGGAGATGAATGAGCGGAGGTGGTGGCGACGTGTGGTTGCGCCCGCACTCGTCGCTCTATATAGCGCACGCGGGGCATGGCACGTGTCAGCGGTTGCTACACGTCGCACGCCGGCGTCGGCGGGGCGAGGCACGTGTCAGCGGTGGCTACACATCGCACGCCGGCGTCGGCGGGGCGAGGCACGTGTCAGCGGTGGCTAAACGTCGCACGCCGGCGTCGGCGGGGTGAGCCACGTGTCAGCGGTGGCTACACGTCGCACGCCAGGCGTCGGCGGGGCGAGGCACGTGTCAGCATTTATATATGCGAGATGCAAATAGTTCTATGGATGTCATATTCATGTTCATTGGATTTTTACTGATCAATTTTCATATATAACACTTTTCTTTTTGAGTTACCATTTAAAAGTTATTGAAATAATAGTTTTTATTAAAAAAAACAGAAAAACAAAAAACAGAAAAACAAAAAACAGAAAAAACCAGAAAAACAAAAGGGGGGTCCAACGGCTCCAGGCCTGATCCGCGTCCAACGGCTCCAGGCCGTTGGATTCAAACGGCCGGAGCCGTTGGATGCGCTTCACACGGATCGGCCGCCTCCCCCCTCCCACCCCCTTTTGTCGCGGGTCGAGCCACGGCCCGCGATAAGACCCCCTTTGTCGCGGGTGGGGGCTTGACCCGCGACAAAGGGGGGTCTTGTCGCGGTCAAGCCCCCACCCGCGACAAAGGGGAGTAGGTATAAATACCTACCGCCACGGGCGGAGCCCCCACCCGCGACTCCCGGGAGGCCAGCACTCAGCCAAATCACGCCGCCAGGCTGCCGGATCGCCGTGCCGCCATCGCCGCCGTCGCCGCCGTCGATCTGCTGCGCCGCCGCCGCCGTCGATCTCCTCTGCCGCGCCGTCGCCGCCGTAGGCCTCCTCGAGCTCCTCTGCCGCGCGCGCCCTCTGCCGCCGTCGATTGCCGCCGTGCCGCGCGCGCCGTCTATTGCCGCCGTGCCGCGCGCCCGCCGCCGCCGCCGCGCCCCCTCGATCCGCAGGTACAAACCGGCCGCCATGTGCGCGGCGCGCCGGCAGCGCCCCGGCCGGCCCTCTTTTTTTTTAATTTTTTTTCTTAGTTAGATAATTAGTATAATTAGTTAGTTCATTTTTGTAATTAGTTATTAGTTAGTTTATTTTTGTATATAGGCATTTTAGTAATTAGTTATTAGTTAGATAATTAGTATGTAATTAGTTAGTTCATTTTTGTATATAGACATTTTAGTATGTAATTAGTTAGTTCATTTTTGTAAGTATTTTGTTGTAATTAGTTAGTTTATTTTTGTTGTAATTAGTTAGTTCAAATTTGTAGTTTAAATTTTGTAAGTATTTTGTTGTAATTAGTTAGTTTATTTTTGTTAAATGTAATTACTTAGTTCAAATTTGTAGTTTAAATTTTGTCGTAACCGCCGCCGACACACCCCTCTCGCAAACACCCGCCGACACACCCCTCTCGCAAACACACCCCTCTCGCAAACACCCGCCGAGACCCCTCTCGCAAACAACTGACGTCGACTCCCTCCCCCCTCGCAAAAACCAGTCGCCCTCTCCCGCTCGCAAACACGCGCCGACACCCCTCTCCCTCTCGCAAACACGCGCCCTCTCCCGCTCGCAAACACGCGCCGACACCCCTCTCCCTCTCGCAAACACGCGCCGCCGACACCCTCTCCCTCTCGCAAACACGCGCACTCTCCATCTCGCAAACACGCGCCGACACCCCTCTCCCTCTCGAAAACACGCGCCGCCGAGACCCTCTCCCTCTCGCAAACACGCGCCGACACCCCTCTCCCTCTCGCAAACACGCGCCGCCGAGACCCTCTCCCTCTCGCAAACACGCGTCGCCGACACCCTCTCCCTCTCGCAAACACGTGTCGCCGATTAGGGTTAGGGTTTGGTTTGTGTTTGATTAGGGTTAGGGTTTGGTTTGTGTTTGAACATTTACTTATCGATTTAATTCTTTTGCGAAACAATGGATCAATTCGAACGGGACTTGGAACAGGAAGACATATTCGCGGACATAATCCGCGATGGTACAGAAGCCGACCGAGCCGGCTCCGGTGATGGAGAAGCCGACGGCTCCGGTCATGGAGAACCCGACGGCTCCGGTCATGGAGAACCCGACGGCTCCGGTGATGGAGAAGCCGAGGGCTCCGGTGACGGAGAAGCCGACGACGGCTCCGGTGACGAGGTATTAATGGATTTCTATATGTACATATGTATTGAGGCATTAGTATAGAGGCATTAATGCAATTCTATATGTATTCTCTTAGGCCTCCGAAGATAAGATAGAGAAACGAGGCCCGGCAAAGAAGTTGACCAAGAAAGACCACTTCACAATTGAAGCTATATCACCGGAAGGCCAACCGGTGGTACCGAGAATGTCGGAGTGAAGTTCAAAAATCAGTGCGGAGTTGTGGTTAGAGATCGTGTCCCGATCACTGTCAGAGAATGGAACAAGACGAAGAATGTGTCCAAAAATCAGGTTGCCGATAGGTACAAGGACACACTTTTCAGAGACCTCATGGCACATTTCACTTTGCCAGATTTGGGATCGGAGTCCGAGAATGCTAAGCGAGCGAGAGCTAGTGAAGAAATGGGCTCTTAAGAAGATGGGGGAACTTTTCCGGCGTATAAGAACCGGTTATGGAAAAATTATAAGAAAGACAAGAAGCCTCCGGTATTCGAGAACTACCTAGCGAAGCAGGAGCATAAGCGGGAAGAATTTGTGAGGTACAAAGAATCGGAGGAGGCTGTGAACCTGTCGGCGAAAAACAAGAAGAATGCAAGCGAGAAGAAATATCACCATCATACGGGGCGAGGGGCTACGGAAGAGCCATGCCTAAGTGGGATGCACAAGAGGCTGAGATGGAGCTGAACGGGATCACTCCGAACCCACGCGAGAAGGATGGGACACAAGGGCTCGAAATTGGTTCCTCGCGCATGGTTGTGAGTATGACATGAAGACGGGGAATATTGTTGAAAGTGACACCGGGGTTAGGGTACCCGAGGCAAAAATGGATTGAAGTGACGACAGATATAAAGGCGGGAAAACTAAAGTTTGCTCCCGATAGAGAGAAAGACTTGCCGACGCTTGTCCTCGGTAATCCCGAGAAGGGAGGACGAACAAGAGGCTTCGGCCCTAGTGTTCCGTGGTCGCTTGGGTTTCCGGCCGACGCGGAGACTTATAGAAGCCGAGCGAGAGCTAAACAACGCCGGCTGGAGGTGCGAGAATGACCGGATGGCCGAGTTCCAACACCGACTTGACCAGCAGCAGTGGGAGCTTCAGCGGCGAGCAGCGGGAGATAAATGAACTAAAAGGACGGCGCCGCCGGATAATACCGCCGAAATATCTCAGCGACGAGACAACGAGCGTGGCCGACTCGGAGGCCCCTCCTACACGGATGATGATAGATGCCGGTCCTGGCGACCCCTTGGATGGAATCAAGGAGACAACACCTTGTGATCTCCATGAGGTGTTCAGGAAGGTTTACGTTAAGGTGGCGGTCGGCTATGTCTTACCGGCATTTGGACTCGAAGGTGAGCCGGCAACATGGCATGGCAATCCGATTCCAGCTGGCTATGCTCGTGTCGGGGTGGATTCGGTTGTCCCGCGAGTGGGAGACATTGGAGCTCCATATCCCCGGAGGTGATGGGGGCTTACACTCGGAGAGGTGCTTCGGGAGAAATCATTCTCTCGGGAAAAGAAGAACATCGGGCTGCCGGGCTGGGTAGCACCTAGTACCGGTCGTCCCAGCAGGTCACCATCACCTCCTCCCGGGTGATCGCAGGCCACCATCACCTCCTCCTACTGATCACATGTCGCCACCATCACCCCGTGGGTACGACGTCGACCACGACATCGGTAGTCCATCTCCATCTCCGGCGCCGCCGCCTCCGCCCAAAAAGACTCGGAATGCACCCAGCCGGAAGCGTTTCAAGAGTCCTGTCCCCAAGAGGTCGCCCCTCCCAAAAGTACCAAAGGTTCCTCCCCCGTCCTTGGGATCTTGCTTGTCGAGGAAAATGCGGCCGCTGTTGCGAAACACAACTATGATCATTTCCATAAGCCAAAACCTCCGGCGCGAGCCATACACGGAGAAGCAAATAGCATATGCTACTAGTTTTCTGAACACACCATCGCGGTATGACTTACACGAGAAGAAGGATGACTATACACGCACTCTTGCGAAGGTAATTGACACAAAGAAGGCTGAAAAGGCTAAGGAGAAGGACATTGCTGGCACGAGCAAATCATCGGCTAGAAGTGCAAGCGAGAATAAGTCAACTTCAACAAGTGCACCCCCTCAAGGCCAAGCAAACGACAAAAGGCAAAAGAGAAAGGAAGTTCCCCTCCTCGGTGCTCAGCCCAAACAATCGATCCCGAGCACTCAAAGTGCTTAATGTTCCCAAGGTGTACGAGGAACATGGTGGTGGTTTCGATATGGAAGAAGCTGCAAAGCTAGCGGCTGCCGTGACGTTACCGTGGAGGAATTGCTCTGCTGCGGCGGATGTCTGCGGTACCCACTGCTGATATAGCTCCTAAATTTGTCTACGGGGCCGACTTGATCAGCGAAGAGCAGCTGCATAAACTGCCAACACATATGCGGAATTTGCATCGGTGGTACCTTGATGCATGCAAGGAGAACATAAGGTTCATCGTGGCGAGTATACCATGGGAATATTACTACCGAGAGGAGGAGATCCATATTGAGATGAATGAACTCGGCGGTTATTCAATCTAGATGCCCTCGACAAATCTCTCATGAGTTGCTATTGCTTGTAAGTTGTTAACTACATATAAGTTCATTTTCATTCAGTTCATGTTCGTTTTCATTGCATATATATACTCATTATATCTTATGTGTTCTCTTTTGCAGACTGAAGATCAGTGAGTGCAAAAGTAATAATATTATCAATGTTGGGTTTGTTGACCCAGATAAAATACATGTTGAAACGGTGAAGCATAAACGCCAAGATACTGGGGGAAACCTACTAAGGTTTTTGGGGCAGCAATATTTACGTGATTCAATATTGTTTCCTTACAACTACGAGTGAGAGTCTTAATGATCTTTTATGCACATTCAATTTTTCTTACTCGATGTTAAGTGTAATTCCGACGTATATGCATAACATGTGCAGCTTCCACTTGGATTCTACTAGACATTCAACTCTGATAAGGGAGTAGTTGAAGTAAGAGACCCATTGAGTAGAGGCACTGGACGGGTTCCGGGACTTGCGAGAGTTGCTCCAAGTGTAATTTCCTTCATCGCCGCGCTTTATCTTTCGTGAGATATCAATTAATTATCCACTCATTCAATCATTCTTTTGCATGGCAGGGCTTGGCAAGCTTTGAAGAATGTTCATAAGGACATTACCTTTGCAACGAAGCTAACATTTACTCATGTAGCGTGCCCCCGAGCAGCCACAAGGGACGAATCTATGTGGATACTACGTTTGCGAGTCCATTCGCATGTTAACCACGAGAAGCGGAACAGAAATAAATTCGAAGTAAGCAATAACATTCACAACTTTATTTATTATCATCAATATTTCGTTATCAAGGCCGATATAGTCATACTCATCTCATTATCGTATATAGGTCGACTTCATGCGGGACAGACTCCAACCAAAGGAACACGCACTAGGAATCGCGGAGGAACTGGCGGGACTTTTGGTTAGAGAAGTAATAAACAAGAAAGGCTTGTTTAGTCCAAATAGTTGTTCTACCTCCAAATAGACGGTCGTTAGTACCGTTTGTCGATCGTGAGCTCCATGTATATATATATGTAGGGAACTTACGAATATGTGTAAGGGGAATCGACTTCTGCTTCCAATATTTGTTTGATCGATCTATATATATATATAATGAACGAATGTGTACAACTTCTAGTAGCGTACAAATATATGCAACTTTTATTTTCGAACGAAAAAAATGAAATAATAGGCGGTCGGTGGCGGGGGGGAGGGGTGCTGCACCCCTCAAACCCTAAAGCGAAGCGTTGTGCGCGCGCCACGTAGAGGGCCTTTTGTCGCGGGTGGTAATACCGCCCGCGACAAAAGGGCTCTGTGCCTGCGCGCCCGCGGCTGCCACGTGGTGGACCTTATGTCGCGGGTCGTAAGCGACCCGGGATAAAGGCCTCCCTTTATCGCGCCTTGCTTGTCGCGGCTGGCCGCCCGCGACAAAAGGCCCTAACCACCCGGATCAAAAGGCCTGTTTTCCACTAGTGAATATATATGAGTATGTATTTATCAAAATGCCAAGAGTTTGCCTTGTGGAGTTCCCGTGATTTGTAAAACTATCTGAAACTCTGTAACAGATATTAGACAAAGTCCAACAGAGCCAAGTCAATAGCAAGTTCTGATTGCGAGTTAGAAGGTTCGTACTACTACATCACAATCGCATGATTTTTCTTATTCTTTACAGTGCCAACCACAAACACACTACGGTGACTACATGAAAAAAATTGCACTAAAACTAATCCGAATCACATGCTTCTTCTTATACTTTTTTTACGCAAACGCAAACACATTTTAGGAACTAATTGCTATCGGATCTTGCTGCTGACTTGGCTCTATTGCAAAAATGCTACGCATTTATTTTCGTTCCATTCAATACACAAAAAAAAGGCTGCTGGAAGTCAAGATAAACGAGAGAACTTATGCAGCGAGTTTTCAAATCCGAGTAATGAACACTCAAAGCGCAAAATTAGCGGTACTGCTACTTGCGCTGCATATGTGGGCAGTCCAAGAACTGCTCAACTTAGGAGAACACAAAAGTGCACCCAATCCGATCTGAACCACCAAGTGACCGCAGCCCTGCGAGTCAATCTAGCTAGTCTTGCTCTACCAACGAGCATCAAATTGGTGTTCTTTTTACATGACGGCAGAGTACTAAAAGGTCACTTCGTCCTGCGACTCGATCTGAATGAGATTGGACGGGAGTTCTCACCTCGCTGCTGCGCGGCGGCGGCCTTGCTCACACCGGAAGAGACGGCCAGGAACGCGGGAAGGAAGGGCGACGGCGTTGGGGATGCAGGGCAGACCAGAGGTTGGGGACGCAGGGAAAAGGCGCGCGTTGGGGATTCAGGGCGGCGTCCTACGGCGAGGTGTAGGGGATGCAGGCACTGGTGGAAAAACAGGCTTCGGGTGAGCCCCAAATGTCGCGATGCTGCAGGAGCCGCGACTAATGGGGTCTTTAGTCGCGGTTCGTGTGGCGAACCGCGACCAAAGGCCTGGGCCCAGGGCGCACGGTGGCCAGCTGGTGCACGTGGGTGGATTTAGTCGCGGTTGGCCAGCCCAACCGCGACTAAAGGTGCCCGAAGGCCTTTAGTCGCGGTTGGCCAGGCCAACCGGGACTAAAGCCCCTCCCTATATATACCCATCCAGCAGCCAACACTTAGCCATTTGGAGCCATTCTCTTCACAAACTTCACAAGTGAGTGTTAGGTTTGCTTTTGGTTCCTCTTATGCACATAAGGTGTTTGATGAAATGCCCCAAGAGCATGAAACAAACATGATATGAAGTGTTGGAGCCACACTTGAGCTTTCTCATTTATTTTTTCCTCCTCGATCGCGGTTAGCAACTTGAACCTTTGATGTGTCATTGATAAAATATGCATGTGTGTGTAGTTCATTGTTTAATTCATATTGTTTGTAGCTAGTTAGTTTAACAAATGCATGGTTAATTATATATTTTATATTATAATAATGCAGATGAATCGGCAATGGATGTACGGTAACCGACTCTCCGGCGAGTTCAGTACGGGTTTGAAAGATTTCCTCGTAGTGGCTAATGCGAACAAGCGAGGAGGGTTTTGTTATCTGTCCATGTGTTAAGTGTAAGAATCGAAGGGTTACTCTTCCTCAAGAGATGTTCACATGCACCTGCTTCGGCACGGTTTCATGCCAAGCTATAATTGTTGGACCAAGCATGGAGAAAGAGGGGTTATAATGGAAGAAGATGAAGAAGGGGATGATTTCAATGATGAAAGCTATCTTTCTCATTTCGGTGATACTTTCATGGAGGATGCTGAAGGTGAAGGGGAAGGTGAAGGGGAAGGGGATGCTGAAGCTGAAGGTGATGATGATCCCGTTGATGATCTTGGTCGGACCATTGCTGATGCACGGAGACGCCGCGAAACCGAAAAGAGAGGGAGAATTTGGATCGCATGTTAGAGGATCACGGAGAAGGCGCTGTACCCGGATGCGATGATGGTCTGAAAAAGCTGGGCTGCACTGCTGGATTTGCTTGAGATGGAAGGCACAGGCAGGTGTAGCTGACTCGGCATTTGAAAACTTGCTGAAAATGTTGAAGAATATGTTTCCAAAGAATAACGAGTTGCCCGCCACTACGTACGAAGCAAAGAAGGTTGTCTCGCCCTCTAGGTTTAGAGGTTCCGAAGATACATGCATGCATCAACGATTGCATCCTCTACCGCGGTGAATACGAGAATTTGAATGAATGCCCGGTATGCACTTGCATTGCGTTATAAGATCGGAGGCGATGACCACTGGTGACGATGTTGAGGGCCGAGAAACCCGGGAAGAGGGTTCCCGCCAAGGTGATGTGGTATGCTCCTATAATACCACGGTTGAAACGTCCGTTCGGGAACAAAGAGCATGCCAAGTTGTTGCGATGGCACAAAGAGGACCGTAAGTCGGACGGGGAGTTGAGACACCCCGCAGATGGAACGCAATGGAGAAAGATCGACAGAGAGTTCAAAGATTTTGCGGTCGACGCAAGGAACATAAGATTTGGTCTAAGTACGGATGGCATGAATCCTTTTGGCGAGCGAGCTCCAGCCATAGTACACAGCCCGTGACTCTATGCATCTACAACCTTCCTCCTTGGTTGTGCATGAAGCGGAAGTTCATTATGATGCCGGTGCTCATCCAAGGTCCGAAGCAACCCGGCAACGACATCGATGTGTACCTAAGGCCATTAGTTGATGAACTTTTACAGCTGTGGGGCAGACACTGGTGTCCGTGTGTGGGATGAGCACAAAGAAGAGGAATTTGACCTACGAGCGTTGCTTTTCGTAACCATCAACGATTGGCCTGCTCTTAGTAACCTTTCGGGACTCGTCAAATAAGGGATACAATGCATGCACGCACTGCTTACATGAGACTGAAAGTGTACATTTGCCAAATTGTAAGAAGAACGTGTACCTTGGGCATCGTCGATTTCTTCCGAAAGGTCATCCGAGTAAGAAAGAAAGGCAAGCATTACAACGGCAAGGCAGATCACCGGCCGAAGCCTGCGGAACACTACTGAGTGCTGAGGTATTTGATATGGTCAAGGGTTTGAAAGTCATCTTTGGAAAGGGTCCTGGCGGACAATCGGTTCCGAAGGGAGCTGACGGGCACGTAGCCATGTGGAAGAAGAAATCTATATTCCGGGAGCTAGAATATTGGAAAGTCCTAGAAGTCCGCTCTGCAATCGACGTGATGCACGTTACGAAGAATATTTGCGTGAACATCCTAAGCTTCTTGGGCGTGTATGGGAAGTCAAATGATACAAAGGAAGCACGGCAGGACCAACAAAGTTTGAAAGACCACGATGATCGGCATCCGGAACGGTTTCAAGGTCGTGCCGGCTACGCTCCGACCAAAGAAGAGAAGGTCATCTTTTTGAATGCCCGAGCGGTATGAAGGTCCCGTCGGGATTCTCGTCCAATATAAAGGGAATAATAAACATGGCGGAGAAAAAGTTCCAAAACACTGAAGTCTCACGGCCGCCACGTGATTATGACGCAATTGCTTCCGATTGCTTTGAGGGGCTCCTGCCGGAAAATGTTCGAGTAGCCATTGTGAAGCTATGTGCATTCCTCAATGCAATCTCTCGAGAAGGTAATCAATCCGGAAGTTCTACCACGGTTACAGAACGATGTGATCCAATGTCTTGTCAGTTTCGAGTTGGTGTTCCCGCCATCCTTCTTCAATATTATGACGCACCTCCTGGTTCACCTAGTCGATGAGATTTCCATTCTCGGTCCTGTATTTCTACACAATATGTTCCCCTTCGAGAGGTTCATGGGAGTATTAAAGAAATATGTTCGTAACCGTGCTAGGCCGAGAAGGAAGCATCGCCAAGGGCTATGGAAATGAGGAGGTAATTGAGTTTTGTGTTGACTTTGTTCACGACCTTAAGCCGATTGGTCTTCCTCAATCGCGGCACGAGGGGAGACTAAGTGGAAAAGGCACGATCGGAAGGAAATCAATGATATGTATGGACGGCCATTCTCTCGGCTGAAGCACACCACACGAGTTCGACCAATTCCAGCTTGGTGGCTCCGTACTTTGAGAAACACAAGAATATTTTACGCTCGGACAACCACAGGAAGCACTGAATCCTGGATTAGGAAGGCCCACATGGAGACTTTCGGCGGTTGGTTGAGAAAACATTTAATGAGTGACAATAAGGTTGTAGATCAAGCTGTACATGTTGGCCAAGACACCATCTTTGACTATAACGACTTTCCAAGGGTACGAGATAAATGGGAATACATTTTACACGATCGCCCAAGATAAAAAGAGCACCAACCAAAACGAGTGGTGTCCGCTTTGATGCGGCAACCGAGAATGGGCAAAAGGTCACATATTATGGTTACATAGAGGAGATATGGGAACTTGACTATGGACCCTCCTTTAGGGTCCCTTTGTTCCGGTGCAAATGGTTCAAGCTAACAGGAGGTGGGGTAAAGGAGGACCAGCAATACGGAATGACAATGGTGGATTTCAACAATCTTGGTTACCTTGACGAACCATTCGTCCTAGCGAAAGATGTCGCTCGGAGTTTTCTATGTGAAGGACATGAGTAGCAAACCGAGGAAACGGAAAGATAAGAAAACGATCGGTACATCATGCGATGATCCAAGCGCCACATTGTTCTTTCAGGGAAAAGAAACATCGTGGGAGTGGAGGACAAGACAGACATGTCAGAAGATTACAATATGTTTGCTGAAATTCCGCCCTTCAAAGTGAACACCGACCCAAGCATTAAGTTAAATGATGAGGATGCTCCATGGATACGGCACAATCGTAAGCAAGCAGGGACACAAGGAAAGAAATGATGTGTAATAATTTATTGTACCAAACTTGTTGAATGGATCATGTGAATTATATTACCCGTGATGTGTTTGGTGTCCATTTTCGAATGATTCAATAATTGACTCGAGATAGCACTGATGATACAAGAAATTTGGAGTGACTAAGTCATACGTACTCCTGCATACAAGAAATTTGGAGTGACTAAGTCATACTCCTGCATACATGAAATTTGGAGTGATTTAGTCATACTCCTGCCTAGGCGTATAATATGCATACTCGTAGTCTTCATAGCCGCCGCCGTTGTACTGGTAGTCGTCGCCTTCTAAGTTGCCGGCGTCGTCGTCGGCCTCTGTCGTCGTCGCCGTCGTCGGGCGGCGCTCGTGGCTCGAGCGAGGGTAGCGCAGGCGGGGGATATCGCCGGCCGTGATGTAGTCCATGACGCTCTGCAGAGTCCGGCCGTACCACCATAGCCGACGGCCGGCCTCGTGGAAGTTTCCAGGAGGCAGACCGTCCTCCTCATACCTAGCGAGCGCCCTCTCACGCCGATTGATGAAGAAGGCGTCCCAAGTATGCTGGTTATCGGGATGCCAGCGGGGATTCATCCGCTGCTCCGGCGTGAGGTCGAGGTAGTAGTGGTTCGTGATGGCCGCCGGCGCGCGGTACCCCGAGGGACGGGAGGGACCGGCACGCCGCCGGCGCTCAGGCTCCGGCCGGCGAGGACGCGGTAGCCCGGAGGGCAAGGGTAGTTCGAGGCGCAAAGCTCCTCCACTGCTCGGTAGGTTAGAGTGGGTGCGGTGGAAGCCATGAGAGAGTGATGAGAGATTTTAGAGATGTGATGCTTGGCCAAGCCGGGCTACCTATATGTAGTGACAAATGGCGGGAAAAATGGGAGCGGGAAGACAGGAGGCGGGAAGAAAGAGGCGGGGAGAAAGTGGCGGGAAGAAATTGGCGGGAAAAAATTGGCGGGAAGAAAGAGGCGGGAAGACAGGGAAGAAATGGCGGGAAGACGAGGAGGGAAGAGGGGGTCGGCGGAAAGAGGCGGGAAGAGGGGGCCAACGAACTTTTGAATTGAATTAGTTTTATTTTTATGAATTTTTGATAATTTGTATTTTTAAATTTTTGAATTGAATTAGTTTTATTTTTCTGAATTTTTTGATATATTATTTGTATTTTTAAGATTTCGAATTGAATTAGTTTTATTTTCATGAATTTTTTGATATATTATTTGTATTTTTAAGATTTTGAATTGAATTAGTTTTATTTTTATGAATTTTTTGATATATTATATGTATTTTAAACATTTTGAATTGAATTAGTTTTATTTTTCTTAATTTTTTGATATATTATTTGTATTTTTAACATATTGAAATGAATTAGTTTTATTTGAATTAGTTTTATTTTTCTGAAATTTTTTGATATATTATTTGTATTTTTAAGATTTTGAATTGCATTAGTTTTTTTTCTGATTTTTTGATATATTATTTGTATTTTTAAAATTTTGAATTGAATTAGTTTTATTTTTCTGAATTTTTTGATATATTATATGTATTATATGATTTTCAAAAATGAAAAGTATTTTCAAAAAAGACCTTTAGTCGCGGTTGGCCTGGCCAACCGCGACTAAAGGTCCTTGCGCGCGGGAAATTAAAAAACGGCGAAAAACCCTTTAGTCGCGGTTGGGGTTGCCAACCGCGACTAAAGGTACCCCTTTAGTCGCGGTTGGCGACCCCAACCGCGACTAAAGGGCTGTCCCTATAAATTCTCCAGTGCGCGAACCGCCGCGCCACTCGTCTTCTCCGCCGAAACGTCTTCGATCTTGCGCAGCCGCGCGCGCGCCATCGCCGTCGTCGCCATCGCCGTCGTCGCCCTCGTCGCCGCGCCCTCGTCGTCGCCCTCGTCGGACGTCGTCGCGCCCTCGTCGTCGCGCGCCCACGCAGTACGTCGCCGCCGCGCCCTTGTCTCGTCTCCGCCGTGCGCAAAACCGGCCGGCCGCTGCGCGCGCGTTAAACAAACCGCGCGCGCGCCCGCCTCGAAACGTCGCCTGTCGCGTCGCCGTCGCCGTGCACCGAGCAACGCCGCCGTCGCCGTGCCCGACAGCCGCCGCCGCCGCCGTCGATCCGATCCGGAGATCTGCAGAGAGAGAGAGAGAAGGGGGCCGGGGGCGCCACGGCCGTTTTTTTTTTCTTTTTTAGTTTTTTTTTCTTGTAAAATTTCACTAAAATATCACTTAAAAATGAACTAATTAAAATTTGACTTTAAAATATCACTTAAAAATGAACTAATTAAAAATGAACTTAAAAATGAACTAACTAAAAATGAACTTAAAAATGAACTAATTAAAAATGAACTAATTAAAAATGAACTTAAAAATGAACTAATTAAAAATGAACTTAAAAATGAACTAACCGCTTTAGTTGTTGTTGTTGTTCTTAATTTCCCTCCGCGCCCGCACGTCATGCTGCATCCACCGAGAAGAAAAGAAAAGAAAAGCGGCTCTGCCCTTTCGCCACCGCCACCGCCACCGCCGCCCCCCTTTCGCCACCGCCACCGCGCGCCCACCTTCCGCCGCCCCCCTCTCCCACCCTTTCCTCGCCCCCTCCTTTTGCCACCGCCCTTTCGCCACCGCCACCGCCCCCCTTCTTCACTTAATTAATTTGTTTTGACTACATGTTTTCAGGACTGACATATGGCGGACGATAGAGCTGACCCGATTCTGGACAACTATGATCCGGAGGCTGAAGACCATATGTTCGGCATCATAAAAGGCGATATTCCTTTTGTGCCGACCGGAGAAGAAGAAGATGATATCTCTTCTTATCTGAACCTTGAGTGTGAAGATGAAGGGCGCCGTCGACCAGCGGATGATGCCGAAGAAACGTCGATAAACGACGATCTTCGGTTGGAAGTAGCAACCACCTCCGGCGCCGAGGTATATATATATACATATTGAGCGTCCGAGTGATACAAACTAACCGATTTGAATAAATGTGTGTGTACTAACGCGCGCGACTCTCTTTCTTATTTTAGCCCTCGGCCGGATCATCGAAAAAATCGAGTACGTCGTCAAAGCGTGGCGCAACCAAGACGATGAAAGCGGGAGAAACATGCACCATCGATGTTGTCGACGAAGCAACCGGCGAGCCGCTGGAGCCCAGCAAGAACGCCACCAAGTTTGTCAGCCAATGCGGAGCCGTTGTTAGAGACAACGTCTCGATCACCCGCCAGGAGTGGAATGAGCCAAAAAAGGCACGTGTTGGTTTCACTTTTGTCGAGAAGAGAGAAAAAAAAGATTGCTTCAACAAGCTTATGGAACATTTCGTTCTACCTCCGGAATACCGCAAATACGATGAGGAGGGTAACAAGATTGCGGAAAACAAGGAGAGGCGCAAGCTAGTCAAACGATTCGCTCTTTCTAGGATGGCCAACGCATTCCGGAAATACAAGCAAAATCTAGCCCATGACTTTGTCAACCAGGGCAAGACTCCGAATTTCAAAGGACAATATGAGAAACTGCAACATGATTGGCCAGAATTTGTGAAGCAAAAGAAATCGGAGCAGCTTCCTTGAACTATCGAAAAAAAATAAGGAAAATGCGGCCAAGAAGGAGTACAATCATAAAATGGGGCCAGGAGGGTATCGCTTTGGCAGCCTAAGTGGGAGAAGATGGAGAACGAGCCGAGGGCGCGAGGAATCCGTCCGGTGTACGGAGGGATGGGACCCAAGGGCCAAAAGCCGGTGGTACGGGCATGGGGGATCGGCTGAACCCGGAGACGAGGGAGTGTGTTTACCGGGGCAAAATAATTACACCCACCAAAAAGCTTATTGAGGCAATGAGGGAGGCTCAAGAGGGGAGGATCAGGTTCAACGGAGAGAACGACGCCACGACAAAAGCCCTCGGGAACCCCGAACACGGAGGACGTATACGAGGCATGGGGCCCATTCCGTGGAAAATAGGGTTCCCCGGAACGATGACCCGTACGGTTACGAAGCCGTAAGAGAAAGATGGATCGGGATGCAGATGTTGTGGCGAAGTTGGTAGCCGAAATGGATGTGATGAAGAAAACCGTGAGTGTACTAGTCGCCGAAAGAGATGCAGCTCGGGCGCGGCATGTCTGAAGATCATCCAATGGATCTCGGAAGCCGACGGCGGAGAAGAAGCGGCGTGGCTTCCACGGAGGCCTCACCGAGCTGGTGCACCGACGATAGAAATTACTGCACCGGAGCCTGCGGTGGTCGAAATTACTTGCACCGGAGCCTCCTCGCTACCCCGTGGACGATATAAAGGAGATGAAAGCATGTCATCTGTATTATCCTATCGGGAACATGTCCATGAAGGTAGCCATCGGCGGTGCTTTACCACCGGAGCACTCCACCACAACAACCCCATTCAAGATGGCTATGCTCGTGTGACGGTGGAGGAGATAGTCCAAGGGTTTGAGGACCCGGACATTGACATTGCTACACACCGAAGGGGTGAAAAGACTTGGAGATGTCAGCGCCGGTTCATTCTATGGCAGAAGAAATTTATCAAGTTTCCGAGCGAGGCGCCAACAAGTCCACCCCCGTACGGTGGTGGTGGTGGCGGTGGCGGTGACGGTGGCGGTGGCGGTGGCGGTGACGGTGGCGGTGGCGGTGACGGTGGCGGTGGTGCTTCACCTAATACACCTCATTCACGTCCGCCGACGCCGCCCCCCCCCCAGTCCTCGTCCGGCGGGTGATCAGACACCGGTACCGCCCCCCAATCCACCTCCGGCGAAGAAGCGAAGCAGATCCCGGGTTATTAACCCGGACCCTTACGTACCTAAGAAAACAAAGGTACCGGAGGTATCACGAAGCCTCTCCCGGGAGGCCTTGGGAAAGTAGTGCCGAGGAAGTCGAGGCGGGCGCGGCTGCTGATTTAGAGAAATGGAAGGCGAGCGTCAAGAAGAAAATAGAGGGCGAGCCCAAACCAGTATATTCTGACAAGGAAAAGCAGTGGGCTAAGTCATTTTTGAACACACCGTCCCAAGCCGCGAAGAATCTGCTCGACGACTATTTACGTGAACTTCGTAGGCAAGCACTCGCGTTCAAGAACAGGAAAGAGTTGGCGGAGAAGAAAGCCTTGAAGGACGAGGCCGAGTCAAAATTAGAAAGGGGAAAGAAGTTGCCCAGCTCGGGGAACAAAGTAAACAATCGATCGCCCCGCTCATAGTGCAAGCCGCCGATCCGGATGCCCCCGATATCATAGCAGCTGCGGCGACTATATGGATTGACTGTAACGAGTGCCGAGAGAACAAGCGGCCGAGTTAGGTATCACTCTTCGTGCCTTCGCTAGGCCTTGATGAGGCGCCAATGAAGGACGTAGTATTTACATATGTGAAGAATGGCCCTCTCGTCGAGCACTACGCGAGAAGAGGATCTACCTCGACAAATGAAAGGTCTCGCTAAATTGGTACAAGGGTTACATAAAACATAAAGAGGCCAAAGACTATATCTATGCTTTGAAGTTAAATATGTGCATCACTTCAAACGTTACTTGGGTAGAAATTCCTCCGAGTGAATTGTTCCAGTTGTTCAATCTGCGCGAACTCGACAAATCTATCATCGGTTGCTACGTTCGTCAAGTGATTTATTAATTTCTACCCCATCTCGTTCATTTCCTGCACTATATATATATATATATATTGTCCTAACTATCTTGTTGTGTACGCTATATATTATGCGAGAATGAAGAAGCGGGAAATGCGAATAAGGAACATCCATGATGTTGGGTTCATTGACCCACACATCGTTAATTCATATGTGTTAGAACACCACCCCGCCGACGTGGAGGAAGACCTGTGGCGGTTTATTAGAAAACAGCAAGAGAAAAGTGATATTCTATTTCCTTACCATTTTGGGTGAGTGTGTTTTGCTCTTGAGCACATTCTCTTTTGTTTACTCCATGCATGGTATGTGGCTAATCGATGAGTTATGCATGATCGTGCATGTATCGTGTCCGCGAGGTTCCACCTGGATTCTTATGGTAATTAAAGTTCGGACCTCCTCGGTTCTCGTCCACGACTCTCCGAATATGGATCCGGCGCTTTGGGGCGACATGAGAAAAATGTTGCAAAAGTAATTATTTTCATTCATTTGCGCTCTATATCGATCGGCCTATTTCGTTCATCATTTCCTAATATCAAGTAACTAATTAATAACTCTCTTGTTTATTTAATTTTCTTTGCCTCGTAGGGTTTGGAGACGGTTCGTAGATACCAAGGTCGGTGAATTCAAAAAAGAGCTATCTTTTAAAATGGCAGTGCGGACGACTGGGGATACTCAGCCACCGGGGACCAATCTATGTGGATACTATGTTTGTGAGAGGATCCGGAGATACTGCAATGAGCGGGACCAGACGTGTGAGAACAACATGCTGAGGAATAACCTCCGGAAGACGCTTAGTCCGAAGCTCGCTTCCGACCACTTCAAGAGGAACTAGCTGGATGGTTGGCGAGGGAAGTCATCGATCCTAGAGGAGAACACTATTACGATGACGTAGAACTTTATATGCACCAGAATTTGTAACTAACTTGTTCAAAATTGTATATGGTCATCCGATATTGAATATGTATTGTATATGGTCATCCGATATTGAATATATATTGTATATTCCTCTTGAATTCTTTTTGGTTCTAATTTCAAATTTGTTTGAAATTGTACATTCATATGCATGTATGTATACGAGCACGTAGAATATGTGAAACTCCTTCAAAATTAAAACCCAAAAGAAATAAAACAATACAAATTAAAAAGAAACCAGATTTAGGGGAGGGGGGCTAAAACCCTAAACCTCGCGGAGGCCTTTAGTCGCGGTTGGCCGGAAGAACCGCGACCAAAGGTCCTCCGCCCCGGCGCCGCCCCGCGGCCCACGTGGACGGGCCTTTAGTCGCGGTTCGTGAGGAACCGCGACTAAGCGGGGCCTTTAGTCGCGCTGCTTTGGTCGCGGTTGGGCCACCGCGACTAATGGCAGTTGCCAACCGCGACCAAAGCCCTTTTTTCCACCAGTGAGGGCTCGCGTTGGGGCGGCGTTGGACTGGGCTGCCGTCGCAGCGTTCGGGACGGGGTGCAGGGCGGCGGCGTTGGAGTGAGCTGCCGCCGCGGCGCTTGGGACGGGGTGCAGGGCGGCTGGCGTTGGAGGGGTTGGCGCCGCTGCGTTTGGGACGGAGCGCAGGGAGGCCAGCGCGGTGTTCCGTACGAGGTGCAGGGCGACCGGCGACCGGCGCGGAGTTGCGAGCGGGAGAGTTGGTTGACAAAATAAACCTAACAAGTCTCAGATCGTGGGATCCCGCCTCGACCTCGCCCCCTGAGCTGGACGGAGAGACCCATCGAGTGCCCCGGCCAAGGGGCGCGCAGGTGGGCCAGCCAGGGCCCGCACGGATATGCCCAGTGACAGGCATTTCAAGGAGCCCGTCACTAAGTACTTTTTTTTATTTGGCCGGCCTCTAGAAACAATATTAATGACAGGTAGTTTTATACGCCCGTCACTAGTACAAAATACTAGTGACAGGCCTATTTTTGCCTGTCGCTAGGAGCACTTACTAGTGACAGGCACTGTTTTGCCCGTCACTAACTACATGGAGGCTATAAGCCTTTTTGCAGTAGTGTGGGTCACGGGGCATCGAAATACTCCCGGGACCCGAAATCGTGGACTATAGCCCACGAAAACGGCCAGAAGTGCTTGAATTCACGAGTTTTGACAATGCCGCTAGAGTCGTGTACCGGGGGTCACGGGGCATCGAAATCCTCCCAGGACCGGAAAACATGGACTATAGCCCATGAAAACAGCCGTAAATGCGCGAAATTGCGAGTTTCGACGATGCCGCCGGAGTCGTGTACCGGGGTCACGGGGCATCGAAATCCTCCCGGAACCCGAAAACCGTGGACTATAGCCCACGAAAATGGCCGAAATGCTCGAGATCACGAGTTTTGACGATGCCGCTAGAGTCGTGTACCGTGGGTCACGGGGCATCGAAATCCTCCCGGAGCCGAAAACGTGGACTATAGCCCACGAAAACGGCCAGAAATGCTTGAAATCACGAGTTTTGATGATGCCGCTAGAGTCGTGTACCGTGGGTCACGGGGCATCGAAATACTCCCGGGACCCGAAATCGTGGACTATAGCCCACGAAAACGGCCAGAAATGTTTGAAATCACGAGTTTTGATGATGCCGCTAGAGTCGTGTACCGTGGGTCACGGGGCATCGAAATACTCCCGGGACCCGAAACCGTGGACTATAGCCCACGAAAACGGCCGTAAATGCTTGAATTCACGAGTTTTGATGATACCGCTAGAGTCGTGTACCGGGGATCACGGGCATCAAAATACTCCCGAGACCAGAAAACATGGACTATAGCCCACGAAAACAGCCGAAATGCTCGAAATTGCGAGTTTTGACGATGCCGCCGTAGTCGTGTACCGTGGGTCACGGGGCATCGAAATCCTCGTGGGACCCGAAACCGTGGACTATAGCCCACGAAAACAGACCGTAAATGCTTGAAATCGCGAGTTTTGATGATGCCGCTAGAGTCGTGTACCGTGGGTCACGGGGCATTGAAATACTCCCGGGACTCGAAACCGTGGACTATAGCCCACGAAAACGGCCGTAAATGCTTGAAATCACAAGTTTTAATGATGCCGCTAGAGTCGTGTACCGTGGGTCACGGTGCATCGAAATACTCCGGGACCCGAAATCGTGGACTATAGCCCACGAAAACGGCCGGAAATGCTTGAATTCACGAGTTTTGATGATGCCGCTTAGAGTCGTGTAGGTCACGGGGCATCAAAATCCTCCCGGGACCAGAAAACATGGACTATAGCCCACGAAAACAGCCAGAAATGCTCGAAATCGCGAGTTTTGACGATGCCGCCAGAGTCGTGTACCGTGGGTCACGAGGCATCGAAATCCTCCTGGGACCCGAAAGCGTGGACTATAGCCCACGAAAACGGCCAGAAATGCTTGAAATCACGAGTTTTGATGATGCCGCTAGAGTCGTGTACCGGGGGTCACGGGGCATCAAAATCCTCCCGGGACCGTAAAACATGGACTATAGCCCATGAAAACAACCGAAATGCGCGAAATCGCGAGTTTCGACGATGCCGCCGTGAGTCGTGTACCGGGGTCACGGGGCATCGAAATCCTCCCGGAACTCCGGAAACCGTGGACTATAGCCCACGAAAATGGCCAGAAATGCTCGAGATCACGAGTTTTGACGATGCCGCTAGAGTCGTGTACCGTGGGTCACGGGGCATCGAAATCCTCCCGGGACTCGAAAACGTGGACTATCGCCCACGAAAACGGCCGAAATGCTTGAAATCACGAGTTTTGATGATGCCGCTAGAGTCGTGTACCATGGGTCACGGGGCATCGAAATACTCCCGGGACCCGAAATCGTGGACTATAGCCCACGAAAACGACGAAGTGCTTGAATTCACGAGTTTTGACAATGCCGCTAGAGTAGTGTACTGGGGGTCACGGGCATCGAAATCCTCCCGGGACCGGAAAACATGGACTATAGCCCATGAAAACAGCCTGAAATGCGCGAAATCGCGAGTTTCGACGATGCCGCCGTAGTCGTGTACCGGGGTCACGGGGCATCGAAATCCTCCCGAACCCGAAAACCGTGGACTATAGCCCACGAAAATGGCCGAAATGCTCGAGATCACGAGTTTTGACGATGCCGCTAGAGTCGTGTAAAGTGGGTCACGAGGCATCGAAATCCTCCCGGGAGCCGAAAACGTGGACTATAGCCCACGAAAACAGCCAGAAATGCTCGAAATTGCGAGTTTTGATGATGCCGCTAGAGTCGTGTACCAGGGGTCACGGGGCATCAAAATCCTCCCAGGACCAGAAAACATGGACTATAGCCCACGAAAACAGCCGGAAATGCTCGAAATTGCGAGTTTTGACGATGCCGCCGAGTCGTGTACCGTGGGTCACGGGCATCGAAATCCTCATGGGACCCGAAACCGTGGACTATAGCCCACGAAAACGGCCGAAATGCTTGAAATCACGAGTTTTGATGATGCCGCTAGAGTCGTGTACCGTGGGTCACGGAAATCGAAATACTCCCGGGACTCGAAACCGTGGACTATAGCCCACGAAAACAGCCGGAAATGCTCGAAATCACGAGTTTTGACGATGACGCTAGAGTCGTGTACCGGGGTCACGGGGCATCGAAATCCTCGTGGGAACCGAAAACGAGGACTATAGCCCACGAAAATAGCCGAAATGCTCGCAATCACGAGTTTTGACGATGCCGGTAGAGTCATGTACCGTGGGTCGGGGGCATCGAAATCCTCCCGGACCGAAAACGTGGACCATAGCCCACGAAAACGGCCGTAAATGCTTGAAATCACGAGTTTTGATGATGCCACTAGAGTCGTGTGGTCACGGGGCATCGAAATACTCCCGGGACCCGAAATCGTGGACTATAGTCCACGAAAACGCCAGAAATGCTTGAATTCACGAGTTTTGGCAATGCCGCTAGAGTCGTGTACTAGGGGTCACGGGGCATCAAAATCCTCCCGGGACGAGAAAACATGGACTATAGCCCACGAAAACAGCCAGAAATGCTCGAAATCACGAGTTTTGACGATGCCACCAGAGTCGTGTACCGTCGTGGGTCATGGGGCATCAAAATCCTCCTGGAACTCGAAACCGTGGACTATACCCCACCAAAACGGCCAGAAATGTTTGAAATCACGAGTTTTGATGATGCCGCTAGAGTCGTGTACGGTCACAGGGCATCGAAATCCTCCCGGGACCCGAAAACCGTGGACTAGCCCACGAAAACGGCCGAAATGCTCGAGATCACGAGTTTTGACGATGCCGCTAGAGTCATGTACCGGGGGTCGGGGCATCGAAATCCTCTCGGGATCCAAAATCGTGGACTATAGCCCACGAAAACGGCTGTAAATGCTTGAAATCACGAGTTTTGATGATGCCGCTAGAGTCGTGTACCAGGGTCACAGGCATTGAAATCATCCCGTGACCTGAACCATGGACTATAGCCCACGAAAACGGCCGAAATGCTCGAGATCACGAGTTTTGACGATGCCACTAGAGTCATGTACCGGGGGTCACGTGGCATCAAAATCCTCCCGAGATCTCGAAAACGTGGACTATAGCCCACGAAAACAACCGAAATGCTCGAAATCACAAGTTTTAATGATGCCGCTAGAGTCGTGTACCGGGGGTCACGAGGCATCGAAATCATCCCGGGACCCGAAAATCGTCGACTATAGCCCACGAAAACGGCCATAAATGCTCGAACTCACGAGTTTTGACGATGCCGCTAGAGTCATGTACCGGGGGTCACGGGGCATCGAAATCCTCCCGGGACCCGAAAACATGGACTATAGCCCACAAAAACGGGCAGAAATGCTCGAGATCACTAGTTTTGACGATGCCACTAGAGTCATGTACCGGGGATCACGTGGCATCAAAATCCTCCCGGGAACCGAAAACGTGGACTATAGCCCACGAAAACAGCAAGAAATGCTCGAAATCACGAGTTTTGATGATGCCGCTAAAGTCGTGTACCGTGGGTCACGGGCATCGAAATCCTCCCGGACCCGAAAACGTGGACTATAGCCCACGAAAATGGCCGAAATGCTCGAGATCACGAGTTTTGACGATGCCGCTAGAGTCGTGTACCGTGGGTCACGGGGCATCGAAATCCTCCCGGGACCCGAAAACGTGGACTATCGCCCACGAAAACGGCCGAAATGCTTGAAATCACGAGTTTTGATGATGCCGCTAGAGTCGTGTACCGTGGGTCACGGGGCATCGAAATACTCCCGGGACTCGAAATCGTGGACTATAGCCCACGAAACGGCCGGAAGTGCTTCAATTCACGAGTTTTGACAATGCCGCTAGAGTAGTGTACCAGGGGTCACGGGCATCGAAATCCTCCCAGACCGGAAAACATGGACTATAGCCCATGAAAACAGCCAGAAATGCGCGAAATCGCGAGTTTCGACGATGCCGCCGTAGTCGTGTACCGGGGTCACGGGGCATCGAAATCCTCCCGGAACTCCGAAAACCGTGGACTATAGCCCACGAAAATGGCCGAAATGCTCGAGATCACGAGTTTTGACGATGCCGCTAGAGTCGTGTAAAGTGGGTCACGAGGCATCGAAATCCTCCCGGAGCCGAAAACGTGGACTATAGCCCACGAAAACAGCCGTAAATGCTCGAAATTGCGAGTTTTGATGATGCCGCTAGAGTCGTGTACCAGGGGTCACGGGCATCAAAATCCTCCCAGGACCAGAAAACATGGACTATAGCCCACGAAAACAGCCAGAAATGCTCGAAATTGCGAGTTTTGACGATGCCGCCAGAGTCGTGTACCGTGGGTCACGGGGCATCGAAATCCTCATGGGACCCGAAACCGTGGACTATAGCCCACGAAAACGGCCAGAAATGCTTGAAATCACGAGTTTTGATGATGCCGCTAGAGTCGTGTACCGTGGGTCACGGAAATCGAAATACTCCCGGGACCCGAAACCGTGGACTATAGCCCACGAAAACAGCCAGAAATGCTCGAAATCACGAGTTTTGACGATGACGCTAGAGTCGTGTACCGGGGGTCACGGGGCATCGAAATCCTCGTGGGAACCGAAAACGAGGACTATAGCCCACGAAAATAGCCAGAAATGCTCGCAATCACGAGTTTTGACGATGCCGGTAGAGTCATGTACCGTGGGTCGGGGGCATCGAAATCCTCCCGGGACCCGAAAACGTGGACCATAGCCCACGAAAACGGCCAGAAATGCTTGAAATCACGAGTTTTGATGATGCCACTAGAGTCGTGTGGTCACGGGGCATCGAAATACTCCCGGGACCCGAAATCGTGGACTATAGTCCACGAAAACGGCCAAAAATGCTTGAATTCACGAGTTTTGGCAATGCCACTAGAGTCGTGTACTAGGGGTCACGGGGCATCAAAATCCTCCCGGGACCAGAAAACATGGACTATAGCCCACGAAAACAGCCAGAAATGCTCGAAATCACGAGTTTTGACGATGCCACCAGAGTCGTGTACCGTCGTGGGTCATGGGGCATCAAAATCCTCCTGGAACTCGAAACCGTGGACTATACCCCACCAAAACGGCCAGAAATGTTTGAAATCACGAGTTTTGATGATGCCGCTAGAGTCGTGTACGGTCACAGGGCATCGAAATCCTCCCGGACCCGAAACCGTGGACTAGCCCACGAAAACGGCCAGAAATGCTCGAGATCACGAGTTTTGACGATGCCGCTAGAGTCATGTACCGGGGGTCGTGGGCATCGAAATCCTCTCGGGACCCAAAATCGTGGACTATAGCCCACGAAAACGGCCGAAATGCTTGAAATCACGAGTTTTGATGATGCCGCTAGAGTCGTGTACCGGGGGTCACAGGGCATTGAAATCATCCCGTGACCTGAACCATGGACTATAGCCCACGAAAACGGCCGAAATGCTCGAGATCACGAGTTTTGACGATGCCACTAGAGTCATGTACCGGGGTCACGTGGCATCAAAATCCTCCCAGGATCCGAAAACGTGGACTATAGCCCACGAAACAGCCGTAAATGCTCGAAATCACAAGTTTTAATGATGCCGCTAGAGTCGTGTACCGGGGGTCACAGGGCATCGAAATCATCCCGGGACCCGAAAATCGTCGACTATAGCCCACGAAAACGGCCAGAAATGCTCGAACTCACGAGTTTTGACGATGCCGCTAGAGTCATGTACCGGGGTCACGGGGCATCGAAATCCTCCCGGGACCCGAAAACATGGACTATAGCCCACAAAAACGGGCAGAAATGCTCGAGATCACTAGTTTTGACGATGCCACTAGAGTCATGTACCGGGGATCACGTGGCATCAAAATCCTCCCGGAACCGAAAACGTGGACTATAGCCCACGAAAACAGCAAGAAATGCTCGAAATCACGAGTTTTGATGATGCCGCTAAAGTCGTGTACCGTGGGTCACGGGGCATCGAAATCCTCCCGGGACCCGAAAACGTGGACTATAGCCCACGAAAACGGCCAGAAATGCTTGAAATCACGAGTTTTGATGATGCCGCTAGAGTCGTGTACCGTGGGTCACGGGGCATCGAAATCCTCCCAGGACCGGAAAACATGGACTATAGCCCACGAAAACAGCCAGAAATGCTCGAAATTGCGAGTTTTGACGATGCCGCCGCAGTCGTGTACCGTGGGTCACGGGCATCGAAATCCTCCTGGGACCCGAAACCGTGGACTATAGCCCACGAAAACGGCCGAAATGCTTGAAATCACGAGTTTTGATGATGCCGCTAGAGTCGTGTACCGTGGGTCACGGGCATCGAAATACTCCCGGGACTGAAACCGTGGACTATAGCCCACGAAAACGGCCGAAATGCTTGAAATCACAAGTTTTAATGATGCCGCTAGAGTCGTGTACCGTGGGTCACGGTGCATCGAAATACTCCGGGATCCGAAATCGTGGACTATAGCCCACGAAAACGGCCAGAAATGCTTGAATTCACGAGTTTTGATGATGCCGCTAGAGTCGTGTAGGTCACGGGGCATCAAAATCCTCCCGAGACCAGAAAACATGGACTATAGCCCACGAAAACAGCCAGAAATGCTCGAAATCGCGAGTTTTGACGATGCCGGCAGAGTCGTGTACCGTGGGTCACAGGGCATCGAAATCCTCCTGGGACCCGAAACCGTGGACTATAGCCCACGAAAACGGCCAGAAATGCTTGAAATCACGAGTTTTGATGATGCCGCTAGAGTCGTGTACCAGGGGTCACGGGGCATCAAAATCCTCCCAGGACCGTAAAACATGGACTATAGCCCATGAAAACAGCCGAAATGCGCGAAATCGCGAGTTTCGACGATGCCGCCGCAGTCGTGTACCGGGGTCACGGGGCATCGAAATCCTCCCGAACCCGAAAACCGTGGACTATAGCCCACGAAAATGGCCAGAAATGCTCGAGATCACGAGTTTTGACGATGCCGCTAGAGTCGTGTACCGTGGGTCACGGGGCATCGAAATCCTCCCGGGACCCGAAACGTGGACTATCGCCCACGAAAACGGCCGAAATGCTTGAAATCACGAGTTTTGATGATGCCGCTAGAGTCGTGTACCGTGGGTCACGGGGCATCGAAATACTCCCGGGACCCGAAATCGTGGACTATAGCCCACGAAAACGGCCAGAAGTGCTTGAATTCACGAGTTTTGACAATGCCGCTAGAGTAGTGTACCAGGGGTCACGGGGCATCGAAATCCTCCCAGGACCAGAAAACATGGACTATAGCCCATGAAAACAGCCAGAAATGCGCGAAATCGCGAGTTTCGACGATGCCGCCAGAGTCGTGTACCGGGGTCACGGGGCATCGAAATCCTCCCGGAACCCGAAAACCGTGGACTATAGCCCACGAAAATGGCCAGAAATGCTCGAGATCACGAGTTTTGACGATGCCGCTAGAGTCGTGTAAAGTGGGTCACGAGGCATCGAAATCCTCCCGGGAGCCGAAAACGTGGACTATAGCCCACGAAAACAGCCAGAAATGCTCGAAATTGCGAGTTTTGATGATGCCGCTAGAGTCGTGTACCAGGGGTCACGGGGCATCAAAATCCTCCCAGGACCAGAAAACATGGACTATAGCCCACGAAAACAGCCAGAAATGCTCGAAATTGCGAGTTTTGACGATGCCGCCAGAGTCGTGTACCGTGGGTCACGGGGCATCGAAATCCTCATGGGACCCGAAACCGTGGACTATAGCCCACGAAAACGGCCAGAAATGCTTGAAATCACGAGTTTTGATGATGCCGCTAGAGTCGTGTACCGTGGGTCACGGGAAATCGAAATACTCCCGGGACCCGAAACCGTGGACTATAGCCCACGAAAACAGCCAGAAATGCTCGAAATCACGAGTTTTGACGATGACGCTAGAGTCGTGTACCGGGGGTCACGGGGCATCGAAATCCTCGTGGGAACCGAAAACGAGGACTATAGCCCACGAAAATAGCCAGAAATGCTCGCAATCACGAGTTTTGACGATGCCGGTATAGTCATGTACCGTGGGTCGGGGGGCATCGAAATCCTCCCGGGACCCGAAAACGTGGACCATAGCCCACGAAAACGGCCAGAAATGCTTGAAATCACGAGTTTTGATGATGCCGCTAGAGTCGTGTGGTCACGGGGCATCGAAATACTCCCGGGACCCGAAATCGTGGACTATAGTCCACGAAAACGGCCAGAAATGCTTGAATTCACGAGTTTTGGCAATGCCACTAGAGTCGTGTACTAGGGGTCACGGGGCATCAAAATCCTCCCGGGACCAGAAAACATGGACTATAGCCCACGAAAACAGCCAGAAATGCTCGAAATCACGAGTTTTGACGATGCCACCGAGTCGTGTACCGTCGTGGGTCATGGGGCATCAAAATCCTCCTGGAACCCGAAACCGTGGACTATACCCCACCAAAACGGCCAGAAATGTTTGAAATCACGAGTTTTGATGATGCCGCTAGAGTCGTGTACGGTCACAGGGCATCGAAATCCTCCCGGGACCCGAAAACCGTGGACTAGCCCACGAAAACGGCCAGAAATGCTCGAGATCACGAGTTTTGACGATGCCGCTAGAGTCATGTACCGGGGGTCAGGGGCATCGAAATCCTCTCGGGACCCAAAATCGTGGACTATAGCCCACGAAAACGGCCAGAAATGCTTGAAATCACGAGTTTTGATGATGCCGCTAGAGTCGTGTACCGGGGGTCACAGGGCATTGAAATCATCCCGTGACCTGAACCATGGACTATAGCCCACGAAAACGGCCAGAAATGCTCGAGATCACGAGTTTTGACGATGCCACTAGAGTCATGTACCGGGGGTCACGTGGCATCAAAATCCTCCCAGGACCCGAAAACGTGGACTATAGCCCACGAAAACAGCCAGAAATGCTCGAAATCACAAGTTTTAATGATGCCGCTAGAGTCGTGTACCGGGGGTCACAGGGCATCGAAATCATCCCGGGACCCGAAAATCGTGGACTATAGCCCACGAAAACGGCCAGAAATGCTCGAACTCACGAGTTTTGACGATGCCGCTAGAGTCATGTACCGGGGTCACGGGGCATCGAAATCCTCCCGGGACCCGAAAACATGGACTATAGCCCACAAAAACGGGCGAAATGCTCGAGATCACTAGTTTTGACGATGCCACTAGAGTCATGTACCGGGGGTCACGTGGCATCAAAATCCTCCCGGGAACCGAAAACGTGGACTATAGCCCACGAAAACAGCAAGAAATGCTCGAAATCACGAGTTTTGATGATGCCGCTAAAGTCGTGTACCGTGGGTCACGGGGCATCGAAATCCTCCCGGGACCCGAAAACGTGGACTATAGCCCACGAAAACGGCCAGAAATGCTTGAAATCACGAGTTTTGATGATGCCGCTAGAGTCGTGTACCGTGGGTCACGGGGCATCGAAATACTCCCGGGACCCGAAACCGTGGACTATAGCCCACAAAAACGGCCAGAAATGCTTGAAATCACGAGTTTTGATGATGCCGCTAGAGTCGTGTACCGGGGGTCACGGGGCATCAAAATCCTCCCAGGACCAGAAAACATGGACTATAGCCCACGAAAACAGCCAGAAATGCTCGAAATTGCGAGTTTTGACGATGCCGCCACAGTCGTGTACCGTGGGTCACGGGGCATCGAAATCCTCCTGGGACCCGAAACCGTGGACTATAGCCCACGAAAACGGCCAGAAATGCTTGAAATCACGAGTTTTGATGATGCCGCTAGAGTCGTGTACCGTGGGTCACGGGAAATCGAAATACTCCCGGGACCCGAAACCGTGGACTATAGCCCACGAAAACAGCCAGAAATGCTCGAAATTGCGAGTTTTGACGATGCTGCCAGAGTCGTGTACCGTGGGTCACGGGGCATCGACATCCTCCTGGGACCCGAAACCGTGGACTATAGCCCACGAAAACGGCCAGAAATGCTTGAAATCACGAGTTTTGATGATGCCGCTAGAGTCGTGTACCGTGGGTCACGAGGCATCGAAATACTCCCGGGACCCGAAACCGTGGACTATAGCCCACGAAAACGGCCAGAAATGCTTGAAATCACGAGTTTTGATGATGCCGCTAGAGTCGTGTGGTCACGGGGCATCGAAATACTCCCGGGACCCGAAATCGTGGACTATAGTCCACGAAAACGGCCAGAAATGCTTGAATTCACGAGTTTTGGCAATGCCGCTAGAGTCGTGTACCAGGGGTCACGGGGCATCAAAATCCTCCCGGGACCGTGAAAACATGGACTATAGCCCACGAAAACAGCCGTAAATGCTCGAAATCGCGAGTTTTGACGATGCCACCGCAGTCGTGTACCGTCGTGGGTCATGGGGCATCAAAATCCTCCCTGGAACCCGAAACCGTGGACTATAGCCCACCAAAACGGCCAGAAATGTTTAAAATCACGAGTTTTGATGATGCCACTAGAGTCGTGTACGGTCACGGGGCATCGAAATCCTCCCGGGACCCGAAAACCGTGGACTAGCCCACGAAAACGGCCGAAATGCTCGAGATCACGAGTTTTGACGATGCCGCTAGAGTCATGTACCGGGGGTCGGGGCATCGAAATCCTCTCGGGACCCGAAACCGTGGACTATAGCCCACGAAAACGGCCAGAAATGCTTGAAATCACGAGTTTTGATGATGCCGCTAGAGTCGTGTACCGTGGGTCACAGGGCATTGAAATCATCCCGTGACCTGAACCATGGACTATAGCCCACGAAAACGGCCAGAAATGCTCGAGATCACGAGTTTTGACGATGCCGCTAGAGTCATGTACCGGGGGTCACGTGGCATCAAAATCCTCCCAGGACCCGAAAACGTGGACTATAGCCCACGAAAACAGCCAGAAATGCTCGAAATCACAAGTTTTAATGATGCCGCTAGAGTCGTGTACCGGGGGTCACAGGGCATCGAAATCATCCCGGGACCCGAAAATCGTCGACTATAGCCCACGAAAACGGCCAGAAATGCTCGAACTCACGAGTTTTGACGATGCCGCTAGAGTCATGTACCGGGGATCACGGGGCATCGAAATCCTCCCGGGACCCGAAAACATGGACTATAGCCCACAAAAACGGGCAGAAATGCTCGAGATCACTAGTTTTGACGATGCCACTAGAGTCATGTACCGGGGGTCACGTGGCATCAAAATCCTCCCGGGAACCGAAAACGTGGACTATAGCCCACGAAAACAGCAAGAAATGCTCGAAATCACGAGTTTTGATGATGCCGCTAGAGTCGTGTACCGGGGGTCACGGGGCATCGAAATCCTCCCGGGACCCGAAAACGTGGACTATAACCCACGAAAACCACCAGAAATGCTTGAAATCACGAGTTTTGATGATGCCGCTAGAGTCGTGTACCGTGGGTCACGGGGCATCGAAATACTCCCGGGACCCGAAACCGTGGACTATAGCCCACAAAAACGGCCAGAAATGCTTGAAATCACGAGTTTTGATGATGCCGCTAGAGTCGTGTACCAGGGGTCACGGGGCATCAAAATCCTCCCGGGACCAGAAAACATGGACTATAGCCCACGAAAACAGCCAGAAATGCTCGAAATCGCGAGTTTTGACGATGCCGCCGCAGTCGTGTACCGTGGGTCACGGGCATCGAAATCCTCCCGGGACCCGAAACCGTGGACTATAGCCCACGAAAACGGCCAGAAATGCTTGAAATCACGAGTTTTGATGATGCCGCTAGAGTCATGTACCGTGGGTCACGGGAAATCGAAATACTCCCGGGACCCGAAACCGTGGACTATAGCCCACGAAAACAGCCAGAAATGCTCGAAATTGCGAGTTTTGACGATGCTGCCGAGTCGTGTACCGTGGGTCACGGGGCATCGACATCCTCCCGGGACCCGAAACCGTGGACTATAGCCCACGAAAACGGCCGAAATGCTTGAAATCACGAGTTTTGATGATGCCGCTAGAGTCGTGTACCGTGGGTCACGAGGCATCGAAATACTCCCGGGACCCGAAACCGTGGACTATAGCCCACGAAAACGGCCGAAATGCTTGAAATCACGAGTTTTGATGATGCCGCTAGAGTCGTGTGGTCACGGGGCATCGAAATACTCCGGGACTCGAAATCGTGGACTATAGTCCACGAAAACGGCAGTAAATGCTTGAATTCACGAGTTTTGGCAATGCCGCTAGAGTCGTGTACCAGGGGTCACAGGGCATCAAAATCCTCCCGGGACCAGAAAACATGGACTATAGCCCACGAAAACAGCCGTAAATGCTCGAAATCGCGAGTTTTGACGATGCCACCGGAGTCGTGTACCGTCGTGGGTCATGGGGCATCAAAATCCTCCTGGAACCCGAAACCGTGGACTATAGCCCACCAAAACGGCCAGAAATGTTTGAAATCACGAGTTTTGATGATGCCGCTAGAGTCGTGTACGGTCACAGGGCATCGAAATCCTCCCGGGACCCGAAAACCGTGGACTAGCCCACGAAAACGGCCGTAAATGCTCGAGATCACGAGTTTTGACGATGCCGCTAGAGTCATGTACCGGGGGTCAGGGGCATCGAAATCCTCTCGGGACCCAAAATCGTGGACTATAGCCCACGAAAACGGCCAGAAATGCTTGAAATCACGAGTTTTGATGATGCCGCTAGAGTCGTGTACCAGGGGTCACAGGGCATTGAAATCATCCCGTGACCTGAACCATGGACTATAGCCCACGAAAACGGCCAGAAATGCTCGAGATCACGAGTTTTGACGATGCCACTAGAGTCATGTACCGGGGGTCACGTGGCATCAAAATCCTCCCAGGACTCGAAAACGTGGACTATAGCCCACGAAAACAGCCAGAAATGCTCGAAATCACAAGTTTTAATGATGCCGCTAGAGTCGTGTACCGGGGGTCACAGGGCATCGAAATCATCCCGGGACCCGAAAATCGTCGACTATAGCCCACGAAAACGGCCAGAAATGCTCGAACTCACGAGTTTTGACGATGCCGCTAGAGTCATGTACCGGGGCTCACGGGGCATCGAAATCCTCCCGGGACCCGAAAACATGGACTATAGCCCTGAAAAACGGGCAGAAATGCTCGAGATCACTAGTTTTGACGATGCCACTAGAGTCATGTACCGGGGGTCACGTGGCATCAAAATCCTCCCGGGAACCGAAAACGTGGACTATAGCCCACGAAAACAGCAAGAAATGCTCGAAATCACGAGTTTTGATGATGCCGCTAAAGTCGTGTACCGGGGGTCACGGGGCATCAAAATCCTCCCGGGACCCGAAAACGTGGACTATAACCCACGAAAACCACCAGAAATGCTCGAAATCACGAGTTTTGACGATGCCGCTAGAGTCATGTACCGTGGGTCACGGGGCATCGAAATACTCCCGGGACCCGAAATCGTGGACTATAGCCCACGAAAACGGCCAGAAATGCTTGAATTCACGAGTTTTGACGATGCTGCTAGAGTCATGTACCGGGGTCACGGGGCATCAAAATCCTCCCGGGACACGAAAATCGTGGACTATAGCCCACAAAACGGCCAGAAATGCTCGAGATCACGAGTTTTGACGATGCCGCTAGAGTCGTGTACCGTGGATCACGGGGCATCGAAATCCTCCCAGGACCAGAAAACATGGACTATAGCCCATGAAAACAGCCAGAAATGTGCGAAATCGCGAGTTTCGACGATGCCGCCAGAGTCGTGTACCGGGGTCACGAGGCATCGAAATCCTCCCGGAACCCGAAAACCGTGGACTATAGCCCATGAAAATGGCCAGAAATGCTCGAGATCACGAGTTTTGACGATGCCGCTAGAGTCGTGTAGCGTGGGTCACGGGGCATCGAAATCCTCCCGGGACCCGAAAACGTGGACTATAGCCCACGAAAACGGCCGTAAATGCTTGAAATCACGAGTTTTGATGATGCCGCTAGAGTCGTGTACCGTGGGTCACGGGGCATCGAAATACTCCCGGGACCCGAAATCGTGGACTATAGCCCACAAAAACGGCCAGAAATGCTTGAATTCACGAGTTTTTACAATGCCGCTAGAGTCGTGTACCAGGGGTCACGGGCATCAAAATCCTGCCGAGACCGAGAAAACATGGACTATAGCCCACGAAAACAGCCGAAATGCTCGAAATTGCGAGTTTTGACGATGCCACCGGAGTCGTGTACCGTGGGTCATGGGGCATCGAAATCGTTCGGGACCCGAAACCGTGGACTATAGCCCACGAAAACGGCCAGAAATGCTCGAAATCACGAGTTTTGATGATGCCGCTAGAGTCGTGTAACGGGGGTCACGGGGCATCGAAATCCTCCCGGGACCCGAAATCCGTGGACTATAGCCCACGAAAACGGCCAGAAATGCTCGAGATCACGAGTTATTGACGATGCCGCTAGAGTCATGCACTGGGGGTCACGGGGCATCGAAATCCTACCGGGACCCGAAACCGTGGACTATAGCCCACGAAAACGGCCAGAAATGCTTGTAATCACGAGTTTTGATGATGCCGCTAGAGTCGTGTACCGTGGGTCACGGGAAATCGAAATACTCCCGGGACCCGAAACCGTGGACTATAGCCCACGAAAACAGCCAGAAATGCTCGAAATTGCGAGTTTTGACGATGCTGCCGAGTCGTGTACCGTGGGTCACGGGCATCGACATCCTCCCGGGACCCGAAACCGTGGACTATAGCCCACGAAAACGGCCAGAAATGCTTGAAATCACGAGTTTTGATGATGCCGCTAGAGTCGTGTACCGTGGGTCACGAGGCATCGAAATACTCCCGGGACCCGAAACCGTGGACTATAGCCCACGAAAACGGCCAGAAATGCTTGAAATCACGAGTTTTGATGATGCCGCTAGAGTCGTGTGGTCACGGGGCATCGAAATACTCCCGGGACCCGAAATCGTGGACTATAGTCCACGAAAACGGCCAGAAATGCTTGAATTCACGAGTTTTGGCAATGCCGCTAGAGTCGTGTACCAGGGGTCACAGGGCATCAAAATCCTCCCGGGACCAGAAAACATGGACTATAGCCCACGAAAACAGCCAGAAATGCTCGAAATCGCGAGTTTTGACGATGCCACCAGAGTCGTGTACCGTCGTGGGTCATGGGGCATCAAAATCCTCCTGGACCCGAAACCGTGGACTATAGCCCACCAAAACGGCCAGAAATGTTTGAAATCACGAGTTTTGATGATGCCGCTAGAGTCGTGTACGGTCACGGGGCATCGAAATCCTCCCGGGACCCGAAAACCGTGGACTAGCCCACGAAAACGGCCAGAAATGCTCGAGATCACGAGTTTTGACGATGCCGCTAGAGTCATGTACCGGGGTCGTGGGCATCGAAATCCTCTCGGGACCCAAAATCGTGGACTATAGCCCACGAAAACGGCCGTAAATGCTTGAAATCACGAGTTTTGATGATGCCGCTAGAGTCGTGTACCGGGGGTCACAGGGCATTGAAATCATCCCGTGACCCGAACCATGGACTATAGCCCACGAAAACGGCCGAAATGCTCGAGATCACGAGTTTTGACGATGCCACTAGAGTCATGTACCGGGGGTCACGTGGCATCAAAATCCTCCCGAGATCCGAAAACGTGGACTATAGCCCACGAAAACAGCCGTAAATGCTCGAAATCACAAGTTTTAATGATGCCGCTAGAGTCGTGTACCGGGGTCACAGGGCATCGAAATCATCCCGGGACCCGAAAATCGTCGACTATAGCCCACGAAAACGGCCGAAATGCTCGAACTCACGAGTTTTGACGATGCCGCTAGAGTCATGTACCGGGGGTCACGGGGCATCGAAATCCTCCCGGGACACGAAAACATGGACTATAGCCCTGAAAAACGGGCAGAAATGCTCGAGATCACTAGTTTTGACGATGCCACTAGAGTCATGTACCGGGGGTCACGGGGCATCAAAATCCTCCCGGAACCCGAAAACGTGGACTATAGCCCACGAAAACAGCAAGAAATGCTCGAAATCACGAGTTTTGATGATGCCGCTAGAGTCGTGTACCGGGGGTCACGGGGCATCAAAATCCTCCCGGACCCGAAAACGTGGACTATAACCCACGAAAACCACCAGTAAATGCTCGAAATCACGAGTTTTGACGATGCCGCTAGAGTCATGTACCGTGGGTCACGGGGCATCGAAATACTCCCGGGACCCGAAATCGTGGACTATAGCCCACGAAAACGGCCAGAAATGCTTGAATTCACGAGTTTTGACGATGCTGCTAGAGTCATGTACCGGGGGTCACGGGGCATCAAAATCCTCCCGGGACACGAAAATCGTGGACTATAGCCCACAAAACGGCCAGAAATGCTCGAGATCACGAGTTTTGACGATGCCGCTAGAGTCGTGTACCGTGGATCACGGGGCATCGAAATCCTCCCGGGACCCGAAAACATGGACTATAGCCCATGAAAACAGCCGTAAATGTGCGAAATCGCGAGTTTCGACGATGCCGCCGTAGTCGTGTACCGGGGTCACGAGGCATCGAAATCCTCCCGAACCCGAAAACCGTGGACTATAGCCCATGAAAATGGCCGAAATGTTCGAAATCACGAGTTTTGATGATGCCGCTAGAGTCGTGTAGCGTCGGTCACGGGGCATCGAAATCCTCCCTGGACCCGAAAACGTGGACTATAGCCCACGAAAACGGCCAGAAATGCTTGAAATCACGAGTTTTGATGATGCCGCTAGAGTCGTGTACCGTGGGTCACGGGGCATCGAAATACTCCCGGGACCCGAAATCGTGGACTATAGCCCACAAAACGGCCGTAAATGCTTGAATTCACGAGTTTTTACAATGCCGCTAGAGTCGTGTACCAGGGGTCACGGGGCATCAAAATCCTGCCAGACCAGAAAACATGGACTATAGCCCACGAAAACAGCCAGAAATGCTCGAAATTGCGAGTTTTGACGATGCCACCAGAGTCGTGTACCGTGGGTCATGGGGCATCGAAATCGTTCTGGGACCCGAAACCGTGGACTATAGCCCACGAAAACGGCCAGAAATGCTCGAAATCACGAGTTTTGATGATGCCGCTAGAGTCGTGTAACGGGGGTCACGGGGCATCGAAATCCTCCCGGGACCCGAAATCCGTGGACTATAGCCCACGAAAACGGCCAGAAATGCTCGAGATCACGAGTTATTGACGATGCCGCTAGAGTCATGCACTGGGGGTCACGGGGCATCGAAATCCTACCGGGACCCGAAATCGTGGACTATAGCCAACGAAAACGGCCAGAAATGCTTGAAATCACGAGTTTTGATGATGCCGCTAGAGTCGTGTACCGTGGGTCACGGGGCATCGAAATACTCCCGGACCAGAAATCGTGGACTATAACCCACGAAAACGGCCAGAAATGCTTGAAATCACGAGTTTTGATGATGCCGTTAGAGTCGTGTACCAGGGGTCATAGGGCATTGAAATCATCCCGTGACCTGAAACCGTGGACTATATCCCACGAAAACGGCCAGAAATGCGCGAAATCGCGAGTTTCGATGATGCCGCCAGAGTCGTGTACGTGGGTCACGGGGCATCGAAATCCTCCCGGGACCCCAAACCGTGGACTCCGACGAAAACGGCCGAAATGCTCGAAAGCGGCCGCTTTTTGACGATGCCGCTAGAGTCGTGTACCGGGGGTCACGGGGCATCGAAATCCTCCCAGGACCCGAAAACGTGGACTATAGCCCACGAAAACAGCCAGAAATGCTCGAAATCACGAGTTTTGATGATGCCGCTAGAGTCGTGTACTGTGGGTCACGGTGCATCGAAATCCTCCCGGGACCCGAAACCGTGGACTATAGCTGACGAAAACGGCCAGAAATGCTCGAAATCACGAGTTTTGACGATGACGCTAGAGTCGTGTACCGGGGGTCACGGGCATCGAAATCCTCGTGGGAACCGAAAACGAGGACTATAGCCCACGAAAATAGCGAGAAATGCTCGAAATCACGAGTTTTGACGATGCCGGTAGAGTCATGTACCGTGGGTCGGGGGGCATCGAAATCCTCCCGGGACCCGAAAACGTGGACCATAGCCCACGAAAACGGCAATAAATGCTTGAAATCACAAGTTTTAATGATGCCGCTAGAGTCGTGTACCGTGGGTCACGGGGCATCGAAATACTCCCGGGACCCGAAATCGTGGACTATAGCCCACGAAAACGGCCAGAAATGCTTGAATTCACGAGTTTTGATGATGCCGCTAGAGTCGTGAAGGTCACGGGGCATCAAAATCCTCCCGGGACCAGAAAACATGGACTATAGCCCACGAAAACAGCCAGAAATGCTCGAAATCGCGAGTTTTGACGATGCCACCAGAGTCGTGTACCGTCGTGGGTCATGGGGCATCAAAATCCTCCTGGAACCCGAAACCGTGGACTATAGCCCACCAAAACGGCCAGAAATGTTTGAAATCACGAGTTTTGATGATGCCGCTAGAGTCGTGTACGGTCACAGGGCATCGAAATCCTCCCGGGACCCGAAAACCGTGGACTAGCCCACGAAAACGGCCAGAAATGCTCGAGATCACGAGTTTTGACGATGCCGCTAGAGTCATGTACCGGGGGTCGGGGGCATCGAAATCCTCTCGGGACCCAAAATCGTGGACTATAGCCCACGAAAACGGCCAGAAATGCTTGAAATCACGAGTTTTGATGATGCCGCTAGAGTCGTGTACCAGGGGTCACAGGGCATTGAAATCATCCCGTGACCTGAACCATGGACTATAGCCCACGAAAACGGCCAGAAATGCTCGAGATCACGAGTTTTGATGATGCCGCTAGAGTCGTGTACCGTGGGTCACGGGGCATCGAAATACTCCCGGGACCCGAAATCGTGGACTATAGCCCACAAAAACGGCCGTAAATGCTTGAATTCACGAGTTTTTACAATGCCGCTAGAGTCGTGTACCGGGGTCACGGGCATCAAAATCCTGCCAGGACTCGTAAAACATGGACTATAGCCCACGAAAACAGCCGTAAATGCTCGAAATTGCGAGTTTTGACGATGCCACCGCAGTCGTGTACCGTGGGTCATGGGGCATCGAAATCGTTCGGGACCCGAAACCGTGGACTATAGCCCACGAAAACGGCCGAAATGCTCGAAATCACGAGTTTTGATGATGCCGCTAGAGTCGTGTAACGGGGGTCACGGGGCATCGAAATCCTCCCGGACCCGAAATCCGTGGACTATAGCCCACGAAAACGGCCAGAAATGCTCGAGATCACGAGTTATTGACGATGCCGCTAGAGTCATGCACTGGGGGTCACGGGGCATCGAAATCCTACCGGGACCCGAAATCGTGGACTATAGCCAACGAAAACGGCCAGAAATGCTTGAAATCACGAGTTTTGATGATGCCGCTAGAGTCGTGTACCGTGGGTCACGGGGCATCGAAATACTCCCGGGACCAGAAATCGTGGACTATAACCCACGAAAACGGCCAGAAATGCTTGAAATCACGAGTTTTGATGATGCCGTTAGAGTCGTGTACCAGGGGTCATAGGGCATTGAAATCATCCCGTGACCTGAAACCGTGGACTATATCCCACGAAAACGGCCAGAAATGCGCGAAATCGCGAGTTTCGATGATGCCGCCGCAGTCGTGTCCGGGGGTCACGGGGCATCGAAATCCTCCCGGGACCCCAAACCGTGGACTCCGACGAAAACGGCCAGAAATGCTCGAAAACGGCCGTTTTTTGACGATGCCGCTAGAGTCGTGTACCGGGGGTCACGGGGCATCGAAATCCTCCCAGGACCCGAAAACGTGGACTATAGCCCACGAAAACAGCCAGAAATGCTCGAAATCACGAGTTTTGATGATGCCGCTAGAGTCGTGTACTCGTGGGTCACGGTGCATCGAAATCCTCCCGGACCCGAAACCGTGGACTATAGCCGACGAAAACGGCCGAAATGCTCGAAATCACGAGTTTTGACGATGACGCTAGAGTCGTGTACCGGGGATCACGGGGCATCGAAATCCTCGTGGGAACCGAAAACGAGGACTATAGCCCACGAAAATAGCGAGAAATGCTCGAAATCACGAGTTTTGACGATGCCGGTAGAGTCATGTACCGTGGGTCAGGGGCATCGAAATCCTCCCGGACCCGAAAACGTGGACCATAGCCCACGAAAACGGCAATAAATGCTTGAAATCACAAGTTTTAATGATGCCGCTAGAGTCGTGTACCGTGGGTCACGGGCATCGAAATACTCCCGGGACCCGAAATCGTGGACTATAGCCCACGAAAACGGCCAGAAATGCTTGAATTCACGAGTTTTGATGATGCCGCTAGAGTCGTGAAGGTCACGGGGCATCAAAATCCTCCCGGGACCAGAAAACATGGACTATAGCCCACGAAAACAGCCGGAAATGCTCGAAATCGCGAGTTTTGACGATGCCACCGAGTCGTGTACCGTCGTGGGTCATGGGGCATCAAAATCCTCCTGGAACCCGAAACCGTGGACTATAGCCCACCAAAACGGCCAGAAATGTTTGAAATCACGAGTTTTGATGATGCCGCTAGAGTCGTGTACGGTCACAGGGCATCGAAATCCTCCCGGGACCCGAAAACCGTGGACTAGCCCACGAAAACGGCCAGAAATGCTCGAGATCACGAGTTTTGACGATGCCGCTAGAGTCATGTACCGGGGGTCAGGGGCATCGAAATCCTCTCGGGACCCAAAATCGTGGACTATAGCCCACGAAAACGGCCAGAAATGCTTGAAATCACGAGTTTTGATGATGCCGCTAGAGTCGTGTACCGGGGTCACAGGGCATTGAAATCATCCCGTGACCTGAACCATGGACTATAGCCCACGAAAACGGCCGAAATGCTCGAGATCACGAGTTTTGACGATGCCACTAGAGTCATGTACCGGGGGTCACGTGGCATCAAAATCCTCCCAGACTCGAAAACGTGGACTATAGCCCACGAAAACAGCCAGAAATGCTCGAAATCACAAGTTTTAATGATGCCGCTAGAGTCGTGTACCGGGGGTCACAGGGCATCGAAATCATCCCGGGACCCGAAAATCGTCGACTATAGCCCACGAAAACGGCCAGAAATGCTCGAACTCACGAGTTTTGACGATGCCGCTAGAGTCATGTACCGGGGGTCACGGGGCATCGAAATCCTCCCGGGACCCGAAAACATGGACTATAGCCCTGAAAAACGGGCAGAAATGCTCGAGATCACTAGTTTTGACGATGCCACTAGAGTCATGTACCGGGGGTCACGTGGCATCAAAATCCTCCCGGGAACCGAAACGTGGACTATAGCCCACGAAAACAGCAAGAAATGCTCGAAATCACGAGTTTTGATGATGCCGCTAAAGTCGTGTACCGGGGGTCACGGGGCATCAAAATCCTCCCGGGACCCGAAAACGTGGACTATAACCCACGAAAACAACCAGAAATGCTCGAAATCACGAGTTTTGACGATGCCGCTAGAGTCATGTACCGTGGGTCACGGGGCATCGAAATACTCCCGGGACCCGAAATCGTGGACTATAGCCCACGAAAACGGCCAGAAATGCTTGAATTCACGAGTTTTGACGATGCTGCTAGAGTCATGTACCGGGGGTCACGGGCATCAAAATCCTCCCGGACACGAAAATCGTGGACTATAGCCCACAAAACGGCCGTAAATGCTCGAGATCACGAGTTTTGACGATGCCGCTAGAGTCGTGTACCGTGGATCACGGGGCATCGAAATCCTCCCAGGACCAGAAAACATGGACTATAGCCCATGAAAACAGCCAGAAATGTGCGAAATCGCGACGATGCCGCCAGAGTCGTGTACCGGGGTCACGAGGCATCGAAATCCTCTCGGAACCCGAAAACCGTGGACTATAGCCCATGAAAATGGCCAGAAATGCTCGAGATCACGAGTTTTGACGATGCCGCTAGAGTCGTGTAGCGTGGGTCACGGGGCATCGAAATCCTCCCGGGACCCGAAAACGTGGACTATAGCCCACGAAAACGGCCAGAAATGCTTGAAATCACGAGTTTTGATGATGCCGCTAGAGTCGTGTACCGTGGGTCACGGGGCATCGAAATACTCCCGGGACCCGAAATCGTGGACTATAGCCCACAAAAACGGCCAGAAATGCTTGAATTCACGAGTTTTTACAATGCCGCTAGAGTCGTGTACCAGGGGTCACGGGGCATCAAAATCCTGCCAGGACCAGAAAACATGGACTATAGCCCACGAAAACAGCCAGAAATGCTCGAAATTGCGAGTTTTGACGATGCCACCAGAGTCGTGTACCGTGGGTCATGGGGCATCGAAATCGTTCTGGGACCCGAAACCGTGGACTATAGCCCACGAAAACGGCCGTAAATGCTCGAAATCACGAGTTTTGATGATGCCGCTAGAGTCGTGTAACGGGGGTCACGGGGCATCGAAATCCTCCCGGACTCCGAAATCCGTGGACTATAGCCCACGAAAACGGCCGAAATGCTCGAGATCACGAGTTATTGACGATGCCGCTAGAGTCATGCACTGGGGGTCACGGGGCATCGAAATCCTACCGGGACCCGAAATCGTGGACTATAGCCCACGAAAACGGCCAGAAATGCTTGAAATCACGAGTTTTGATGATGCCGCTAGAGTCGTGTACCGTGGGTCACGGGGCATCGAAATACTCCCGGACCGTAAATCGTGGACTATAACCCACGAAAACGGCCAGAAATGCTTGAAATCACGAGTTTTGATGATGCCGTTAGAGTCGTGTACCAGGGGTCATAGGGCATTGAAATCATCCCGTGACCTGAAACCGTGGACTATATCCCACGAAAACGGCCAGAAATGCGCGAAATCGCGAGTTTCGATGATGCCGCCAGAGTCGTGTACAGGGGTCACGGGGCATCGAAATCCTCCCGGGACCCCAAACCGTGGACTCCGACGAAAACGGCCGTAAATGCTCGAAAACGGCCGTTTTTTGACGATGCCGCTAGAGTCGTGTACCGGGGGTCACGGGGCATCGAAATCCTCCCAGGACCCGAAAACGTGGACTATAGCCCACGAAAACAGCCAGAAATGCTCGAAATCACGAGTTTTGATGATGCCGCTAGAGTCGTGTACCGTGGGTCACGGGGCATCGAAATCCTCCCGGGACCCGAAACCGTGGACTATAGCCGACGAAAACGGCCAGAAATGCTCGAAATCACGAGTTTTGACGATGACGCTAGAGTCGTGTACCGGGGGTCACGGGGCATCGAAATCCTCGTGGGAACCGAAAACGAGGACTATAGCCCACGAAAATAGCCGTAAATGCTCGAAATCACGAGTTTTGACGATGCCGGTAGAGTCATGTACCGTGGGTCGGGGGGCATCGAAATCCTCCCGGGACCCGAAAACGTGGACCATAGCCCACGAAAACGGCAATAAATGCTTGAAATCACAAGTTTTAATGATGCCGCTAGAGTCGTGTACCGTGGGTCAGGGGGCATCGAAATACTCCCGGGACCCGAAACCGTGGACTATAGCCCACGAAAACGGCCAGAAATGCTTGAAATCACGAGTTTTGATGATGCCGCTAGAGTCGTGTGGTCACGGGGCATCGAAATACTCCCGGGACCCGAAATCGTGGACTATAGTCCACGAAAACGGCCGTAAATGCTTGAATTCACGAGTTTTTGCAATGCCGCTAGAGTCGTGTACCGGGGTCACGGGGCATCAAAATCCTCCCGGGACCAGAAAACATGGACTATAGCCCACGAAAACAGCCGTAAATGCTCGAAATCGCGAGTTTTGACGATGCCACCGCAGTCGTGTACCGTCGTGGGTCATGGGGCATCGAAATCCTCCTGGAACCCGAAACCGTGGACTATAGCCCACCAAAACGGCCAGAAATGTTTGAAATCACGAGTTTTGATGATGCCGCTAGAGTCGTGTACCGTGGGTCACGGTGCATCGAAATCCTCCCGGGACCCGAAACCGTGGACTATAGCTGACGAAAACGGCCAGAAATGCTCGAAATCACGAGTTTTGACGATGACGCTAGAGTCGTGTACCGGGGGTCACGGGCATCGAAATCCTCGTGGGAACCGAAAACGAGGACTATAGCCCACGAAAATAGCCGAAATGCTCGAAATCACGAGTTTTGACGATGCCGGTAGAGTCATGTACCGTGGGTCGGGGGCATCGAAATCCTCCCGGGACTCCAAAAACGTGGACCATAGCCCACGAAAACGGCAATAAATGCTTGAAATCACAAGTTTTAATGATGCCGCTAGAGTCGTGTACCGTGGGTCACGGGGCATCGAAATACTTCTCGGAGCCAGAAATCGTGGACTATAGCCCACGAAAACGGCCAGAAATGCTTGAATTCACGAGTTTTGATGATGCCGCTAGAGTCGTGAAGGTCACGGGCATCAAAATCCTACCGGGACCAGAAAACATGGACTATAGCCCACGAAAACAGCCAGAAATGCTCGAAATCGCGAGTTTTGACGATGCCGCCAGAGTCGTGTACCGTGGGTCACGGGGCATCGAAATCCTCCCGGGACCCGAAACCGTGGACTATAGCCCACGAAAACGGCCGGAAATGCTTGAAATCACGAGTTTTGATGATGCCGCTAGAGTCGTGTACCGTGGGTCACGGGGCATCGAAATACTCCCGGACCAGAAATCGTGGACTATAGCCCACGAAAACGGCCGAAATGCTTGAAATCACGAGTTTTGATGATGCCGTTAGAGTCGTGTACCAGGGGTCACAGGGCATTGAAATCATCCCGTGACCTGAAACCGTGAACTATATCCCACGAAAACGGCCAGAAATGCGCGAAATCGCGAGTTTCGATGATGCCGCCGTAGTCGTGTACAGGGGTCACGGGGCATCGAAATCCTCCCGGGACCCCAAACCGTGGACTCCGACGAAAACGGCCAGAAATGCTCGAAAACGGCCGTTTTTGACGATGCCGCTAGAGTCGTGTACCGGGGGTCACGGGGCATCGAAATCCTCCCAGGACCCGAAAACGTGGACTATAGCCCACGAAAACAGCCAGAAATGCTCGAAATCACGAGTTTTGATGATGCCGCTAGAGTCGTGTACCGTGGGTCACGGGGCATCGAAATACTCCCGGGACCCGAAATCGTGGACTATAGCCCACGAAAACGGCCAGAAATGCTTGAATTCACGAGTTTTGATGATGCCGCTAGAGTCGTGTAGGTCACGGGGCATCAAAATCCTCCCGGGACCAGAAAACATGGACTATAGCCCACGAAAACAGCCGTAAATTCTCGAAATCGCGAGTTTTGACGATGCCGCCAAAGTCGTGTACCGTGGGTCACGGGGCATCGAAATCCTCCCGGGACCCGAAACCGTGGACTATAGCCCACGAAAACGGCCAGAAATGCTTGAAATCACGAGTTTTGACGATGCCGGTAGAGTCGTGTACCGTGGGTCACGGGCATCGAAATACTCCCGGCACCCGAAATCGTGGACTATAGCCCACGAAAACGGCCAGAAATGCACGAAATCGCGAGTTGTGACGATGCCGCCAGAGTCGTGTACCGTGGGTCACGGGGCATCGAAATCCTCCTGGACCCGAATCCGTGGACTATAGCCCACGAAAACGGCCAGAAATGCTTGAAATCACGAGTTTTGATGATGCCGCTAGAGTCGTGTGGTCACGGGGCATCGAAATACTCCCGGGACCCGAAATCGTGGACTATAGTCCACGAAAACGGCCGAAATGCTTGAATTCACGAGTTTTGGCAATGCCGCTAGAGTCGTGTACCGGGGGTCACGGGCATCAAAATCCTCCCGGACCAGTAAAACATGGACTATAGCCCACGAAAACAGCCGTAAATGCTCGAAATCGCGAGTTTTGACGATGCCACCGAGTCGTGTACCGTCGTGGGTCATGGGGCATCGAAATCCTCCCGGAACCCGAAACCGTGGACTATAGCCCACCAAAACGGCCAGAAATGTTTGAAATCACGAGTTTTGATGATGCCGCTAGAGTCGTGTACTGTGGGTCACGGTGCATCGAAATCCTCCCGGGACCCGAAACCGTGGACTATAGCTGACGAAAACGGCCAGAAATGCTCGAAATCACGAGTTTTGACGATGACGCTAGAGTCGTGTACCGGGGATCACGGGGCATCGAAATTCTCGTGGGAACCGAAAACGAGGACTATAGCCCACGAAAATAGCCGAAATGCTCGAAATCACGAGTTTTGACGATGCCGTAGAGTCATGTACCGTGGGTCGGGGGCATCGAAATCCTCCCGGGACCCAAAAACGTGGACCATAGCCCACGAAAACGGCAATAAATGCTTGAAATCACAAGTTTTAATGATGCCGCTAGAGTCGTGTACCGTGGGTCACGGGGCATCGAAATACTCCCGGGACCCGAAATCGTGGACTATAGCCCACGAAAACGGCCAGAAATGCTTGAATTCACGAGTTTTGATGATGCCGCTAGAGTCGTGAAGGTCACGGGGCATCAAAATCCTCCCGGGACCGTGAAAACATGGACTATAGCCCACGAAAACAGCCAGAAATTCTCGAAATCGCGAGTTTTGACGATGCCGCCAGAGTCGTGTACCGTGGGTCACGGGGCATCGAAATCCTCCCGGGACCCGAAACCGTGGACTATAGCCCACGAAAACGGCCAGAAATGCTTGAAATCACGAGTTTTGATGATGCCGCTAGAGTCGTGTACCGTGGGTCACGGGGCATCGAAATACTCCCGGGACCCGAAATCGTGGACTATAGCCCACGAAAACGGCCAGAAATGCATGAAATCACGAGTTTTGATGATGCCGCTAGAGTCGTGTACCGTGGGTCAGGGGGCATCGAAATACTCCCGGGACCCGAAACCGTGGACTATAGCCCACGAAAACGGCCAGAAATGCTTGAAATCACGAGTTTTGATGATGCCGCTAGAGTCGTGTGGTCACGGGGCATCGAAATACTCCCGGGACCCGAAATCGTGGACTATAGTCCACGAAACGGCCGTAAATGCTTGAATTCACGAGTTTTGGCAATGCCGCTAGAGTCGTGTACCAAGGGTCACGGGGCATCAAAATCCTCCCGGGACCGTAAAACATGGACTATAGCCCACGAAAACAGCCGAAATGCTCGAAATCGCGAGTTTTGACGATGCCACCGCAGTCGTGTACCGTCGTGGGTCATGGGGCATCGAAATCCTCCCGGAACCCGAAACCGTGGACTATAGCCCACCAAAACGGCCAGAAATGTTTGAAATCACGAGTTTTGATGATGCCGCTAGAGTCGTGTACTCGTGGGTCACGGTGCATCGAAATCCTCCCGGACCCGAAACCGTGGACTATAGCCGACGAAAACGGCCGGAAATGCTCGAAATCACGAGTTTTGACGATGACGCTAGAGTCGTGTACCGAGGTCACGGGGCATCGAAATCCTCGTGGGAACCGAAAACGAGCACTATAGCCCACGAAAATAGCCAGAAATGCTCGAAATCACGAGTTTTGACGATGCCGGTAGAGTCATGTACCGTGGGTCGGGGGGCATCGAAATCCTCCCGGGACCCAAAAACGTGGACCATAGCCCACGAAAACGGCAATAAATGCTTGAAATCACAAGTTTTAATGATGCCGCTAGAGTCGTGTACCGTGGGTCACGGGCATCGAAATACTCCCGGGACCCGAAATCTTGGACTATAGCCCACGAAAACGGCCAGAAATGCTTGAATTCACGAGTTTTGATGATGCCGCTAGAGTCGTGAAGGTCACGGGGCATCAAAATCCTCCCGGGACCAGAAAACATGGACTATAGCCCACGAAAACAGCCGAAATGCTCGAAATCGCGAGTTTTGACGATGCCGCCGCAGTCGTGTACCGTGGGTCACGGGCATCGAAATCCTCCCGGGACCCGAAACCGTGGACTATAGCCCACGAAAACGGCCGTAAATGCTTGAAATCACGAGTTTTGATGATGCCGCTAGAGTCGTGTACCGTGGGTCACGGGGCATCGAAATACTCCCGGGACCAGAAATCGTGGACTATAGCCCACGAAAACGGCCAGAAATGCTTGAAATCACGAGTTTTGATGATGCCGTTAGAGTCGTGTACCAGGGGTCACAGGGCATTGAAATCATCCCGTGACCTGAAACCGTGAACTATATCCCACGAAAACGGCCGAAATGCGCGAAATCGCGAAGTTTCGATGATGCCGCCGGAGTCGTGTACAGGGGTCACGGGGCATCGAAATCCTCCCGGACCCCAAACCGTGGACTCCGACGAAAACGGACGAAATGCTCGAAAACGGCCGTTTTTTGACGATGCCGCTAGAGTCGTGTACCGGGGGTCACGGGGCATCGAAATCCTCCCAGGACCCGAAAACGTGGACTATAGCCCACGAAAACAGCCAGAAATGCTCGAAATCACGAGTTTTGATGATGCCGCTAGAGTCGTGTACCGTGGGTCACGGGCATCGAAATACTCCCGGGACCCGAAATCGTGGACTATAGCCCACGAAAACGGCCAGAAATGCTTGAATTCACGAGTTTTGATGATGCCGCTAGAGTCGTGTAGGTCACGGGGCATCAAAATCCTCCCGGGACCAGAAAACATGGACTATAGCCCACGAAAACAGCCAGAAATTCTCGAAATCGCGAGTTTTGACGATGCCGCCAGTAGTCGTGTACCGTGGGTCACGGGCATCGACATCCTCCCGGGACCCGAAACCGTGGACTATAGCCCACGAAAACGGCCGGAAATGCTTGAAATCACGAGTTTTGATGATGCCGCTAGAGTCGTGTACCGTGGGTCACGGGGCATCGAAATACTCCCGGGACCCGAAATCGTGGACTATAGCCCACGAAAACGGCCGAAATGCATGAAATCACGAGTTTTGATGATGCCGCTAGAGTCGTGTACCGTGGGTCGGGGGCATCGAAATACCCCGGGACCCGAATCCGTGGACTATAGCCCACGAAAACGGCCAGAAATGCTTGAAATCACGAGTTTTGATGATGCCGCTAGAGTCGTGTGGTCACGGGGCATCGAAATACTCCCGGGACCCGAAATCGTGGACTATAGTCCACGAAAACGGCCGTAAATGCTTGAATTCACGAGTTTTGGCAATGCCGCTAGAGTCGTGTACCAGGGGTCACGGGGCATCAAAATCCTCCCGGGACCGTGAAAACATGGACTATAGCCCACGAAAACAGCCGTAAATGCTCGAAATCGCGAGTTTTGACGATGCCACCGCAGTCGTGTACCATCGTGGGTCATGGGGCATCGAAATCCTCCTGGAACCCGAAACCGTGGACTATAGCCCACCAAAACGGCCAGAAATGTTTGAAATCACGAGTTTTGATGATGCCGCTAGAGTCGTGTACTGTGGGTCACGGTGCATCGAAATCCTCCCGGGACCCGAAACTGTGGACTATAGCTGACGAAAACGGCCGTGAAATGCTCGAAATCACGAGTTTTGACGATGACGCTAGAGTCGTGTACCGGGGTCACGGGGCATCGAAATCCTCGTGGGAACCGAAAACGAGGACTATAGCCCACGAAAATAGCCGTAAATGCTCTAAATCACGAGTTTTGACGATGCCGGTAGAGTCATGTACCGTGGGTCGGGGGGCATCGAAATCCTCCCGGGACCCAAAAACGTGGACCATAGCCCACGAAAACGGCAATAAATGCTTGAAATCACAAGTTTTAATGATGCCGCTAGAGTCGTGTACCGTGGGTCACGGGGCATCGAAATACTCCCGGGACCCGAAATCGTGGACTATAGCCCACGAAAACGGCCGTAAATGCTTGAATTCACGAGTTTTGATGATGCCGCTAGAGTCGTGAAGGTCACGGGGCATCAAAATCCTCCCGGGACCAGAAAACATGGACTATAGCCCACGAAAACAGCCAGAAATGCTCGAAATCGCGAGTTTTGACGATGCCGCTAGAGTCGTGTACCGTGGGTCACGGGGCATCGAAATCCTCCCGGGAGCCGAAAACGTGGACTATAGCCCACGAAAACGGCCAGAAATGCTTGAAATCACGAGTTTTGATGATGCCGCTAGAGTCGTGTACCGTGGGTCACGGGGCATCGAAATACTCCCGGGACTGTAAATCGTGGACTATAGCCCACGAAAACGGCCAGAAATGCTTGAAATCACGAGTTTTGATGATGCCGTTAGAGTCGTGTACCAGGGGTCACAGGGCATTGAAATCATCCCGTGACCTGAAACCGTGGACTATATCCCACGAAAACGGCCAGAAATGCGCGAAATCGCGAGTTTCGATGATGCCGCCAGAGTCGTGTACGGGGTCACGGGGCATCGAAATCCTCCCGGACCCCAAACGGTGGACTCCGACGAAAACGGCCGAAATGCTCGAAAACGGCCGTTTTTTGACGATGCCGCTAGAGTCGTGTACCGGGGGTCACGGGCATCGAAATCCTCCCAGGACTCGAAAACGTGGTCTATAGCCCACGAAAACAGCCGTAAATGCTTGAATTCACGAGTTTTGATGATGCCGCTAGAGTCGTGTAGGTCACGGGGCATCAAAATCCTCCCGGGACCAGTAAAACATGGACTATAGCCCACGAAAACAGCCGTAAATTCTCGAAATCGCAAGTTTTGACGATGCCGCCGCAGTCGTGTACCGTGGGTCACGGGGCATCGAAATCCTCCTGGGACCCGAAACCGTGGACTATAGCCCACGAAAACGGCCAGAAATGCTTGAAATCACGAGTTTTGATGATGCCGCTAGAGTCGTGTACCGTGGGTCACGGGGCATCAAAATACTCCCGGGACCCGAAATCGTGGACTATAGCCCACGAAAACGGCCAGAAATGCATGAAATCACGAGTTTTGATGATGCCGCTAGAGTCGTGTACCGTGGGTCGTGGGGCATCGAAATACTCCCGGGACCCGAAACCGTGGACTATAGCCCACGAAAACGGCCAGAAATGCTTGAAATCACGAGTTTTGATGATGCCGCTAGAGTCGTGTGGTCACGGGGCATCGAAATACTCCCGGGACCCGAAATCGTGGACTATAGTCCACGAAAACGGCCGAAACGCCTGAATTCACGAGTTTTTGCAATGCCGCTAGAGTCGTGTACCGGGGGTCACGGGGCATCAAAATCCTCCCGGGACCAGAAAACATGGACTATAGCCCACGAAAATAGCCAGAAATGCTCGAAATCGCGAGTTTTGACGATGCCACCAGAGTCGTGTACCGTCGTGGGTCATGGGGCATCGAAATCCTCCTGGAACCCGAAACCGTGGACTATAGCCCACCAAAACGGCCAGAAATGTTTGAAATCACGAGTTTTGATGATGCCGCTAGAGTCGTGTACTGTGGGTCACGGTGCATCGAAATCCTCCCGGGACCCGAAACCGTGGACTATAGCCGACGAAAACGGCCAGAAATGCTCGAAATCACGAGTTTTGACGATGACGCTAGAGTCGTGTACCGGGGGTCACGGGGCATCGAAATCCTCGTGGGAACCGAAAACGAGGACTATAGCCCACGAAAATAGCCAGAAATGCTCGAAATCACGAGTTTTGACGATGCCGGTAGAGTCATGTACCGTGGGTCGGGGGGCATCGAAATCCTCCCGGGACCCAAAAACGTGGACCATAGCCCACGAAAACGGCAATAAATGCTTGAAATCACAAGTTTTAATGATGCCGCTAGAGTCGTGTACCGTGGGTCACGGGGCATCGAAATACTCCCGGGACCCGAAATCGTGGACTATAGCCCACGAAAACGGCCGAAAATGCTTGAATTCACGAGTTTTGATGATGCCGCTAGAGTCGTGAAGGTCACGGGGCATCAAAATCCTCCCGGGACCAGTAAAACATGGACTATAGCCCACGAAAACAGCCGAAATGCTCGAAATCGCGAGTTTTGACGATGCCGCCGCAGTCGTGTACCGTGGGTCACGGGGCATCGAAATCCTCCCGGGACCCGAAACCGTGGACTATAGCCCACGAAAACGGCCAGAAATGCTTGAAATCACGAGTTTTGATGATGCCGCTAGAGTCGTGTACCGTGGGTCACGGGGCATCGAAATACTCCCGGGACCAGAAATCGTGGACTATAGCCCACGAAAACGGCCAGAAATGCTCGAAATCACGAGTTTTGATGATGCCGTTAGAGTCGTGTACCAGGGGTCATAGGGCATTGAAATCATCCCGTGACCTGAAACCGTGAACTATATCCCACGAAAACGGCCAGAAATGCGCGAAATCGCGAGTTTCGATGATGCCGCCAGAGTCGTGTACAGGGGTCACGGGGCATCAAAATCCTCCCGGGACCAGAAAACATGGACTATAGCCCACGAAAACAGCCAGAAATTCTCGAAATCGCGAGTTTTGACGATGCCGCCAGAGTCGTGTACCGTGGGTCACGGGGCATCGACATCCTCCTGGGACCCGAAACCGTGGACTATAGCCCACGAAAACGGCCAGAAATGCTTGAAATCACGAGTTTTGATGATGCCGCTAGAGTCGTGTACCGTGGGTCACGGGGCATCGAAATACTCCCGGGACCCGAAATCGTGGACTATAGCCCACGAAAACGGCCAGAAATGCATGAAATCACGAGTTTTGATGATGCCGCTAGAGTCGTGTACCGTGGGTCAGGGGGCATCGAAATACTCCCGGGACCCGAATCCGTGGACTATAGCCCACGAAAACGGCCAGAAATGCTTGAAATCACGAGTTTTGATGATGCCGCTAGAGTCGTGTGGTCACGGGGCATCGAAATACTCCCGGGACCCGAAATCGTGGACTATAGTCCACGAAAACGGCCGTAAATGCTTGAATTCACGAGTTTTGGCAATGCCGCTAGAGTCGTGTACCGTGGGTCACGGGCATCAAAATCCTCCCGGGACCGTAAAACATGGACTATAGCCCACGAAAACAGCCGAAATGCTCGAAATCGCGAGTTTTGACGATGCCACCGCAGTCGTGTACCGTCGTGGGTCATGGGGAATCGAAATCCTCCTGGAACCCGAAACCGTGGACTATAGCCCACCAAAACGGCCAGAAATGTTTGAAATCACGAGTTTTGATGATGCCGCTAGAGTCGTGTACTGTGGGTCACGGTGCATCGAAATCCTCCCGGGACTCGAAAAATGCTCGAAATCACGAGTTTTGACGATGACGCTAGAGTCGTGTACCGGGGGTCACGGGGCATCGAAATCCTCGTGGGAACCGAAAACGAGGACTATAGCCCACGAAAATAGCCAGAAATGCTCGAAATCACGAGTTTTGACGATGCCGGTAGAGTCATGTACCGTGGGTCGGGGGGCATCGAAATCCTCCCGGGACCCAAAAACGTGGACCATAGCCCACGAAAACGGCAATAAATGCTTGAAATCACAAGTTTTAATGATGCCGCTAGAGTCGTGTACCGTGGGTCACGGGGCATCGAAATACTCCCGGGACCCGAAATCGTGGACTATAGCCCACGAAAACGGCCAGAAATGCTTGAATTCACGAGTTTTGATGATGCCGCTAGAGTCGTGAAGGTCACGGGGCATCAAAATCCTCCCGGGACCAGAAAACATGGACTATAGCCCACGAAAACAGCCAGAAATGCTCGAAATCGCGAGTTTTGACGATGCCGCTAGAGTCGTGTACCGTGGGTCACGGGGCATCGAAATCCTCCCGGAGCCGAAAACGTGGACTATAACCCACGAAAACGGCCAGAAATGCTCGAAATCACGAGTTTTGACGATGCCGCTAGAGTCGTGTACCGTGGGTCACGGGGCATCGAAATACTTCTCGGAGCCAGAAATCGTGGACTATAGCCCACGAAAACGGCCAGAAATGCTTGAAATCACGAGTTTTGATGATGCCGTTAGAGTCGTGTACCAGGGGTCACAGGGCATTGAAATCATCCCGTGACCTGAAACCGTGGACTATATCCCACGAAAACGGCCAGAAATGCGCGAAATCGCGAGTTTCGATGATGCCGCCAGAGTCGTGTACAGGGGTCACGGGGCATCGAAATCCTCCCGGGACCCCAAACGGTGGACTCCGACGAAAACGGCCAGAAATGCTCGAAAACGGCCGTTTTTTGACGATGCCGCTAGAGTCGTGTACCGGGGGTCACGGGGCATCGAAATCCTCCCGAGACTCGAAAACGTGGACTATAGCCCACGAAACAGCCAGAAATGCTTGAATTCACGAGTTTTGATGATGCCGCTAGAGTCGTGTAGGTCACGGGGCATCAAAATCCTCCCGGACCAGAAAACATGGACTATAGCCCACGAAAACAGCCGGAAATGCTCGAAATCGCGAGTTTTGACGATGCCGCTAGAGTCGTGTACCGTGGGTCACGGGGCATCGAAATCCTCCCGGAGCCGAAAACGTGGACTATAGCCCACGAAAACGGCCAGAAATGCTTGAAATCACGAGTTTTGATGATGCCGCTAGAGTCGTGTACCGTGGGTCACGGGGCATCGAAATACTCCCGGGACCGAAATCGTGGACTATAGCCCACGAAAACGGCCAGAAATGCTTGAAATCACGAGTTTTGATGATGCCGCTAGAGTCGTGTACCAGGGGTCACAGGGCATTGAAATCATCCCGTGACCCGAAACCGTGGACTATATCCCACGAAAACGGCCAGAAATGCGCGAAATCGCGAGTTTCGATGATGCCGCCGCAGTCGTGTACAGGGGTCACGGGGCATCGAAATCCTCCCGGGACCCCAAACGGTGGACTCCGACGAAAACGGCCGTAAATGCTCGAAAACGGCCGTTTTTTGACGATGCCGCTAGAGTCGTGTACCGGGGGTCACGGGGCATCGAAATCCTCCCAGGACCCGAAAACGTGGACTATAGCCCACGAAAACAGCCAGAAATGCTTGAATTCACGAGTTTTGATGATGCCGCTAGAGTCGTGTAGGTCACGGGGCATCAAAATCCTCCCGGGACCAGAAAACATGGACTATAGCCCACGAAAACAGCCAGAAATTCTCGAAATCGCAAGTTTTGACGATGCCGCCAGAGTCGTGTACCGTGGGTCACGGGGCATCAAAATCCTCCTGGGACCCGAAACCGTGGACTATAGCCCACGAAAACGGCCAGAAATGCTTGAAATCACGAGTTTTGATGATGCCGCTAGAGTCGTGTACCGTGGGTCACGGGGCATCAAAATACTCCCGGGACCCGAAATCGTGGACTATAGCCCACGAAAACGGCCAGAAATGCATGAAATCACGAGTTTTGATGATGCCGCTAGAGTCGTGTACCGTGGGTCAGGGGGCATCGAAATACTCCCGGGACCCGAAACCGTGGACTATAGCCCACGAAAACGGCCAGTAAATGCTTGAAATCACGAGTTTTGATGATGCCGCTAGAGTCGTGTGGTCACGGGGCATCGAAATACTCCCGGGACCCGAAATCGTGGACTATAGTCCACGAAAACGGCCGAAATGCTTGAATTCACGAGTTTTTGCAATGCCGCTAGAGTCGTGTACCGGGGGTCACGGGCATCAAAATCCTCCCGGGACCAGTAAAACATGGACTATAGCCCACGAGAACAGCCGTAAATGCTCGAAATCGCGAGTTTTGACGATGCCACCGCAGTCGTGTACCGTCGTGGGTCATGGGGCATCGAAATCCTCCCCGGAACCCGAAACCGTGGACTATAGCCCACCAAAACGGCCAGAAATGTTTGAAATCACGAGTTTTGATGATGCCGCTAGAGTCGTGTATCGTGGGTCACGGTGCATCGAAATCCTCCCGGACCCGAAACCGTGGACTATAGCCGACGAAAACGGCCGAAATGCTCGAAATCACGAGTTTTGACGATGACGCTAGAGTCGTGTACCGGGGGTCACGGGGCATCGAAATCCTCGTGGGAACCGAAAACGAGGACTATAGCCCACGAAAATAGCCGAAATGCTCGAAATCACGAGTTTTGACGATGCCGGTAGAGTCATGTACCGTGGGTCGGGGGCATCGAAATCCTCCCGGGACCCAAAACGTGGACCATAGCCCACGAAAACGGCAATAAATGCTTGAAATCACAAGTTTTAATGATGCCGCTAGAGTCGTGTACCGTGGGTCACGGGGCATCGAAATACTCCGGGACCCGAAATCGTGGACTATAGCCCACGAAAACGGCCGTAAATGCTTGAATTCACGAGTTTTGATGATGCCGCTAGAGTCGTGAAGGTCACGGGGCATCAAAATCCTCCCGGGACCAGAAAACATGGACTATAGCCCACGAAAACAGCCAGAAATGCTCGAAATCGCGAGTTTTGACGATGCCGCCGGAGTCGTGTACCGTGGGTCACGGGGCATCGAAATCCTCCCGGGACCCGAAACCGTGGACTATAGCCCACGAAAACGGCCGAAATGCTTGAAATCACGAGTTTTGATGATGCCGCTAGAGTCGTGTACCGTGGGTCACGGGGCATCGAAATACTCCCGGGACCGGAAATCGTGGACTATAGCCCACGAAAACGGCCAGAAATGCTTGAAATCACGAGTTTTGATGATGCCGTTAGAGTCGTGTACCAGGGGTCATAGGGCATTGAAATCATCCCGTGACCTGAAACCGTGAACTATATCCCACGAAAACGGCCAGAAATGCGCGAAATCGCGAGTTTCGATGATGCCGCCGCAGTCGTGTACGGGGGTCACGGGGCATCGAAATCCTCCCGGGACCCCAAACGGTGGACTCCGACGAAAACGGCCAGAAATGCTCGAAAACGGCCGTTTTTTGACGATGCCGCTAGAGTCGTGTACCGGGGGTCACGGGGCATCGAAATCCTCCCAGGACCCGAAAACGTGGACTATAGCCCACGAAAACAGCCAGAAATGCTTGAATTCACGAGTTTTGATGATGCCGCTAGAGTCGTGTAGGTCACGGGGCATCAAAATCCTCCCGGGACCAGAAAACATGGACTATAGCCCACGAAAACAGCCGTAAATTCTCGAAATCGCAAGTTTTGACGATGCCGCCGAGTCGTGTACCGTGGGTCACGGGGCATCGAAATCCTCCCTGGGACCCGAAACCGTGGACTATAGCCCACGAAAACGGCCAGAAATGCTTGAAATCACGAGTTTTGATGATGCCGCTAGAGTCGTGTACCGTGGGTCACGGGGCATCGAAATACTCCCGGGACCCGAAATCGTGGACTATAGCCCACGAAAACGGCCAGAAATGCATGAAATCACGAGTTTTGATGATGCCGCTAGAGTCGTGTACCGTGGGTCGGGGGGCATCGAAATACTCCCCGGACCCGAAACCATGGACTATAGCCCACGAAAACGGCCGAAATGCTTGAAATCACGAGTTTTGATGATGCCGCTAGAGTCGTGTGGTCACGGGGCATCGAAATACTCCCGGACCCGAAATCGTGGACTATAGTCCACGAAAACGGCCGAAATGCTTGAATTCACGAGTTTTTGCAATGCCGCTAGAGTCGTGTACCAGGGGTCACGGGGCATCAAAATCCTCCCGGGACCAGTAAAACATGGACTATAGCCCACGAAAACAGCCGTAAATGCTCGAAATCGCGAGTTTTGACGATGCCACCGCAGTCGTGTACCGTCGTGGGTCATGGGGCATCGAAATCCTCCCGGAACCCGAAATCGTGGACTATAGCCCACCAAACGGCCGTAAATGTTTGAAATCACGAGTTTTGATGATGCCGCTAGAGTCGTGTACCGTGGGTCACGGTGCATCGAAATCCTCCCGGGACCCGAAACCGTGGACTATAGCTGACGAAAACGGCCAGAAATGCTCGAAATCACGAGTTTTGACGATGACGCTAGAGTCGTGTACCGGGGGTCACGGGGCATCGAAATCCTCGTGGGACCGAAAACGAGGACTATAGCCCACGAAAATAGCCAGTAAATGCTCGAAATCACGAGTTTTGACGATGCCGTAGAGTCATGTACCGTGGGTCGGGGGCATCGAAATCCTCCCGGGACCCAAAAACGTGGACCATAGCCCACGAAAACGGCCATAAATGCTTGAAATCACAAGTTTTAATGATGCCGCTAGAGTCGTGTACCGTGGGTCACGGGGCATCGAAATACTCCCGGACCCGAAATCGTGGACTATAGCCCACGAAAACGGCCATAAATGCTTGAATTCACGAGTTTTGATGATGCCGCTAGAGTCGTGAAGGTCACGGGGCATCAAAATCCTCCCGGGACCAGAAAACATGGACTATAGCCCACGAAAACAGCCGTAAATGCTCGAAATCGCGAGTTTTGACGATGCCGCCGCAGTCGTGTACCGTGGGTCACGGGGCATCGAAATCCTCCTCGGGACCCGAAACCGTGGACTATAGCCCACGAAAACGGCCGTAAATGCTTGAAATCACGAGTTTTGATGATGCCGCTAGAGTCGTGTACCGTGGGTCACGGGGCATCGAAATACTCCCGGGACCAGAAATCGTGGACTATAGCCCACGAAAACGGCCGTAAATGCTTGAAATCACGAGTTTTGATGATGCCGTTAGAGTCGTGTACCGGGGTCGCGTAGCATTGAAATCATCCCGTGACCTGAAACCGTGTACTATATCCCACGAAAACGGCCAGAAATGCGCGAAATCGCGAGTTTCGATGATGCCGCCAGAGTCGTGTACAGGGGTCACGGGGCATCGAAATCCTCCCGGGACCCCAAACCGTGGACTCCGACGAAAACGGACAGAAATGCTCGAAAACGGCCGTTTTTTGACGATGCCGCTAGAGTCGTGTACCGGGGGTCACGGGGCATCGAAATCCTCCCAGACCCGAAAACGTGGACTATAGCCCACGAAAACAGCCGTAAATGCTCGAAATCACGAGTTTTGACGATGCCGCTAGAGTCGTGTACCGTGGGTCACGGGGCATCGAAATACTCGCGGACCCGAAATCGTGGACTATAGCCCACGAAAACGGCCAGAAATGCATGAAATCACGAGTTTTGATGATGCCGCTAGAGTCGTGTACCGTGGGTCACGGGCATCGAAATCCTCCCGGGACCCGAAACCGTGGACTATAGCCCACGAAAACGGCCAGAAATGCTTGAAATCACGAGTTTTGATGATGCCGCTAGAGTCGTGTACCGTGGGTCACGGGGCATCGAAATACTCCCGGGACCCGAAATCGTGGACTATAGCCCACGAAAACGGCCAGAAATGCATGAAATCACGAGTTTTGATGATGCCGCTAGAGTCGTGTACCGTGGGTCAGGGGGCATCGAAATACTCCCGGGACCCGAAACCATGGACTATAGCCCACGAAAACGGCCAGAAATGCTTGAAATCACGAGTTTTGATGATGCCGCTAGAGTCGTGTGGTCACGGGGCATCGAAATACTCCCGGGACCCGAAATCGTGGACTATAGTCCACGAAAACGGCCAGAAATGCTTGAATTCACGAGTTTTTGCAATGCCGCTAGAGTCGTGTACCAGGGGTCACGGGGCATCAAAATCCTCCCGGGACCAGAAAACATGGACTATAGCCCACGAAAACAGCCAGAAATGCTCGAAATCGCGAGTTTTGACGATGCCACCAGAGTCGTGTACCGTCGTGGGTCATGGGGCATCGAAATCCTCCTGGAACCCGAAATCGTGGACTATAGCCCACCAAAACGGCCAGAAATGTTTGAAATCACGAGTTTTGATGATGCCGCTAGAGTCGTGTACTGTGGGTCACGGTGCATCGAAATCCTCCCGGGACCCGAAACCGTGGACTATAGCTGACGAAAACGGCCGTAAATGCTCGAAATCACGAGTTTTGACGATGACGCTAGAGTCGTGTACCGGGGGTCACGGGCATCGAAATCCTCGTGGGAACCGAAAACGAGGACTATAGCCCACGAAAATAGCCGTAAATGCTCGAAATCACGAGTTTTGACGATGCCGGTAGAGTCATGTACCGTGGGCCTGGGGCATCGAAATCCTCCCGGGACCCAAAAACGTGGACCATAGCCCACGAAAACGGCAATAAATGCTTGAAATCACAAGTTTTAATGATGCCGCTAGAGTCGTGTACCGTGGGTCACGGGGCATCGAAATACTCCCGGGACCCGAAATCGTGGACTATAGCCCACGAAAACGGCCAGAAATGCTTGAATTCACGAGTTTTGATGATGCCGCTAGAGTCGTGAAGGTCACGGGGCATCAAAATCCTCCCGGGACCGTAAAACATGGACTATAGCCCACGAAAACAGCCGTAAATGCTCGAAATCGCGAGTTTTGACGATGCCGCCGCAGTCGTGTACCGTGGGTCACGGGGCATCGAAATCCTCCCCGGGACCCGAAACCGTGGACTATAGCCCACGAAAACGGCCAGAAATGCTCGAAATCACGAGTTTTGACGATGCCGCTAGAGTCGTGTACCGGGGGTCACGGGGCATCGAAATACTTCTCGGAGCCAGAAATCGTGGACTATAGCCCACGAAAACGGCCAGAAATGCTTGAAATCACGAGTTTTGATGATGCCGTTAGAGTCGTGTACCAGGGGTCACAGAGCATTGAAATCATCCCGTGACCTGAAACCGTGTACTATATCCCACGAAAACGGCCAGAAATGCGCGAAATCGCGAGTTTCGATGATGCCGCCAGAGTCGTGTACAGGGGTCACGGGGCATCGAAATCCTCCCGGGACCCCAAACCGTGGACTCCGACGAAAACGGACGTAAATGCTCGAAAACGGCCGTTTTTTGACGATGCCGCTAGAGTCGTGTACCGGGGGTCACGGGGCATCGAAATCCTCCCAGACTCGAAAACGTGGACTATAGCCCACGAAAACAGCCGTAAATGCTCGAAATCACGAGTTTTGATGATGCCGCTAGAGTCGTGTACCGTGGGTCACGGGGCATCGAAATACTCCCGGGACTCCGAAATCGTGGACTATAGCCCACGAAAACGGACAGAAATGCTTGAATTCACGAGTTTTGATGATGCCGCTAGAGTCGTGTAGGTCACGGGGCATCAAAATCCTCCCGGACCAGTAAAACATGGACTATAGCCCACGAAAACAGCCAGAAATTCTCGAAATCGCGAGTTTTGACGATGCCGCCGCAGTCGTGTACCGTGGGTCACGGGCATCGACATCCTCCCGGGACCCGAAACCGTGGACTATAGCCCACGAAAACGGCCGTAAATGCTTGAAATCACGAGTTTTGATGATGCCGCTAGAGTCGTGTACCGTGGGTCACGGGGCATCGAAATACTCCCGGGACCCGAAATCGTGGACTATAGCCCACGAAAACGGCCGTAAATGCATGAAATCACGAGTTTTGATGATGCCGCTAGAGTCGTGTACCGTGGGTCGTGGGGCATCGAAATACTCCCGGGACCCGAATCCGTGGACTATAGCCCACGAAAACGGCCGAAATGCTTGAAATCACGAGTTTTGATGATGCCGCTAGAGTCGTGTGGTCACGGGGCATCGAAATACTCCCGGGATCCGAAATCGTGGACTATAGTCCACGAAAACGGCCAGAAATGCTTGAATTCACGAGTTTTGGCAATGCCGCTAGAGTCGTGTACCAGGGGTCACGGGGCATCAAAATCCTCCCGGGACCGAAAACATGGACTATAGCCCACGAAAACAGCCAGAAATGCTCGAAATCGCGAGTTTTGACGATGCCACCAGAGTCGTGTACCGTCGTGGGTCGTGGGGCATCGAAATCCTCCCGGAACCCGAAACCGTGGACTATAGCCCACCAAAACGGCCGTAAATGTTTGAAATCACGAGTTTTGATGATGCCGCTAGAGTCGTGTACCGTGGGTCACGGGCATCGAAATCCTCCCGGGACCCGAAACCGTGGACTATAGCCGACGAAAACGGCCGTAAATGCTCGAAATCACGAGTTTTGACGATGACGCTAGAGTCGTGTACCGGGGTCACGGGCATCGAAATCCTCGTGGGAACCGAAAACGAGGACTATAGCCCACGAAAATAGCCGTAAATGCTCGAAATCACGAGTTTTGACGATGCCGTAGAGTCATGTACCGTGGGTCGTGGGCATCGAAATCCTCCCGGACCCAAAAACGTGGACCATAGCCCACGAAAACGGCAATAAATGCTTGAAATCACAAGTTTTAATGATGCCGCTAGAGTCGTGTACCGTGGGTCACGGGCATCGAAATACTCCCGGACCCGAAATCGTGGACTATAGCCCACGAAAACGGCCGTAAATGCTTGAATTCACGAGTTTTGATGATGCCGCTAGAGTCGTGAAGGTCACTGGGCATCAAAATCCTCCCGGGACCAGAAAACATGGACTATAGCCCACGAAAACAGCCAGAAATGCTCGAAATCGCGAGTTTTGACGATGCCGCCAGATTCGTGTACCGTGGGTCACGGGCATCGAAATCCTCCCGGACCCGAAACCGTGGACTATAGCCCACGAAAACGGCCGAAATGCTTGAAATCACGAAGTTTTGATGATGCCGCTAGAGTCGTGTACCGTGGGTCACTGGGCATCGAAATACTCCCGGACCCAAAATCGTGGACTATAGCCCACGAAAACGGCCAGAAATGCTTGAATTCAAGAGTTTTGATGATGCCGCTAGAGTCGTGTAGGGTCACGGGCATCGAAATCCTCCCGGGACCCGAAACCGTGGACTATAGCCCACGAAAACGGCCAGTAAATGCTTGAAATCACGAGTTTTGATGATGCCGCTAGAGTCGTGTACCGTGGGTCACGGGCATCGAAATACTCCCGGACCCGAAATCGTGGACTATAGCCCACGAAAACGGCCGTAAATGCATGAAATCACGAGTTTTGATGATGCCGCTAGAGTCGTGTACCGTGGGTCACGGGCATCGAAATCCTCCTCGGGACCCGAAACCGTGGACTATAGCCCACGAAAACGGCCAGAAATGCTTGAAATCACGAGTTTTGATGATGCCGCTAGAGTCGTGTACCGTGGGTCACGGGCATCGAACATCCTCCGGACCCGAAATCGTGGACTATAGCCCACGAAAACGCCAGTAAATGCATGAAATCACGAGTTTTGATGATGCCGCTAGAGTCGTGTACCGTGGGTCGTGGGGCATCGAAATACTCCCGGACCCGAAACCATGGACTATAGCCCACGAAAACGCCGTAAATGCTTGAAATCACGAGTTTTGATGATGCCGCTAGAGTCGTGTGGTCACGGGGCATCGAAATACTCCCGGACCCGAAATCGTGGACTATAGTCCACGAAAACGGCCGTAAATGCTTGAATTCACGAGTTTTTGCAATGCCGCTAGAGTCGTGTACCAGGGGTCACGGGCATCAAAATCCTCCCGGGACCGTAAAACATGGACTATAGCCCACGAAAACAGCCGAAATGCTCGAAATCGCGAGTTTTGACGATGCCACCGCAGTCGTGTACCGTCGTGGGTCATGGGGCATCGAAATCCTCCCGGAACCCGAAATCGTGGACTATAGCCCACCAAAACGGCCAGAAATGTTTGAAATCACGAGTTTTGATGATGCCGCTAGAGTCGTGCACCGTGGGTCACGTGCATCGAAATCCTCCCGGACCCGAAACCGTGGACTATAGCCGACGAAAACGGCCGGAAATGCTCGAAATCACGAGTTTTGACGATGACGCTAGAGTCGTGTACCGTGGGTCACGGGCATCGAAATCCTCGTGGGAACCGAAAACGAGGACTATAGCCCACGAAAATAGCCGTAAATGCTCGAAATCACGAGTTTTGACGATGCCGTAGAGTCATGTACCGTGGGTCGGGGGGCATCGAAATCCTCCCGGACCCAAAAACGTGGACCATAGCCCACGAAAACGGCAATAAATGCTTGAAATCACAAGTTTTAATGATGCCGCTAGAGTCGTGTACCGTGGGTCACGGGGCATCGAAATACTCCCGGGACTCGAAATCGTGGACTATAGCCCACGAAAACGGCCGTAAATGCTTGAATTCACGAGTTTTGATGATGCCGCTAGAGTCGTGAAGGTCACGGGGCATCAAAATCCTCCCGGGACCAGTAAAACATGGACTATAGCCCACGAAAACAGCCGAAATGCTCGAAATCGCGAGTTTTGACGATGCCGCCGGAGTCGTGTACCGTGGGTCACGGGGCATCGAAATCCTCCTCGGGACCCGAAACCGTGGACTATAGCCCACGAAAACGGCCGAAATGCTTGAAATCACGAGTTTTGATGATGCCGCTAGAGTCGTGTACCGTGGGTCACGGGGCATCGAAATACTCCCGGGACCGTAAATCGTGGACTATAGCCCACGAAAACGGCCGTAAATGCTTGAAATCACGAGTTTTGATGATGCCGTTAGAGTCGTGTACCAGGGGTCACGGAGCATTGAAATCATCCCGTGACCTGAAACCGTGTACTATATCCCACGAAAACGGCCAGAAATGCGCGAAATCGCGAGTTTCGATGATGCCGCCGCAGTCGTGTACCGGGGTCACGGGCATCGAAATCCTCCCGGGACCCCAAACCGTGGACTCCGACGAAAACGGACGTAAATGCTCGAAAACGGCCGTTTTTGACGATGCCGCTAGAGTCGTGTACCGGGGGTCACGGGCATCGAAATCCTCCCAGGACCCGAAAACGTGGACTATAGCCCACGAAAACAGCCGTAAATGCTCGAAATCACGAGTTTTGATGATGCCGCTAGAGTCGTGTACCGTGGGTCACGGGGCATCGAAATACTCCCGGACTCGAAATCGTGGACTATAGCCCACGAAAACGGACAGAAATGCTTGAATTCACGAGTTTTGATGATGCCGCTAGAGTCGTGTAGGTCACGGGGCATCAAAATCCTCCCGGGACCAGAAAACATGGACTATAGCCCACGAAAACAGCCAGAAATTCTCGAAATCGCGAGTTTTGACGATGCCGCCAGTAGTCGGTACCGTGGGTCACGGGCATCGACATCCTCCCGGACCCGAAACCGTGGACTATAGCCCACGAAAACGGCCAGAAATGCTTGAAATCACGAAGTTTTGATGATGCCGCTAGAGTCGTGTACCGTGGGTCACGGGGCATCGAATACTCCCGGACCCGAAATCGTGGACTATAGCCCACGAAAACGGCCGAAATGCATGAAATCACGAAGTTTTGATGATGCCGCTAGAGTCGTGTACCGTGGGTCAGGGGGCATCGAAATACTCCTGGATCCGAATCCGTGGACTATAGCCCACGAAAACGCCGCAAATGCTTGAAATCACGAGTTTTGATGATGCCGCTAGAGTCGTGTGGTCACGGGGCATCGAAATACTCCCTGGACCTGAAATCGTGGACTATAGTCCACGAAAACGCCGTAAATGCTTGAATTCACGAGTTTTGGCAATGCCGCTAGAGTCGTGTAACTGGGGTCACGGGCATCAAAATCCTCCCGGACCAGAAAACATGGACTATAGCCCACGAAAACAGCCAGAAATGCTCGAAATCGCGAGTTTTGACGATGCCACCAGAGTCGTGTACCGTCGTGGGTCATGGGGCATCGAAATCCTCCTGGAACCCGAAACCGTGGACTATAGCCCACCAAAACGGCCAGAAATGTTTGAAATCACGAGTTTTGATGATGCCGCTAGAGTCGTGTACTGTGGGTCACGGTGCATCGAAATCCTCCCGGGACCCGAAACCGTGGACTATAGCTGACGAAAACGGCCAGTAAATGCTCGAAATCACGAAGTTTTGACGATGACGCTAGAGTCGTGTACCGGGGTCACGGGGCATCGAAATCCTCGTGGGAACCGAAAACGAGGACTATAGCCCACGTAAAATAGCCGAAATGCTCGAAATCACGAGTTTTGACGATGCCGGTAGAGTCATGTACCGTGGGTCGGGGGCATCGAAATCCTCCCGGACCCAAAAACGTGGACCATAGCCCACGAAAACGGCAATAAATGCTTGAAATCACAAGTTTTAATGATGCCGCTAGAGTCGTGTACCGTGGGTCACGGGGCATCGAAATACTCCGGACCCGAAATCGTGGACTATAGCCCATCGAAAACGGCCGTAAATGCTTGAATTCACGAGTTTTGATGATGCCGCTTAGAGTCGTGAAGGTCACGGGGCATCAAAATCCTCCCGGGACCGAAAACATGGACTATAGCCCATCGAAAACAGCCGTAAATGCTCGAAATCGCGAGTTTTGACGATGCCGCCGGATTCGTGTACCGTGGGTCACGGGGCATCGAAATCCTCCCGGGACCCGAAACCGTGGACTATAGCCCACGAAAACGGCCAGAAATGCTTGAAATCACGAGTTTTGATGATGCCGCTAGAGTCGTGTACCATGGGTCACGGGGCATCGAAATACTCCCGGACCAGAAATCGCGGACTATAGCCCACGAAAACGGCCGAAATGCTTGAAATCACGAGTTTTGATGATGCCGTTAGAGTCGTGTACCGGGGTCACAGGCATTGAAATCATCCCGCGACCTGAAACCGTGAACTATATCCCACGAAAACGGCCGGAAATGCGCGAAATCGCGAGCTTCGATGATGCCGCCGCAGTCGCAGTACAGGGGTCACGGGGCATCGAAATCCTCCCGGACCCCAAACCGTGGACTCCGACGAAAACGGACGTAAATGCTCGAAAACGGCCGCTTTTTGACGTATGCCGCTAGAGTCGTGTACCGTGGGTCACGGGGCATCGAAATCCTCCCAGACCCGAAAACGTGGACTATAGCTCCACGAAGCAGCCGAAATGCTCGAAATCACGAAGTTTTGATGATGCCGCTAGAGTCGTGTACACGTCGGTCACGTGGCATCGAAATACTCCCGGACTCGAAATCGTGGACTATAGCCCACGAAACGGCCAGAAATGCTTGAATTCACGAGTTTTGATGATGCCGCTTAGAGTCGTGTAGGTCACGGGCATCAAAATCCTCCCGGGACCAGAAAACATGGACTATAGCCCACGAAAACAGCCGGAAATTCTCGAAATCGCGAGTTTTGACGATGCCGCCAGAGTCGTGGTACCGTGGTCACGGGCATCGACATCCTCCTGGGACCCGAAACCGTGGACTATAGCCCACGTAAAACGGCCAGAAATGCTTGAAATCACGAGTTTTGATGATGCCGCTAGAGTCGCAGTACCGCGGGTCACGGGGCATCGAAATACTCCCGGACCCGAAATCGTGGACTATAGCCCACGAAACGCCGTAAATGCATGAAATCACGAAGTTTTGATGATGCCGCTAGAGTCGTGTACCGCGGGTCGGGGGCATCGAAATACTCCCGGGACCCGAAACCGTGGACTATAGCCCACGAAAACGGCCAGAAATGCTTGAAATCACGAAGTTTTGATGATGCCGCTAGAGTCGTGTGATCACGGGCATCGAAATACTCCCGGACTCGAAATCGTGGACTATAGTCCACGAAAACGGCCAGAAATGCTTGAATTCACGAGTTTGGCAATGCCGCTAGAGTCGTGTACTGTAGGTCACGGGGCATCAAAATCCTCCCGGGACCGAAAACATGGACTATAGCCCACGAAAACAGCCGTAAATGCTCGAAATCGCGAGTTTTGACGATGCCACCGCAGTCGTGTACCGTCGTGGGTCATGGGGCATCGAAATCCTCCCGAACCCGAAACCGTGGACTATAGCCCACCAAAACGGCCAGAAATGTTTGAAATCACGAGTTTTGATGATGCCGCTAGAGTCGTGTACGGTCACAGACATCGAAATCCTCCCGGACCCGAAAACCGTGGACTAGCCCACGAAAACGGCCGAAATGCTCGAGATCACGAGTTTTGACGATGCCGCTAGAGTCATGTACCGGGGGTCAGGGGCATCGAAATCCTCTCGGGACCCAAAATCGTGGACTATAGCCCATGTTTTCTGGTCCCGGGAGTATTTCGATGCCCCGTGACCCACGGTACACGACTCTAGCGGCATCATCAAAACTCGTGATTTCAAGCATTTCTGGCCGTTTTCGTGGGCTATAGTCCACGATTTAGGGTCCCGGTAGGATTTCGATGCCCCGTGACCCCCAGTACATGACTCTAGCGGCATCGTAAAAAACTCGTGATCTCAAGCATTTCTGGCCGTTTTCGTGGGCTATAGTCCACGATTTCGGGTCCCGGGAGTATTTCGATGCCCCGTGACCCCCGGTACACGACTCTAGCGGCATCATCAAAACTCGTGATTTCAAGCATTTCTGGCCGTTTTCGTGGGCTATAGTCCACGTTTCGGGTCCCGGGAGGATTTCGATGCCCCGTGACCCACGGTACACGACTCTAGCGGCATCGCCAAAACTCGTGATCTCGAGCATTTCTGGCCATTTTCGTGGGCTATAGTCCACGGTTTTCGGGTTCCGGGAGGATTTCGATGCCCCGTGACCCCGGTACACGACTCTGGCGGCATCGTCGAAACTCGCGATTTCGCGCATTTCTGGCTGTTTTCATGGGCTATAGTCCATGTTTTCTGGTCCTGGGAGGATTTTGATGCCCCGTTACCCCTGGTACACGACTCTAGCGGCATTGTCAAAACTCGTGAATTCAAGCATTTCTGGCCGGCTTCGTGGGCTATAGTCCACGGTTTCGGGTCCCGTGAGGATTTCGATGCCCCGTGACCCACGGTACACGACTCGAGCGGCATCGTCAAAACTCGCGATTTCGAGCATTTCTGGCTGTTTTCGTGGGCTATAGTCCATGTTTTCTGGTCCCGGGAGGATTTTGATGACCCGTGACCTACACGACTCTAGCGGCATCATCAAAACTCTTGAATTCAAGCATTTCTGGCCGTTTTCGTGGGCTATAGTCCACGATTTTGGGTCCCGGGAGTATTTCGATGCCCCGTGACCCACGGTACACGACTCTAGCAAGCATCATTAAAACTTGTGATTTCAAGCATTTATTGCCGTTTTCGTGGGCTATGGTCCACGTTTTCGGGTCTCGGGAGGATTTCGATGCCCCCCGACGCACGGTACATGACTCTACCGGCATCGTCAAAACTCGTGATTTCGAGCATTTCTGGCTATTTTCGTGGGCTATAGTCCTCGTTTTCGGTTCCCACGAGGATTTCGATGCCCCATGACCCCCGTACACGACTCTAGCGTCATCGTCAAAACTCGTGATTTCGAGCATTTCTGGCCGTTTTCGTCAGCTATAGTCCACGGTTTCGGGTCCCGGGAGCATTTCGATGCCCCGTGACCCACAGTACACGACTCTAGCGGCATCATCAAAACTCGTGATTTCGAGCATTTCTGGCCGTTTTCGTGGGCTATAGTCCATGTTTTCTGGTCCTGGGAGGATTTTTATGCCCCGTGACCCTTGGTACAAGACTCTAGCGGCATTGTAAAAACTCGTGAATTCAAGCATTTCTGGCCGTTTTCGTGGGCTATAGTCCACGATTTCGGGTCCCGGGAGTATTTCGATGCCCCGTGACCCACGGTACACGACTCTAGCGGCATCATCAAAACTCGTGATTTCAAGCATTTCTGGCCGTTTTCGTGGGCTATAGTCCACGTTTCCGGTCCCGGGAGGATTTCGATGCCCCGTGACCCACGGTACACGACTCTAGCAGCATCATCAAAACTCGTGATTTCAAGCATTTCAGGCCGTTTTCGTGGGCTATAGTCCACGTTTCGGGTCCCGGGAGGATTTCGATGCCCCGTGACCCACGGTACACGACTCTAGCGGCATCGCCAAAACTCGTGATCTCGAGCATTTCTGGCCATTTTCGTGGGCTATAGTCCACGGTTTTCGGGTTCCGGGAGGATTTCGATGCCCCGTGACCCCGGTACACGACTCGGCGGCATCGTCGAAACTCGCGATTTCGCGCATTTACGGCTGTTTTCATGGGCTATAGTCCATGTTTTCCGGTCCCGGGAGGATTTTGATGCCCCGTTACCCCGGTACACGACTCTAGCGGCATTGTCAAAACTCGTGAATTCAAGCATTTCTGGCCGTTTTCGTGGGCTATAGTCCACGGTTTCGGTCCCGGGAGGATTTCGATGCCCCGTGACCCACGGTACACGACTCTGGCGGCATCGTCAAAACTCGCGATTTCGAGCATTTCCGGCTGTTTTCGTGGGCTATAGTCCATGTTTTCTGGTCCCGGGAGGATTTTGATGCCCCGTGACCTACACGACTCTAGCGGCATCACCAAAACTCTTGAATTCAAGCATTTCTGGCCGTTTTCGTGGGCTATAGTCCACGATTTTGGGTCCCGGGAGTATTTCGATGCCCCGTGACCCACGGTACACGACTCTAGCGGCATCATTAAAACTTGTGATTTCAAGCATTTATTGCCGTTTTCGTGGGCTATGGTCCACGTTTTCGGGTCTCGGGAGGATTTCGATGCCCCCCGACGCACGGTACATGACTCTACCGGCATCGTCAAAACTCGTGATTTCGAGCATTTCGGCTATTTTCGTGGGCTATAGTCCTCGTTTTCGGTTCCCACGAGGATTTCGATGCCCCGTGACCCCGGTACACGACTCTAGCGGCATCGTCAAAACTCGTGATTTCGAGCATTTCTGGCCGTTTTCGTCGCCTATAGTCCACGGTTTCGGGTCCCGGGAGCATTTCGATGCCCCGTGACCCACAGTACACGACTCTAGCGGCATCATCAAAACTCGTGATTTCGAGCATTTCTGGCCGTTTTCGTGGGCTATAGTCCACGGTTTCGGGTCCCAGAACGATTTCGATGCCCCATGACCCACGGTACACGACTCTGGCGGCATCGTCAAAACTCGCAATTTCGAGCATTTCTGGCTGTTTTCGTGGGCTATAGTCCATGTTTTCTGGTCCTGGGAGGATTTTGATGCCCCGTGACCCCTGGTACAAGACTCTAGCGGCATTGTAAAAACTCGTGAATTCAAGCATTTCTGGCCGTTTTCGTGGGCTATAGTCCACGATTTCGGGTCCCGGGAGTATTTCGATGCCCCGTGACCCACGGTACACGACTCTAGCGGCATCATCAAAACTCGTGATTTCAAGCATTTCTGGCCGTTTTCGTGGGCTATAGTCCACGATTCCGGGTCCCGGGAGGATTTCGATGCCCCGTGACCCACGGTACACGACTCTAGCGGCATCATCAAAACTCGTGATTTCAAGCATTTCAGGCCGTTTTCGTGGGCTATAGTCCACGTTTCTGGGTCCCGGGAGGATTTCGATGCCCCGTGACCCACGGTACACGACTCTAGCGGCATCGCCAAAACTCGTGATCTCGAGCATTTCGGCCATTTTCGTGGGCTATAGTCCACGGTTTTCGGGTTCCGGGAGGATTTCGATGCCCCGTGACCCCGGTACACGACTCGGCGGCATCGTCGAAACTCGCGATTTCGCGCATTTCTGGCTGTTTTCATGGGCTATAGTCCATGTTTTCTCGGTCCCGGGAGGATTTTGATGCCCCGTTACCCCCGGTACACGACTCTAGCGGCATTGTCAAAACTCGTGAATTCAAGCATTTCGGCCGTTTTCGTGGGCTATAGTCCACGGTTTCGGGTCCCAGGAGGATTTCGATGCCCCGTGACCCACGGTACACGACTCGGGCGGCATCGTCAAAACTCGCGATTTCGAGCATTTCTGGCTGTTTTCGTGGGCTATAGTCCATGTTTTCTGGTCCCGGGAGGATTTTGATGCCCCGTGACCTACACGACTCTAGCGGCATCACCAAAACTCTTGAATTCAAGCATTTCTCGGCCGTTTCGTGGGCTATAGTCCACGATTTTGGGTCCCGGGAGTATTTCGATGCCCCGTGACCCACGGTACACGACTCTAGCGGCATCATTAAAACTTGTGATTTCAAGCATTTATTGCCGTTTTCGTGGGCTATGGTCCACGTTTTCGGGTCTCGGGAGGATTTCGATGCCCCCGACGCACGGTACATGACTCTACCGGCATCGTCAAAACTCGTGATTTCGTGCATTTCTGGCTATTTTCGTGGGCTATAGTCCTCGTTTCGGTTCCCACGAGGATTTCGATGCCCCGTGACCCCCGGTACACGACTCTAGCGTCATCGTCAAAACTCGTGATTTCGAGCATTTCCGGCCGTTTTCGCCGCCTATAGTCCACGGTTTCGGGTCCCGGGAGCATTTCGATGCCCCGTGACCCACGAGACACGACTCTAGCGGCATCATCAAAACTCGTGATTTCGAGCATTTCTGGCCGTTTTCGTGGGCTATAGTCCACGGTTTCGGGTCCCGTAACGATTTCGATGCCCCATGACCCACGGTACACGACTCGGCGGCATCGTCAAAACTCGCAATTTCGAGCATTTCGGGCTGTTTTCGTGGGCTATAGTCCATGTTTTCTCGGTCCCGGGAGGATTTTGATGCCCCGTGACCCCCGGTACAAGACTCTAGCGGCATTGTAAAAACTCGTGAATTCAAGCATTTCTGGCCGTTTTCGTGGGCTATAGTCCACGATTTCGGGTCCCGGGAGTATTTCGATGCCCCGTGACCCACGGTACACGACTCTAGCGGCATCATCAAAACTCTTGAATTCAAGCATTTCTGGCCGTTTTCGTGGGCTATAGTCCACGATTTCGGGTCCCGGGAGTATTTCGATGCCCCGTGACCCACGGTACACGACTCTAGCGGCATCATTAAAACTTGTGATTTCAAGCATTTCGGGCCGTTTTCGTGGGCTATAGTCCACGTTTCGGGTCCCGGGAGGATTTCGATGCCCCGTGACCCACGGTACACGACTCTAGCGGCATCGCCAAAACTCGTGATCTCGAGCATTTCTGGCCATTTTCGTGGGCTATAGTCCACGGTTTTCGGGTTCCGGGAGGATTTCGATGCCCCGTGACCCCGGTACACGACTCTGGCGGCATCATCAAAACTCGTGATTTCGAGCATTTCTGGCCGTTTTCGTGGGCTATAGTCCACGGTTTCGGGTCCCAGAACGATTTCGATGCCCCATGACCCACGGTACACGACTCTGGCGGCATCGTCAAAACTCGCAATTTCGAGCATTTCTGGCCGTTTTCGTGGGCTATAGTCCATGTTTTCTGGTCCCGGGAGGATTTTGATGCCCCGTGACCCCCGGTACAAGACTCTAGCGGCATTGTAAAAACTCGTGAATTCAAGCATTTCTGGCCGTTTTCGTGGGCTATAGTCCACGATTTCGGGTCCCGGGAGTATTTCGATGCCCCGTGACCCACGGTACACGACTCTAGCGGCATCATCAAAACTCGTGATTTCAAGCATTTCTGGCCGTTTTCGTGGGCTATAGTCCACGATTTCGGGTCCCGGGAGTATTTCGATGCCCCGTGACCCACGGTACACGACTCTAGCGGCATCATCAAAACTCGTGATTTCAAGCATTTCAGGCCGTTTTCGTGGGCTATAGTCCACGTTTCGGGTCCCGGAGGATTTCGATGCCCCGTGACCCACGGTACACGACTCTAGCGGCATCGCCAAAACTCGTGATCTCGAGCATTTCTGGCCATTTTCGTGGGCTATAGTCCACGGTTTTCGGGTTCCGGGAGGATTTCGATGCCCCGTGACCCCGGTACACGACTCGGCGGCATCGTCGAAACTCGCGATTTCGCGCATTTCGGCTGTTTTCATGGGCTATAGTCCATGTTTTCTGGTCCTGGGAGGATTTTGATGCCCCGTTACCCCTGGTACACGACTCTAGCGGCATTGTCAAAACTCGTGAATTCAAGCATTTCTGGCCGTTTTCGTGGGCTATAGTGCACGGTTTCGGGTCCCAGGAGGATTTCGATGCCCCGTGACCCACGGTACACGACTCTGGCGGCATCGTCAAAACTCGCGATTTCGAGCATTTCCGGCTGTTTTCGTGGGCTATAGTCCATGTTTTCTCGGTCCCGGAGGATTTTGATGCCCCGTGACCTACACGACTCTAGCGGCATCATCAAAACTCTTGAATTCAAGCATTTCTGGCCGTTTTCGTGGGCTATAGTCCACGATTTTGGGTCCCGGGAGTATTTCGATGCCCCGTGACCCACGGTACACGACTCTAGCGGCATCATTAAAACTTGTGATTTCAAGCATTTATTGCCGTTTTCGTGGGCTATGGTCCACGTTTTCGGGTCTCGGGAGGATTTCGATGCCCCCCGACGCACGGTACATGACTCTACCGGCATCGTCAAAACTCGTGATTTCGAGCATTTCCGGCTATTTTCGTGGGCTATAGTCCTCGTTTTCGGCTCCCACGAGGATTTCGATGCCCCGTGACTCCCGGTACACGACTCTAGCGTCATCGTCAAAACTCGTGATTTCGAGCATTTCGGCCGTTTTCGTCGGCTATAGTCCACGGTTTCGGGTCCCGGGAGCATTTCGATGCCCCGTGACCCACGCACACGACTCTAGCGGCATCATCAAAACTCGTGATTTCGAGCATTTCGGCCGTTTTCGTGGGCTATAGTCCATGTTTTCTCGGTCCCGGGAGGATTTTGATGCCCCGTGACCCCCGGTACAAGACTCTAGCGGCATTGTAAAAACTCGTGAATTCAAGCATTTCTGGCCGTTTTCGTGGGCTATAGTCCACGATTTCGGGTCCCGGGAGTATTTCGATGCCCCGTGACCCACGGTACACGACTCTAGCGGCATCATCAAAACTCGTGATTTCAAGCATTTCTGGCCGTTTTCGTGGGCTATAGTCCACGTTTCCGGGTCCCGGGAGGATTTCGATGCCCCGTGACCCACGGTACACGACTCTAGCAGCATCATCAAAACTCGTGATTTCAAGCATTTCAGCCGTTTTCGTGGGCTATAGTCCACGTTTCGGGTCCCGGAGGATTTCGATGCCCCGTGACCCACGGTACACGACTCTAGCGGCATCGCCAAAACTCGTGATCTCGAGCATTTCTGGCCATTTTCGTGGGCTATAGTCCACGGTTTTCGGGCTCCGGAGGATTTCGATGCCCCGTAACCCCGGTACACGACTCTGGCGGCATCGTCGAAACTCGCGATTTCGCGCATTTCTGGCTGTTTTCATGGGCTATAGTCCATGTTTTCTGGTCCTGGGAGGATTTTGATGCCCCGTTACCCCTGGTACACGACTCTAGCGGCATTGTCAAAACTCGTGAATTCAAGCATTTCTGGCCGTTTTCGTGGGCTATAGTCCACGGTTTCGGGTCCCGTGAGGATTTCGATGCCCCGTGACCCACGGTACACGACTCGGCGGCATCGTCAAAACTCGCGATTTCGAGCATTTCGGCTGTTTTCGTGGGCTATAGTCCATGTTTTCTCGGTCCCGGGAGGATTTTGATGCCCCGTGACCTACACGACTCTAGCGGCATCATCAAAACTCTTGAATTCAAGCATTTCTGGCCGTTTTCGTGGGCTATAGTCCACGATTTTGGGGTCCCGGAGTATTTCGATGCCCCGTGACCCACGGTACACGACTCTAGCGGCATCATTAAAACTTGTGATTTCAAGCATTTATTGCCGTTTTCGTGGGCTATGGTCCACGTTTTCGGGTCTCGGGAGGATTTCGATGCCCCCGACGCACGGTACATGACTCTACCGGCATCGTCAAAACTCGTGATTTCGAGCATTTTCTGGCTATTTTCGTGGGCTATAGTCCTCGTTTTCGGTTCCCACGAGGATTTCGATGCCCCGTGACCCCGGTACAAGACTCTAGCGTCATCGTCAAAACTCGTGATTTCGAGCATTTCTGGCCGTTTTCGTCAGCTATAGTCCACGGTTTCGGGTCCCGGGAGCATTTCGATGCCCCGTGACCCACAGTACACGACTCTAGCGGCATCATCAAAACTCGTGATTTCGAGCATTTCGGCCGTTTTCGTGGGCTATAGTCCACGGTTTCGGGTCCCGTAACGATTTCGATGCCCCATGACCCACGGTACACGACTCTGGCGGCATCGTCAAAACTCGCAATTTCGAGCATTTCTCGGCTGTTTTCGTGGGCTATAGTCCATGTTTTCTCGGTCCCGGGAGGATTTTGATGCCCCGTGACCCCCGGTACAAGACTCTAGCGGCATTGTAAAAACTCGTGAATTCAAGCATTTCTGGCCGTTTTCGTGGGCTATAGTCCACGATTTCGGGTCCCGGGAGTATTTCGATGCCCCGTGACCCACGGTACACGACTCTAGCGGCATCATCAAAACTCGTGATTTCAAGCATTTCGGCCGTTTTCGTGGGCTATAGTCCACGTTTCCGGGTCCCGGGAGGATTTCGATGCCCCGTGACCCACGGTACACGACTCTAGCAGCATCATCAAAACTCGTGATTTCAAGCATTTCAGGCCGTTTTCGTGGGCTATAGTCCACGTTTCTGGGTCCCGGGAGGATTTCGATGCCCCGTGACCCACGGTACACGACTCTAGCGGCATCGCCAAAACTCGTGATCTCGAGCATTTCTGGCCATTTTCGTGGGCTATAGTCCACGGTTTTCGGGTTCCGGGAGGATTTCGATGCCCCGTGACCCCGGTACACGACTCGGCGGCATCGTCGAAACTCGCGATTTCGCGCATTTCCGGCTGTTTTCATGGGCTATAGTCCATGTTTTCTCGGTCCCGGGAGGATTTTGATGCCCCGTTACCCCTGGTACACGACTCTAGCGGCATTGTCAAAACTCGTGAATTCAAGCATTTCTGGCCGTTTTCGTGGGCTATAGTCCACGATTTCGGGTCCCGGAGTATTTCGATGCCCCGTGACCCACGGTACACGAGTCTAGCGGCATCATCAAAACTCGTGATTTCAAGCATTACTGGCCGTTTTCGTGGGCTATAGTCCACGGTTTCGGGTCCCAGGAGGATTTCGATGCCCCGTGACCTACACGACTCTAGCGGCATCATCAAAACTCTTGAATTCAAGCATTTCTGGCCGTTTTCGTGGGCTATAGTCCACGATTTTGGGTCCCGGGAGTATTTCGATGCCCCGTGACCCACGCGTACACGACTCTAGCGGCATCATTAAAACTTGTGATTTCAAGCATTTATTGCCGTTTTCGTGGGCTATGGTCCACGTTTTCGGGTCTCGGGAGGATTTCGATGCCCCCCGACGCACGGTACATGACTCTACCGGCATCGTCAAAACTCGTGATTTCGAGCATTTCTGGCTATTTTCGTGGGCTATAGTCCTCGTTTTCGGTTCCCACGAGGATTTCGATGCCCCGTGACCCCCGGTACACGACTCTAGCGTCATCGTCAAAACTCGTGATTTCGAGCATTTCTGGCCGTTTTCGTCAGCTATAGTCCACGGTTTCGGGTCCCGGGAGCATTTCGATGCCCCGTGACCCACAGTACACGACTCTAGCGGCATCATCAAAACTCGTGATTTCGAGCATTTCCGGCCGTTTTCGTGGGCTATAGTCCATGTTTTCTCGGTCCCGGGAGGATTTTGATGCCCCGTGACCCCGGTACAAGACTCTAGCGGCATTGTAAAAACTCGTGAATTCAAGCATTTCTGGCCGTTTTCGTGGGCTATAGTCCACGATTTCGGGTCCCGGGAGTATTTCGATGCCCCGTGACCCACGGTACACGACTCTAGCGGCATCATCAAAACTCGTGATTTCAAGCATTTCTGGCCGTTTTCGTGGGCTATAGTCCACGTTTCCGGGTCCCGGGAGGATTTCGATGCCCCGTGACCCACGGTACACGACTCTAGCAGCATCATCAAAACTCGTGATTTCAAGCATTTCAGGCCGTTTTCGTGGGCTATAGTCCACGTTTCGGGTCCCGGAGGATTTCGATGCCCCGTGACCCACGGTACACGACTCTAGCGGCATCGCCAAAACTCGTGATCTCGAGCATTTCTGGCCATTTTCGTGGGCTATAGTCCACGGTTTTCGGGTTCCGGGAGGATTTCGATGCCCCGTGACCCCGGTACACGACTCTGGCGGCATCGTCGAAACTCGCGATTTCGCGCATTTCGGCTGTTTTCATGGGCTATAGTCCATGTTTTCTCGGTCCCGGGAGGATTTTGATGCCCCGTGACCCCCGGTACACGACTCTAGCGGCATTGTCAAAACTCGTGAATTCAAGCATTTCCGGCCGTTTTCGTGGGCTATAGTCCACGGTTTCGGGTCCCAGGAGGATTTCGATGCCCCGTGACCCACGGTACACGACTCTGGCGGCATCGTCAAAACTCGCGATTTCGAGCATTTCTGGCTGTTTTCGTGGGCTATAGTCCATGTTTTCTGGTCCCGGGAGGATTTTGATGCCCCGTGACCTACACGACTCTAGCGGCATCATCAAAACTCTTGAATTCAAGCATTTCTGGCCGTTTCCGTGGGCTATAGTCCACGATTTTGGGTCCCGGGAGTATTTCGATGCCCCGTGACCCACTGGTACACGACTCTAGCGGCATCATTAAAACTTGTGATTTCAAGCATTTATTGCCGTTTTCGTGGGCTATGGTCCACGTTTTCGGGTCTCGGGAGGATTTCGATGCCCCCGACGCACGGTACATGACTCTACCGGCATCGTCAAAACTCGTGATTTCGAGCATTTCCGGCTATTTTCGTGGGCTATAGTCCTCGTTTTCGGTTCCCACGAGGATTTCGATGCCCCGTGACCCCGGTACACGACTCTAGCGTCATCGTCAAAACTCGTGATTTCGAGCATTTCTGGCCGTTTTCGTCGGCCTATAGTCCACGGTTTCGGGTCCCGGGAGCATTTCGATGCCCCGTGACCCACAAGACACGACTCTAGCGGCATCATCAAAACTCGTGATTTCGAGCATTTCTGGCCGTTTTCGTGGGCTATAGTCCACGGTTTCGGGTCCCGTAACGATTTCGATGCCCCATGACCCACGGTACACGACTCGGCGGCATCGTCAAAACTCGCAATTTCGAGCATTTCCGGCTGTTTTCGTGGGCTATAGTCCATGTTTTCTCGGTCCCGGGAGGATTTTGATGCCCCGTGACCCCCGGTACAAGACTCTAGCGGCATTGTAAAAACTCGTGAATTCAAGCATTTCTGGCCGTTTTCGTGGGCTATAGTCCACGATTTCGGGTCCCGGGAGTATTTCGATGCCCCGTGACCCACGGTACACGACTCTAGCGGCATCATCAAAACTCGTGATTTCAAGCATTTCTGGCCGTTTTCGTGGGCTATAGTCCACGTTTCCGGGTCCCGGGAGGATTTCGATGCCCCGTGACCCATGGTACACGACTCTAGCAGCATCATCAAAACTCGTGATTTCAAGCATTTCGGGCCGTTTTCGTGGGCTATAGTCCACGTTTCCGGGTCCCGGGAGGATTTCGATGCCCCGTGACCCACGGTACACGACTCTAGCGGCATCGCCAAAACTCGTGATCTCGAGCATTTCGGCCATTTTCGTGGGCTATAGTCCACGGTTTTCGGGTTCCGGGAGGATTTCGATGCCCCGTGACCCCGGTACACGACTCGGCGGCATCGTCGAAACTCGCGATTTCGCGCATTTCCGGCTGTTTTCATGGGCTATAGTCCATGTTTTCTGGTCCCGGGAGGATTTTGATGCCCCGTTACCCCTGGTACACGACTCTAGCGGCATTGTCAAAACTCGTGAATTCAAGCATTTCTGGCCGTTTTCGTGGGCTATAGTCCACGATTTCGGGTCCCGGGAGGATTTCGATGCCCCGTGACCCACGGTACACGAGTCTAGCGGCATCATCAAAACTCGTGATTTCGAGCATTTCTGCCGTTTTCGTGGGCTATAGTCCACGTTTTCGGGTCCCGGGAGGATTTCGATGCCCCGTGACCTACACGACTCTAGCGGCATCATCAAAACTCTTGAATTCAAGCATTTCTCGGCCGTTTTCGTGGGCTATAGTCCACGATTTTGGGTCCCGGGAGTATTTCGATGCCCCGTGACCCACGGTACACGACTCTAGCGGCATCATTAAAACTTGTGATTTCAAGCATTTATTGCCGTTTTCGTGGGCTATGGTCCACGTTTTCGGGTCTCGGGAGGATTTCGATGCCCCCCGACGCACGGTACATGACTCTACCGGCATCGTCAAAACTCGTGATTTCGAGCATTTCTGGCTATTTTCGTGGGCTATAGTCCTCGTTTTCGGTTCCCACGAGGATTTCGATGCCCCGTGACCCCCGGTACACGACTCTAGCGTCATCGTCAAAACTCGTGATTTCGAGCATTTCTGGCCGTTTTCGTCGGCTATAGTCCACGGTTTCGGGTCCCGGGAGCATTTCGATGCCCCGTGACCCACGGTACACGACTCTAGCGGCATCATCAAAACTCGTGATTTCGAGCATTTCTGGCCGTTTTCGTGGGCTATAGTCCACGGTTTCGGGTCCCAGAACGATTTCGATGCCCCATGACCCACGGTACACGACTCGCGGCATCGTCAAAACTCGCAATTTCGAGCATTTCTGGCTGTTTTCGTGGGCTATAGTCCATGTTTTCTGGTCCTGGGAGGATTTTGATGCCCCGTGACCCCTGGTACAAGACTCTAGCGGCATTGTAAAAACTCGTGAATTCAAGCATTTCTGGCCGTTTTCGTGGGCTATAGTCCACGATTTCGGGTCCCGGGAGTATTTCGATGCCCCGTGACCCACGGTACACGACTCTAGCGGCATCATCAAAACTCGTGATTTCAAGCATTTCTGGCCGTTTTCGTGGGCTATAGTCCACGTTTCCGGGTCCCGGGAGGATTTCGATGCCCCGTGACCCACGGTACACGACTCTAGCAGCATCATCAAAACTCGTGATTTCAAGCATTTCAGGCCGTTTTCGTGGGCTATAGTCCACGTTTCGGGTCCCGGGAGGATTTCGATGCCCCGTGACCCACGGTACACGACTCTAGCGGCATCGCCAAAACTCGTGATCTCGAGCATTTCTGGCCATTTTCGTGGGCTATAGTCCACGGTTTTCGGGTTCCGGGAGGATTTCGATGCCCCGTGACCCCGGTACACGACTCGGCGGCATCGTCGAAACTCGCGATTTCGCGCATTTCCGGCTGTTTTCATGGGCTATAGTCCATGTTTTCCGGTCCTCGGGAGGATTTTGATGCCCCGTTACCCCGGTACACGACTCTAGCGGCATTGTCAAAACTCGTGAATTCAAGCATTTCTGGCCGTTTTCGTGGGCTATAGTCCACGATTTCGGGTCCCGGGAGTATTTCGATGCCCCGTGACCCACGGTACACGAGTCTAGCGGCATCATCAAAACTCGTGATTTCAAGCATTACTGGCCGTTTTCGTGGGCTATAGTCCACGGTTTCGGGTCCCGGGAGGATTTCGATGCCCCGTGACCTACACGACTCTAGCGGCATCATCAAAACTCTTGAATTCAAGCATTTCCGGCCGTTTTCGTGGGCTATAGTCCACGATTTTGGGTCCCGGGAGTATTTCGATGCCCCGTGACCCACGGTACACGACTCTAGCGGCATCATTAAAACTTGTGATTTCAAGCATTTATTGCCGTTTTCGTGGGCTATGGTCCACGTTTTCGGGTCTCGGGAGGATTTCGATGCCCCCGACGCACGGTACATGACTCTACCGGCATCGTCAAAACTCGTGATTTCGAGCATTTCGGCTATTTTCGTGGGCTATAGTCCTCGTTTTCGGTTCCCACGAGGATTTCGATGCCCCGTGACCCCCGGTACACGACTCTAGCGTCATCGTCAAAACTCGTGATTTCGAGCATTTATGGCCGTTTTCGTCAGCTATAGTCCACGGTTTCGGGTCCCGGGAGCATTTCGATGCCCCGTGACCCACAGTACACGACTCTAGCGGCATCATCAAAACTCGTGATTTCGAGCATTTCTGGCCGTTTTCGTGGGCTATAGTCCACGGTTTCGGTCCCGAACGATTTCGATGCCCCATGACCCACGGTACACGACTCAGCGGCATCGTCAAAACTCGCAATTTCGAGCATTTCGGCTGTTTTCGTGGGCTATAGTCCATGTTTTACGGTCCTGGGAGGATTTTGATGCCCCGTGACCCCCGGTACAAGACTCTAGCGGCATTGTAAAAACTCGTGAATTCAAGCATTTCTGGCCGTTTTCGTGGGCTATAGTCCACGATTTCGGGTCCGGGAGTATTTCGATGCCCCGTGACCCACGGTACACGACTCTAGCGGCATCATCAAAACTCGTGATTTCAAGCATTTCGGCCGTTTTCGTGGGCTATAGTCCACGTTTCCGGGTCCGGGAGGATTTCGATGCCCCGTGACCCACGGTACACGACTCTAGCAGCATCATCAAAACTCGTGATTTCAAGCATTTCAGGCCGTTTTCGTGGGCTATAGTCCACGTTTCTGGGTCCCGGGAGGATTTCGATGCCCCGTGACCCACGGTACACGACTCTAGCGGCATCGCCAAAACTCGTGATCTCGAGCATTTCTGGCCATTTTCGTGGGCTATAGTCCACGGTTTTCGGGTTCCGGGAGGATTTCGATGCCCCGTGACCCCGGTACACGACTCTGGCGGCATTGTCAAAACTCGTGAATTCAAGCATTTCTGGCCGTTTTCGTGGGCTATAGTCCACGTTTTCGGGTCCCGGGAGGATTTTGATGCCCCGTGACCCACGGTACACGACTCTAGCGGCATCATCAAAACTCGTGATTTCAAGCATTTCTGGCCGTTTTCGTGGGCTATAGTCCACGGTTTCGGGTCCCGGGAGGATTTCGATGCCCCGTGACCCACGGTACACGACTCTGGCGGCATCGTCAAAACTCGCGATTTCGAGCATTTCTGGCTGTTTTCGTGGGCTATAGTCCATGTTTTCTGGTCCCGGGAGGATTTTGATGCCCCGTGACCTACACGACTCTAGCGGCATCATCAAAACTCGTGAATTCAAGCATTTCCGGCCGTTTTCGTGGGCTATAGTCCACGATTTTGGGTCCCGGGAGTATTTCGATGCCCCGTGACCCACGGTACACGACTCTAGCGGCATCATTAAAACTTGTGATTTCAAGCATTTATTGCCGTTTTCGTGGGCTATGGTCCACGGTTTCGGGTCCCGGGAGGATTTCGATGCCCCATGACCCACGGTACATGACTCTACGCGGCATCGTCAAAACTCGTGATTTCGAGCATTTCGGCTGTTTTCGTGGGCTATAGTCCATGTTTTCTGGTTCCCACGGAGGATTTTTATGCCCCGTGACCCCCGGTACACGACTCTAGCGGCATCGTCAAAACTCGTGAATTCAAGCATTTGCGCCGTTTTCGTGGGCTATAACCCACGAAAACAGCCAGAAATGCTCGAAATCACGAGTTTTGACGATGCCGCTAGAGTCATGTACCGTGGGTCATGGGGCATCAAAATACGCCCGGGACCCAAAATCGTGGACTATAGCCCACGAAAACGGCCAGAAATCCTTGAATTCACGAGTTTTGACGATGCTGCTAGAGTCATGTACCGTGGGTCACGGGGCATCAAAATCCTCCCGGGACACGAAAATCGTGGACTATAGCCCACGAAAACGGCCAGAAATGCTCGAGATCACGAGTTTTGACGATGCCGCTAGAGTCGTGTACCGTGGATCACGGGGCATCGAAATGCTCCCAGGACCAGAAAACATGGACTATAGCCCATGAAAACAGCCAGAAATGCGCGAAATCGCGAGTTTCGACGATGCCGCTGTAGTCGGTACCGGGGTCACGGGCATCGAAATCCTCCCGAACCCGAAAACCGTGGATCTGTAGCCCACGAAAATGGCCGAAATGCTCGAGATCACGAGTTTTGACGATGCCGCTAGAGTGCGTGTACCGTGGGTCACGTGGGCATCGAAATACTCC